>NC_042518.1:5294441-5596071 GCF_900963305.1 Echeneis naucrates
GCCTGGTATTGCACACGTGATGCGGCGGTATGCCTTTGGTGTGATCCACTTGGTGCTCAGTCCAGATGAGCGAACCTTGGCGAACTGATTTAAGCAACGCGGCCGAGCTAAGATGAACCTCGGGCTGCGCTTTAAGCTCACATGCACTAAGTGTGGCAGCGCCAGATGAGTTCTCCATATTTGCTCCAGTCTCCGTGTGTGTGTGTGTGTGTCTGTGTTTTGTACATACATGAAAGTGGTCTTTCAAGGGGATGAGTGAATGCTTTTATTTGGGCACTCGGAGTACTCATCTCCCTGACTCATCCCTGAGGTCTTGACTGTCTCTTCCCTGCATACTTGTTTTCTCTTTGCCACCTGTTATTTGAAGATGAGGGCTGACAGACTTTAACTGTGCCTTCTCATTTCCTCGAGATTCTGCTGGAGAGAGCCCTCGTCTGTAAAAACATAAACTCTGCTCTGTGTTTCTGCTTTTAACTTGATGTCATGGGGAATACAAAAGAGAGCGATTAAAAACACAGAGGAGGTGAGTTGTTCTATAGTGCCTTTATGGATTAATGGGTGGAAAAGTTGGCCTATTAATCCTCTCCCTCTCTGTCTCGCGCCACACTGTGGACTATAGATGATGGAGACAAAGTGCCGGATAAAAATTAACCAATTAATGTTTGCATTATTTGCCCATTCACCTAGATTTTCTGCTTATTATCAGCCCTGTAATGAGTCACAGAGGAACGCATACCCCTTGCTCTCCCGTTATGTTTGTGAATATGCTTGATTGGGTGAGATGGTTGGCAACCACTTCTGTATTTCTGCCCAAATTGCCATTGTGACTACAATTAAGTTAAGTGGCGCAAGTTTGTTTTGCTCCCCAGCTCCCTGCTGTGCTAGCATTACTACACTGCTCGGACTATTAACAATCAGAGCCGAGGCACAGGGACTGCAGCACCAAGCTTTAAGTGAGGAGGGCACGAAATGATGCTGATGAAGAAGGATGGGGCGAGGGGAGACGAGTGCTTGGGCCCATAAGTGTTGTACCAGTGTGAGAGATGGTCCCTGTAAGGGCCCATGCTACGGAGAGTCAGCTGTGGCTGTCTTGAACTCCTGCCAGGCACCCTGGCTGTTTGTGTTGTTGCAAATGGCACAGACAGTTACACTCGTGTAACTGGGAGCACATTATATAATTGGAGAAAAAGTTGTATATACAGCAGTATTTGTCCCAGATGTGTCCTCTATATGCCTTTTTGATTGGAGACTGTGTCTCAGCTGACATGTTTAGGATAATATTTACTTTAGTCAGTGTGGGCTCATGAGCATGCATTATACTAACTAATCTCTGGCCATGGGCATAAAAAGAAAAGCTTGCACACAGCTGAATAGAATTTACAATGATCTTTAATTCAAGGCAATTTAATCCATTTTATCTGTATAGTGCAAAATCATAATATGCATTATCTCAGGGCATGTTGCAGGGTGAGGTGGAGACCTTATTCTATTATGAAGGAAGCAAACAAAAAGGATCCCACGCAGACTGGTAAAGAGTCAGAAGTCTGGAAATTTGCTGTTCAACATTTATGCTTATATATTGTGATAATTATGACATGGACAAAATCATAGGGATTGCTTTCCTGTTGATTGCGATACAAGACGTAGGATGCAACAACCCACGAAAACAGACTTGATTACAGTTCCTATTGTGTTAATGATAATATGTGTGTTTATATCGCCACTGGGTCTCTTGGGCCTTGGAGTGGAGTGGTGTGGTCTGAATATGACATAACGGCTTCATTTAACTGTATATGACTGTGAAACTTTTAAGTAACTCCCCTTACAGTAGACACCTGTGTTATTTGGACCCAGCTGCTACAGTGAAGAGTTTGGCTGCCGTCCTCCTACCCGAAGCTGCTCCTCCGAAATCCACTCAGTGACTGAAAGTGCGGCACATCCAGAGAGGAGACAGCCTGTTCCCCTCCGCTTCATGACGTATTCACAGCCAGAACATGTTGTTTTGAGATCCACATGGCAGATCCTTGTTATTCTAGATCCTGAATAATCAGTAGTCGGCAGCCTGTGGGGCCACAGAGACATGCCCCTGGAACCTTGTGGGCCCTGGTTGTTATGGGAGGGGGGTGGCAAGCGGCCTGTGGTGGTTTTGACTCCTACGTCTGTCTGTCAGGAGATTTGTGTGGATGCTCGGGGCACAGAGTGGAGACAGTGTCAGGGCGATACCCTTGACGGTGATGTGATTGAGTAGACAGCTGCGACCCGCTCCTTTCTTTACCCACCACCCATCTCTTTCCCCTTACTCCCCCACCCACACCCGCTTCCAAAACCGCTCCCCAGGAGTGAGCGATCACTTAAAACAGCGCTGGTTATTATACCTAAGCACGTCTTAGTAATTTATGCATGATTGCCTGGCAATCTGAGGCAATTCATCATCCTCTTTCCTATCTTTCTTTTTTTAATCTGTTGGTGTCTTGTTCCTCTGGACTTTAATCTATAGGGCTATTAAGAATGCCTGGGTAATAATGGCTCAGCACAGGTGACAGCATGACATTGGCGCCATCATTGCCATGCAGCGTTTGCCTCCTGGAGAACTGTGGGCAGTCAAAGAGGCCAGATTTGGCTTTTATAGCTGCAAAGCTGCTAGACCATCCGTTGTTTTGTTGGTGCTGGACCTCTACTCCTGTCAGACAGATGGGAAGAGCTTTGTATTTTACACCATGGTGTTTTTTTTTTTTTTTTTTTTAATTCTCTGGAATAATGACTTGATGTGGCAGAAATAAACTGAGTGTTTCAATTTGATTTCTTTGTTTGGTGAAGGAGACCTTGTCGATAATATTCTACAGCGTTTTCATGGTCGCTTCGGTCACAAAGAGAAAGCTTCTTGATGAGTAAAAATCAGTGGAACATCCTTTTTTTTTTTTTTTTTTCCTCCAGCACTACACGCTCTGTAGGGAACACACAAAACAAACACACCCTGCTTATGCCTGATAAGTTTGTTGCGTGTCTACATGCCTGCGCACCGCGTGTGTGTTTTCATGTGTGCTGTGAGACAAAGGTGTTAACAGTAACAGCTCAGGCTGACCCTTCTGTTGTGGAGTTATCCGTCTGTGACTTCAAGCCATGGCTAATGGATGCCGACCTTGTTCCACATTCTCTATCAGTTCCATTCAGCATCCATCAACCCAGGGATGTATCTTGATTTACCCCCCCCCCCCCCCAACCCAACCCACCTTGTCACTTTTCTACTTCCTGCTTGTAGACTAAAGTGCACCTTGGCTGTGCTGTAATCGTCCTGGGCTAAATTCAGAACTGAACAGCGTGAGTGAGAGTATGACAACAGAACGCAGCAGCATGTCAGTGGATCAGAGAGGCATCGGGGCATCGAGAGTGACCCCAGCTTATCTTTATATTAACGTTTACTCCTGTAAATTTTCTGCCTTTGGGCTATTTGTTCTCAATGGACACATTAATATCTTGGATACGGAGTAATGTATGGCATCTGTAAAATGAATCTTCTGTCGCCTACAGCTTTTTATTTATTTTTGGAGAAAAGTTACTACTCCTGTCTTATTTTTTATTTGTCATACGGAGCTTAGCGCCATCTGCGAGGTTGATGGTCATTTTTTTTTTTTTTTTTTAGGGAAAAAAAAATCTGCAGTTGGAGATAATTATACTCTTAGGATCCTGTATTGACAGTTCTTCTTCTTTTTTTATTTTTTAAGTATGCTTATTTGCTTTCTGGCAAGGAGTAAAATGAGAAGAACATGCTCTCACAACTAGTCCAACAAACGGGGGGCACTTGCCATTCTTTCGTGTTTCCAGTCTTGATACAAGATACATTTCTCGGGTTGAGCCTGCAGCCCGAGATTAAAAGGACAAATATGAACACGGTATCGATTTTTCTCACCGAAATGTCAAACAAGTGCCTTAAATGGAAAATAACAATGCATTATACTCTTTATTCTGAGTAATTAGTAGCCATTTACTGTAATGTCTGTTTTCCTGCTGTACTTATTCACCTCCTGTTCTCCCGTTCACCTCTCCTCTCGGCTGTGCAAATGTGTTTTTGATGCCCAAATTTACCAGTTGTATTTGCCTCTGTAAGTCGAATTTGTTGTGTGAGGGACTTGTGTGCTGACACAGATGGTTGGGGTTATGTTAAAAACACCCAGATGGTACTCAAAGATACAAGTCACTTTTCAGGCTGCGTGTTACAGTACAGAGTCTTCAGTTTCCCTGTTGTGACAGTAAAGAAAGTATTGAAAATTAGAGCAAAATGGGTAACACTTTTTTCCGTGACATTACATGTAGTATCATCTTTATCCCTGGATTAACATTTTATTTCTCGTGGCTTTTCGTTTCAACCTTTACTGAAGCCCTGTCTCATGGGCCTGACAAAAAAAAACAAAAAAAAACCCTGGCAATGAAGTAATGTCCTCAAAAGACACCCAGTTGGTTTGTTTCTTGTTTAATGGTCTGGCGTGTGTGTGTGTGTGTGTGTGTGTGTGTGTGTGTGTGTCTTTGTCTGAGTATATATGTGTTCATGCCCTCATTTGCTTTGTGTGTGTGTGAGAAGCCACGTGAGTTTGTGTGGGTTTTTTTTTTTTTTTTTGGATTGCACCTCCAAACATTTCATTGACACTCACAGCAGCAGTCAGTGCATTGATTTCCCATTGGTCGATGCTGCTGGAGTTTACAGAGGGAGGTCCATAGGTAAAGTGTCTGCTTCCTTTTTCTTCTGCAGCAGACACATCATCCTTTACTTTCTACTTTCTGAAAAGTAACTTTGCCAGTCTTGACAAAAATCACCTTCGCCTGCAGTTCTTTAAAATAGTCAAATCAGCAATAATAAATCACACGTGAACCTGATTTCAGAACCTGCGAAGGCTGGCGGTCAAATTGCACCTAACCAATAAAAACACTACATGACAGGACGTGGAGCCAAGATTGAACAAATGTGCTGTAACTTTAAATTTATAGAAAACACAAACAGACAGGGACTGAAATTAACTATTACATTTGTGTTCTGGATTTTTTTCCTTGCTCCAAAAGAAATGTGGAACCCTGCGTTTCAGTTCTTTAACTTTAGTTATAGCTTAACTGTAGTTTATCAGCCATGACCTCAGTCTTTTTATAAAAAAAAAAAAGAAAAAAAAAAAAGACCTTCTTGGTCTTAAAATTTCAGCGTGGCATTGAATGTTTAAGAACTATGATCGCAGTATCAGCGTGTGTCTTGCTAGTGCTGGCCGTAGATTTCTTTTTTTTCATCTCCCATAGGTCTTCATCTACATGTTGATGGTTCTTTGGACTTGGATAATCCAAATTTAAGCCACAGTTTGAGAAAAGAACAGCAGTAGGACAAAGCGTCTGACAGGCCGCTGAGGCTTCAGTGTTAAAGCGAAGACGTGTGTCACTTAAGGTAAATGCATTGGAAAACATCAACTCTGATTAATTCATGATCTTCTATAATTTTGACAGAATAATAACCAGGGAAAAAAAAACCAGCAAAACAAGACAAAATCAGAAGGAATGAGTTTTTATTGATTATGCATATCTAGAAGGATGCTAAGGGTTCACATTGATCTTCGTACAGTCGCCGCAGTTTGCTCAGTGTGAATATGAAACAGTTATGAGCAGGAATAAATCTCCAAGTATTGTCTTCACATTCAGAATGAATGCCAAAGACTGTAGCTTCATGATACAAATGGAATACAGTCAAATGCCCCGAGATGCGCAGCACCCGAGGACAGGAGTGATGTGCAGCACTGCTGGGATTTGGCTTCCTTGCTGGCGTTGCTGCCCTGGGAGCATTGGCTGCTCCTCAGAGGCCACTGCTGTGTGCTCCAGCATCTTCTCGCATTGAAGACCAAACCTGCTGGACACGCAGGGCATGTTAGATTGATGGTCCCATGACAATTCGATGTGACATTTTCCTTTCATCTGTGTCTGGCTGTTTCTTCTCATCCATGGCCTTTCATCAAACTTTCCCTCTTTCTCACTCCCTTTTTTTTTTTTCTCCCCCAGAGCTCTCAGACTTGACTTTAAGGCCTCCCACTTGTTTTAAACAGTTTGGGGGAAGAAAAGAGGACAGGAAAGATGATTTTGGGGGCTTGCCGAGAAATAATTTTTTATTTGCATTTCTTTACTTCTCCCCTCCCTTCATGGCAAACTACAGCTGGCACAATCTTCGAGGTTGCGGGAGCAGATTCAGTTTGTAGCTTTAAGTGTTTGTGACAAATTCAGAGGCTCGATGTCACAGCTAGTCTGGTCACACACATTCTTTTTTTTTTTCTAACAATCTCTTGATGCTTGCTTTCCTCCTTGGACGGAGCCTGGCAGATGGCTATGTTTAGGGCTTAGATTCAAGATAGATAGTATGGAGGTGGGAAAGGAGACATGCTGTAATCACAGAGATGGAGGGATGATGTCAATCATGGCGTCTGGTGCCCTGGTACAGGAAGGAAGGCTGACTACAAAAAGAATGGAAGGAATCTTCGGTGTCAGAGCAGGAACCACCCTGTTTCACCTTCGTCTTTTACAAGAATCAATCGTGCTCTAAAAGCACTCGCTCTTCTCCTGACATTTATCACCCTTCTCTATCTTCTTCCTGATCCCCTCTGACCCCCTCTCATCTTAATCACTAACAGAAGTTGGACTACTAAGTGGGAGACAGCAAAGCATGAGTCAGGCATTTTCTTGAAGTCTTCCTGGATTAAATTTTACGCCATAAAGAATCTACAACTATCCTTGCTGTGGTCTGAGGCTGTGCAAGCATCAGTTGTTTTTACTGTTGTTTTGCAGGTATTTGGGCATAAAGTTAAATTACGGACAAACATTAATATTTGGATCTGTTGATGGTGCCGGCTTGAATGTCAAAAGATGGCCAAAGCTGTTACACTTCATCCTGTGGAAGACATGCACAAATTCATATTTAGATATTTCTGTTGATAAAAGGAAATTTTAATATGCTGAAGGGCTGGGAAGCAAGGATGTCATCAGCATTCATCACCTCTGCACCATCAGGATCAATCATTAGCCAAATGTCATGCCAGTCCAAATATTAGATGTTAATACGGAAGTGCAAAATATTTATATGGCACTTTTCACAGACACATATAAAAAAAGTACAAAGCTAAGATAGCTAAAGATGGACAAGTCATCATCCATCATCCAAACGCCCATCTAAAACCAATGACTCTTTTTACTGACCATTAATATCCATCATTTCAGTTTCTACGTATTTCCAGTTGGTGTTTTTTCGTTTTTTTTTTTTTTTTAATGTAGTGTTGCTATTGAATTACCTGCAGCGCACAGGAAGCGATCCATCTGACATAACAAACAGCACCGGCAGCTACAGCCAGTTTTAGTCTCTCACTGCTCGTCAATACCAGAACTCGGCAGGTGTCACTACCTCCAGTAGCTGAGGCTGAAAAAGGCTGAAAAGAAGGAGAGGGACACTGGAGAACTCAGCACAATTGATATTGATATCCCCTGCAAATAAGTTTTCCGAACACCTCAGTGATGATGAGTTAGCTCCAAAGACGTGACAATTTATAAAAAAATAAATAAATAATAATAATAATAAATTACTGCCTACTCCTAACTATCTATCTCGTGCAGCAAAATGGCAGCTGCATTCATTGGACATGCTGCAATGCTGCGTGTTTGTAACAGACTGGGACTTCCATGTCTTTGCTCCTCAGGGAGGCAGGGAACTAAAGCGAATTTGCTTTCAGACAGGTGTTTTACTTAAGAACCTCTAAGGGGCCTCTCCTGACAGCACTCGTTCAACCCCCCCCCCCCCCCCCCCACGGTAGGAAGTGTGGTTGTCTCCAGCATGTGTCAGAGAAATTCATACTTTCTGTGTGTGTGTTTGTCTGTGTTTTTCAGCCTTCTTTCCTTTTCATGGTGATGAATATCTCTGCCTTCAGAATCAGGGAGTTGATCTTGTATTTTGCAACCAAAAGGGGGTGGATTAATCAAACCCCCCCCCCCCCCCCCCCCCTCCGATGACCTCATAGGAAACACATTGTTTGAACTCTCATCAAGAAGTCTGACGATTGATTTCTACCCAGATCTTTTTTTTTTATGATAATTTGGCCCCTGAGATTTATACAAGGGTCATCTTTCAGCTACAGCAGGGACAGATTCACATTTCCCTCAGAAATTTAGGCCATTTTCTGGATTTTACGATTACAATTTGATTTGTTGGTTTGATGGATGACCCTTTGGTGCCAGTCGGCCTTATTTTCACCTGCTCTGACTGACTGAGTGTTATAATTAATCATCAACACTGTACTTATGAGATTATCAATACCTTAATCATAGACAGTTAATTTCTGCATCGGAGACAGGATATCATACTGATTCCTTCTGTATTTCAGTGAGTCATTTCTCTGGCTGCAAGATATTGGCTATCTTAGTCATAATTCATCAGCGTTTCAATTAGATTTTTTTTTTTTCTTTCCACCATTGAAATTACACATGGTGCTTCCAATATCACCAGCACAGATATATGAAAGACAATATCAAATCGCTCTAACTCTCCACACACAGATGTTACTTAAATCAACAGATTAGTTGCCACCACCCCCCCCCGCCCATTTTTTTTTTACCCACCTCTTATTTTCAGTTTTTCTATATCTCCCTCTTGCTCTGTCTTCCTTTACGTTTTCATGCATCAGAAGAGCTTGATGGTTTGACAGGAAGGGCTCTAGAAACTTGCTGCATCCCTCCAGACCATCCAAAGTGTCTGCTCCCTCATTGAACTGTTATCTGCCCCATTTCTGGGCTTTTCCATGGCAACTAGGAACCAGCGAGCGTGTGAGTGAAAAGAGTGAGGTCTCCAGTGGAAGCAGCATCTCGTCTCAGACAGCTGTCTGCTAGAAATACAAAAGAGGAAAAAAAAAAAAAAAAAAAAAAAAAAACGAGGAAAAGGAAAGTTTTAGAAAGTTGTTTTACCCCCTTTAGCGTGAAAAACAACTTAAATGGATGCAGTTCACTGCACAATGATCCACAGCTGTATTCAGTTAAACCCTCACACTGTTCTCAGTCATTTAGCTGCGGATCTCCTGCCTGCTTTGCAAAGTCTCGCTCATCATGACTGAGTTTCCTAATGACAGAGCTTTGACGAGCATAGAACAGTAGCGTTCTCCCTGTGATCGGTTCCTAAACAATCCGCTTCACTCGACGCAAGCTACGACTACTGACTGACAGTCCTCAAAGTATCATCCATGGGACCCACCTCAGTGGAGATAACCCACATTTCACTCTATTTTAAGTTTAACGTCAGATTTAAGGCCTTACCAAAACATATGGGCCTCTACACTCATCATATAACAGACACAACCCATTTCCCTGGAAAGCTAACATGTACACTTGATTCTTTATTTCGTTATTTTATTTTTACACAAGAGCCTCTTCACAAGCCTTAGCCTCTACTCTCCAGGTTCTTCTCTTGGATGTGGAGTGTCAGGGCAACTTTAAAGTCGGGTTATGCTGGCGCCTTCTGTAGGATTACACCCAAATCCCAACGGTTTTAAACAGTCACACTCTGCCACTCAAAACCAGACGTGTTCGTTTGCAGCGTTTATTAAAGGAGCTTGGGAGTCTGTGCTGACAAGTGAAGCGTTTTGTAGAAACGGAATGAGGGATAGAGGAGAACAGAGCTTGGCAACGTGTATTGTCCTTTTTTTTTTTTTTTTTTTTCTTTTTCCAAAAGTTTCAATCTTGACACTTTCATAGCCCTTTTGTCACTTTGTTTAGAAATACAGCAGGAAACATAACCCTGGGACACAGCAGCCCCCAGGAATAAGGAGCAGCCTGTGAGCAACAATAACAATGAATTTGTAGGAATGTTTTCAATTGAGTTGACTCTAATCTCCAATCTTTGGTGCTTATGGAAGGTTTATGTGAGTGCTCAGTTTTTCCCTCCTGCATTTGTGTCAAGAGGAAAAAGAAGAGAATATGGAAGAATATGTCACTGTTATCTCGTGCATGTTTTCCAAAGTCTTTTGTAAATGGGTGTGAGTAGACTGGATCAGTGACAGCGATGATAAAGTACTGTTAAGGGGGATCACCATCTTGATTGGGGATCGAAAGGACATCATGATTTTGATCTTGATCAAAGGCTGAATTGAGGATGTAGTCACCCTACTTGTGTAATGTCCTGCAGGTGTGGAAAAAACACACACGGGTGCAGCAAGTCAACATGATCTCCTCTGACTTACATCTGTAGCCAGTTAAAAGACTGGATGACAACCGCTGATTATAGAAGACACATTTAATGAAATGAACCCCCTCCTGAAATCACCGGTGTGGAAATATTCTGCTTTCCTCCTGAGATGTCAACAACGTTTGCACCGTCGACAAGAAAGATTTGTTACGCGAGTGGAGCGTGCTTCAGAGGCTACACAGCAAATATAGCAGGACATCTCCGCTGACATCATAATGAAGTAGACTTAAATGTGAAAACGACACTATTAACACAGTCAGCTCTTCCATTCTCATGTAGGTCGAAACTCCCATGTTAGACATGTTAGTATTAAATTGTCAATAAATTATTTAAATTTGACAAGATGGCCTTAGTGTTGGTGTGTTGCAAGAAACTGATGGAGATAATATCACGCCACCATGCAGACAACTTGTGAAATAAGAATCAGTCAACGTCGCAAAAAGTCAATGACATTAGGCCAGATTTGATTAGCATAAATAATGACGCAGCTATCGGTGCAAAAAGAACCGCCCCTCCTCCGCCCAAAATAAAAAAAAGAAAAGAAAAAAGAGAATCGAATTGCGGCTTTAAAATTGAAGGTGAAATCAAACGAAGGATTCAGAAAATTGTGACACCGCTACACTGTATGTGGGGGTTCAGTCAAAGATTCCTGCAGTAACTGCACCGGTATAGTGATTCAGCTCTCTAAGCACTTTATTAAAGAGATATCATCCCCGTCAGCGCCCCCACAAAAATGATGTGCATATTCAAATGCAACTTTCTCTAAATTGCCTTGACAAAATATTTGAAATCACACCGAGATGAAATGGAAGCAATTATTTTTCTGTAGTTAGTAATCCTGCAAACGCTGCGTCGACGTGATGGTAAACCATGTACTGGGTGCGAGCCGCTTTCAAGCCCTTTCAGGAATAAGGTAATAAAGATTTAGATGCATAACAAGTTCTTTTATTTATTTATTTTTTTCCTCTCTCCATGGTTTCGTCAGTGTAACCAACCTTGTCCGATGCTCGCTTCCAAACCACCTCCTTATCTCTTCTGTCACTCCCAACTCATCGGTGAAATGGTTCTTGGGAGTATGGATCCAGTTCGTGACAATCCATCATTTATGACAAGTACACCCAGTAATCTATTTTAAACAGTGGGGTGTGATGCTGATGATGCATGGCAGAAGAGGGTATACAGTATACACACTTACGTGCGTGCATATTGATAATCAATTTTCTTCATTTTAACCACTGCAGGAACAAATTAATCTTTCTGGGAGTGACCCCGTGTTGCCATTTTTGAACCCAGGGAATAATATGTATCGTGAGTTCCTGTATTGACACCCGTTGATTTGCGGAATACTGTAAAACAAGGCAAGGGCTAAAGTGCAACATGATGGCAGATACGCTTCAAACAAAGTCCATTCATATGGCATCCATCTTATTAGTCGGAGCACAATGGACTGCGTGTAGCACTGAAATAAGTAATGAGGCAAATGCTCCCAAAGTCTTATTGCATATTGATCTGTCAAGGCTGGACAGGAGTCTTAGTTACACAGGGAGAAGGAGCTGCTGCTGAAGTAAAAATATCTCACTGGCTGCTGCGTTCAGGGATAAATCATACAAGTGATAATAATTTCTTTTTGTCGCATTTCGTCAATACATTCTGTGTTTGGTATTTGATCTGGTCATTAACGGAGGTGACAGATGCCATTCACACTGTGAAATGGGGTTGTGCTGATGGATGAGATGACATTTGCCTTGCTTTCCCCTTGGTGAAAAAATCATTTGTTTTACTTGTGTAATTGAATATAACTGATGCTTGTCCACACTCGAAATCTGACCAGCAGTCACTGAAGTGCTGCTTGTCGCTGCCCCCGTTATGAACAGATCTACCGAACTCGCCGCTAAGCGTGGTTTCTTAGCAGCTGCTTGTCATGGTTGGAAATAAAAAGAAAGAGAGAAAGCTGAAAACCGTTAACGGCAAAGAGTGAGCAAAAAATGGCTGCACGCACAACAAAATTACATTTACACACAGTGCGAACATGCAAAGAGGTTCCTGAGTGAAAGCACGGCAATTGTCTGGTGCACCTGGAGCGGCTTTTCGGGGGTTTTACAGGGTGACAACGGGACAGTCACCCTACGGATACGATCACACATCCCTACTGTGACAAAGTATGTCTGTGTCATGCTGCGTTTTTATTAAATGAAATTGTGATGGGAAACCACTTTTGTTAAAAGAAAATCTATATCCAATCAATAAAGTGATCACCAGCAGAATTTCTCAGATTCCCTCTAAATCACAGTTCCCGCTCTCCTCATTTCCAGCACTTTTCTTGCCTGCCTCTCCCGGTATCCCATCATCATCCTCTCATCCGTGTGCTATCAGTGGCAGTAAGCCCATGAATTCCAGACCATTCTTTGGCGAGATCGCTGGGCTTTCTTTTCACCCCCAGGCCCCTGTTGCCGCAGTTTCAATCTGCCTGTCGGTTTGAAGGAGCTGCCAGGTGCTATTGGCTCAACCATATGTTCTCTGACACAGTGTCTTGGGGGATGTGGGGAGGGAGGAGGGGAGGAAGGGTTGGGTTAAAGATGAGGCTATCTGGAGCTACCTCTGAGAGCTACTTTCCCTGAAACTCAGTTGGCTGACATGTGGCGAAAGCACAACCCACCAGAACTAAAGCTGCTCTTTGCGGGTGCCCTGAGTGAGGTTCAGATGGAGAGATGGCAGTGAGTTTTTCAATGAGTCCCCCTTGGGGTCGAAAAAACAGATCCTGTTTCAGCGAGCCATTTGGCTTGGTGTGGCGCAGTGACCGCATCGCCATCTTTTCGGCTCGGAGTCTGTCAGTCAGTCACAGTCTGTTGGTCTGCAGCTCCAGTGGTCGGGCAGGAGTTCATTCTTTTTCTGGTGTCTTTGTCTGAATGTTTCTCTGACTGCCAGGCACTCCTTTCAACTCTGAAACCTCTGACTGTGCCTTTTTCTCTGTTTGTGCTCCAGGACTGTGATTCTGTGCTGCGCCGGTCACCGGTCCAGCCGCTCCTTCTGCCTCCAGGTAAGCGGTCTGTAGGCCTGGTGATAGTTCTGCTTGCACAAAAGCAGAGTTGCGCACATACCCATGCACGAACACTCATACGCACACACGCGCGCATAAGCGCTTGAAACCACTTGACAGCAAATTACCGACATAAACAACAGCTAAACGTTTCCTTTATTTGCATCCGAAAACTGGAGACACTGCGAGACACGGGCTGCTGTTTGCCGTTTAACAGAGCAAACAACAGCCGCAACAGGGGGGGTTCTGATGCTGACATGCTAGACCCGTTGTCCCTTATTAACGATCTGCTGTGCCTTTTGTTGCTTCACAGCAGCAGGTGCACGTTTCCCCAGAGGTGCATGCAGCCCAGCGGTGTCCTGAAGTTACCAGGACTGCAGGATGTATTGTGACAGACTTTAAATGTGAGGAAGAGGAGCCCTCGTCACCCATCACGTCCGTGAGATGAAAGGCCCCCGAGAGCAGGCAGCCACCCTGCTGGACACAGCTCAGCTGTTATAAGAAGTGTTTGACAGGAGTGGCAGGTAATTGACCTTCTCTCTGGCTTTCTCTCGCTCCCACTTCCTCGCTTCTTCTCTCTCACTTTTCACCCACTCTCTCGCTCTGTGTCACTGCTTTCGCCAGAGGCTGACCTTACCCGCTCACTTGCTCACCCGCCCCACACCGCCCTCCCCTGCCCCTTCCCCGTCCTCTTGGGCGCTCTTATAGAGCTTAAAGTCCCAAGTCTTGCTGTGCTTTGCCTGCATTTGCTGTTTGTTTATTTGTTTAGTGTCTGGGTTTTCAATAAATACAGCACAGGAAGCCTTGCTGGAGCGCAGCCTCGCCTGGTTCCCTGCAAAGGTTAAGGTCCAGGGTCTCTGGAGTGTTTATGGGTGTGTTGATGTCAAAGGTCAATGGAGTAGAAGGCACAGGAGAGATGGATTGCTGCTCAGTGGATGAATAAAAGCAGAAGCAGGGAAGAGGAAGAGAGGGTTGGGGGGGGTTATGCTCAATTTATATTAACGTAGGTCTTGTTGCTGATGTGGAGTTACATGAATTTTCTTACATTACAACAACAAACACTGGCTAAATCAGGGGAGACTTGGAGTGGAAAACATGGTAGGCCACATACTCTATTCAGAGCCTCGATCTGCATGTCTGTTTGGGGAAGGCATTTGAATTTTTAACATCCTTGATGCACATTTCCATTTCTCCGGCAGACAGTGTCCCATGTATTCTTCTGTCCTAACAACGGTGAAATGTCAGCATACTTTCAGGCTGCTCTAAATTAAACATCCACCCCCTTGGAGTATATAGCTATAGTGCTCCTCTTGCCATCCCCCCTCCCACGCTTTTGTTCTCTTTTCATATCAAAGGTTTTGGCCAAATGAGTTAAAGACACCGTCCCTTACTTTGGACCAGACAGTTAGGGTGTCAAGTGTTTTGATTTTTTTTTTTTTTAGTTTACCAAGATATAATGACAATTGCCTGACTTACTTTTGTGGTCCTTTCCCAGATGTCCCAGGCCTTGATATGTGCAATAGCCAAGAAAGTTGAAGACAAGGCTTAAGATGGGGAGGGGGATATTTTATTAATGGGAACTATTAATATTCCATCGCAGGGGGACGGTGGTGTGTTTCCTTTTGCAGAAGCATAATGAATAACTGAGCGCCTCCATGGTACCCGATTCCTCAGCATGAATATTCAGGTGCTGGTGGTGTGTCATGGGAGCATTGAGAGCCTCCTCTCTACCCTGTAGTGGATCACACCCTGGCATTTTGTCTCACCTCTCTATTCCTCTCTTATTTCCTTTCAGTTCATACTCAGGCATATGTCTAAGGCCAGTGGCACCAGGGGACTGAAAACCTATAGATGTGAAACTTGGCTCTCAATAACGGCCCTCCACAGAGGCCGAGTTGATTGATTACACTACTGTGGCTTTGTGTGGGTTTTTAATTGATTGATTAATTGTGGGCTCCGGCTGAGGTGTGATTGATTATGAGTAGTCAGCAGTGGGTTGGAATTGTGCTGTCAAGCCCATCGGGTGAGAGGTGAGCTCTTGTCATATACTTGTTCTTTTATCCGAGAATCCCCACTTTGCCTGATGCTAGGCAGAGCCACGCTTTGTCCTTGCCTTGGCCACATCTATGGAGTTCCTTTTGTTCCGAGTTTCAGTGCATATGTGTCTGTTTACATATGCTGTTGCCTGGAGCTATGTATGTCCAGCTTTCCCCCGAAGAGTGTTCAAAAAATGTCAGGCCTGCAGCATTCAGCACCTCCAACAAAGACATTTCTTCTGAATCTCAAAGGCGTATCTCTCATTGAGATCATACAAAGAAGTAGGAACAGAAATGTGAAAAGAAAGAGTAACAAAGACAGCGAGGGATGAAAAAGAAAAGAGTGGCCCCACTCCAGATATGTGAAGAAAGGAAAAAGAAAGAAAGAATCAATCTGATAACACAGACCAGAAAGGGCTGACAGTTATATATAGTGATAACCAACATTTCAATGGTAGATGTGTCATTCTTAACAAATAATATCCCACTGGGCCAATATATTACAAAAATCTATGCTCGTTTTGACTTGCATTTCTAGCTGGCTGCGACTGGGGACGATCGACATTCTATGGCCAAGACACAAAGCTCAGATGCATCACAGTCACCTCGTCAAGTTTCATTAAAATGTGATCAGTTGTTGTCTCAGGACGTGTGACGGATAAACAGATGAATGGATTAACATTAAAACAAACAGGGAACCTAATGAGCGAACAAACTAAAGAACAAATGAGCCAGCAAGAACAAAGGAGCAAAACAAACAATCAAATGAACAACTAAATGAATTAATGAATGGACTAAAGACTCCAGCAGTGAGTGAGTGTGTGTGTGTGTGTGTGTGTGTGGGTATCAGTGGCAATCTGTTTATGTGAAGTCTCCCCAGAGTCTCTCCTTTCAAAGTAAAAGGTTCTCTGCTCACAGTCATTGCTTAAAGGGCAGCATGAGCATCTTGACAGTTAAAGGTTTTGTGTAATCACTCATCAAATTGGGGATCAAAAAGGAACATGCGCTTGTTGTGATCTACCAGCTGAACATGTCGCACAGGGGAAATGTCAAAAGCTGCTGGGAATGCACAGATGTTGTGTTTTGCCAATGCATATAACAGCTCATACAAATACTGAATACATGTTCATGCACACCTGTTAGAGACTCCTGTTTTGCTCGTCAGGCTCAAGAGGCAAAAAGTGAAATTCTTAAGCGTGGTCGAGCTGTCAAAGATAATATTTCAGTTGTGATCCTTACTCTGCCGGCAAGCTGTGGGAGGCATGACTTGGCAAGAAATGTTCTACTACATCTTTATTTGCTGTTAGCCAACAAGAACTTATTGGAGCCGCGTCCTTGATTAGCTGCTGAATACACCTAAAATTCAAAGATCACTTTGCTTTTAAAATCTTCTACCCTGTCGGTTGTCATTTGAGGTGCAGCTCATGATGCCTGATAAGTTGTCTGAATGATCTCCTTTCTGGCTGTTGGATGATGGGTATGTCTGGTATTTCAGAAAAATTTTGCCAGTCTGTCTTGCAGCCTGAACAGTTCCTGACTAATTTCCCTGGTGGCTGCTGTCAAAAGACCTGATAAAACCTGTAGTGAGCTTCACTTAACATTATTGAAGTGGTAATCTAATTGTTGAACTTTGCTGCAGAACAGAAAGACCACCTCTATCCATATCTTCCAGTCCTGGGTGATTCTGTTGAGGATGCCATCGCAGACACCACCTTCTTGTTTGGGCAAACTTTAATAGGGAATTGTTAATGGACAAAATGGGGGTTTCCATAAAATGAGAGCATCAAGGTAAATTAAAAGTAGGATTCGTATTTCGTAATTCATCGTATAAGGTTAATATTAAATTTGTCATCTTAAATCGTACGGTATGTTTTGTAATGCCTTCTGTTTGCACGTTGAAATGCCATCACAGAGGAAATCCTTTTTCATTTTGCTCTTTTTGTCTGTGTCATTAAGTTGGTGATTGAGAAGTTGATTCCTCATTCACTTGAGTTTTCCAATGTGAGGGAACCACTTTAATGATCTAGTCTATTTGTGATCTGATGTTCATTATGGAAGTGTATTCTTTTAGAAGGCTCTTAACAGGAACCACAAATCATTTGTGATGCGTTTTAAACTGGAATTTGCCAGGAAAGGAGCGAACGCTTCACAGCTGTCCCTCTGAATGTCCTGCTGATATCTGCTCTCCTCTTCATGGACTGTCCAGAGAGAGCGATGCGTGATTGGGCCACAAATTGCAGCCATCCATCAGACACACCCTCCCAAATGTGGTAGATGGTATTATGAAGGCAGCTCAATAATATATCACATTCCCATATTCTGCAGTGGAACAGCGACAAATCAAAAAGAGTCAAAGGTCACGTAAGATGTAACACTTGTCCTCTAATACTCCCTTTTTGAATCTTAGCCTCTTAAAGGTGCAAAGTCTAATACCTACAGTGAAAAAACGCAGTCATTCTGCCACCATCCACCTATACGTCGGAAATATGACTCCCTTACTGCCAAGGCAGATGCTGTGATTTGGTTGTGGCACGGCGTCATGCAGTAGGAGGAAACCTGAAGATAGAGGAGACTGGTACTTTTTTCACTGACTGAATGAAGGTTAATGTCCGTGAAAATGAGACTCGTGCGTAGAAGCTAGAGAATGATGAAAGGAGAATAAAATGACAAACCGTTTTCTCTTTGGTAGAAAATTGTCTTTACGATTTCATTACTCACAGTTAGAAGCTGATAACAGAAAAGAAGTCATAATATACGACCCTGGATAGCAGGTTTCCGTAATCTTCAGAATTAGGGCCCGTTCACAGCTCTGACCCAATCCTGGACCCCTCCCTTGCACTCTTGTCACCGAGTGTACTGTGAGTTTTATGGACAGCTGGTGGAGTTATTTGGACAGTGCAGACAAGAAATGCCCTGTCGTGTGTTACTCTTCAAATCAACACCATTGGTAGATAGCCTTAGGTCTGAGCTTTGACGGATATGTTGCTTAATTTGAATCTGATTCTGACTCAGACAATGACAGTCTCTTCTCCTCCTCAATCGCTGCTCTGTCTTGCATCTGCAGCTAATAAACAACCGCAAGCTTGTTTTGAGTTCTTGTCAAAGTTCCCTTGGTTCCCACTTGAGGTGAAAACTTTTTCTTGATTCCCTACGTTTTTCCTCTTATGTCAAAGCGTATGCAGCACCAGTTATTGTCTATTTACTGCTTACAATTTAAATGACATAATTACTTTTTTCTCATGGATTTTCTCAGATGTATAGCCAGTTTTTCCATGAGCAGTGAAGCAAAACACTAAGCTAAAAATGTAGTTTTTGCAGGATGTTGGTTTTAATCAATTCTTTCCAAACATGATTTGTGGTCAGTGCCAGAAGCTTCAACAACCAGACTATACGCTGTTATAATATGCCCTCTAAACTGCACTACGTCTTTAGTGGAGGCTGAACATTACAGTGACTCGGTATCTGAAAGTGATGAGATGGGTCAATTGTGTCAGAGGTAGCGTGCTAAGCATGTCAAAAGTGTAACTTTGTAGAACTGCAGACGTTTTGGTTTTTTTTTCTGCATTGGTAGAGGAGCACGCTAACATTGGCTGTGTAGCATTTACATTTCCTTTAGAATTGCTTGCTTTCGTGAAAGTGTACTATTACAGTCTTTTGTTTAACAAGAACATTTCCAAAAGCTCAATAGTTACCGCATCATGCAAGTGTGAATGAGGCCTGTGGTGCTTTTAGGTGTTGCTTTGCACCACAGAGCATGAGGTGCATCAGAATTTGGCTCCAAACAGCCTGGAGGTTCCCTGTGGGGCCCAGATACAGAGCAGAGTGAAGGCTACCAACGCTTCCTGCTTCTATTAGACACAGAAACTAGAGGATTACTGCCAGGGGCATGGCTAATGACTGTCATGGCCACAGAAAGCCGATTTACTGAAACCGTGGCAGGGAGGCATGAAGCCAAAATCTCCTACTAAGACCCAGTGTGAGGGGCCTTAATAAAGGAGACACTCTGCTCTATCTTCTGCTTTCTTCAGTGAAAAAGTTGTAAGGTTCACAAAGAGCAGTGTGATATATGAATCCCTCATGTTCTTTTCCAGAAGGACTAAAAAGGGATGTAAAATAACAACAAAAGCAAACATACAGACAATAAATGGTGATGAAGAGCATCAAATGTTCTTTTCGTTTCCTTACTGATCCACAAATATGACATATAGAAAATGCGGCGGCCATATTTGTAATTTGTTGTAACGTTCAGTCAGGCGGCCCTGCTGGAGAAGTGCAGTGAAACGTAACTAGTCCCTTTGTCATTACTAACTCGTGTTATAAGTGGGTGGGAGGATACAGATAATTGAGTCGTCTTAACAGGGACAATACAGCTGTGAAATGAATGTGGCAGATGTGTTTAAATGTTAATGTCGTTTCAGGCTCCAGCTCAAGAGCTTGACAACATTCATGCTTCCAATGTGGTACCAACGGCTGTGTTTTTTTTTGTTTTTGTTTTTTTTTTTCAGAAGTTTTGCGTGTGTGCGTGTGGCGGCTGAAGGGGGGGGGGGGGTGAATGCAGCAAGCGCTGTCCTCACTGCCAAGATGCTTTTATATTCTACACGACACTGTCGAGAGACACAGCTCTGTGACATTTAAGATGATCTGATCTGAGGAATTTCTTATCGTTTACTGCTGCCTCTCTTATTCCCTTCATATTACAATAGTACCCATACAACCCTCTGAGTCGTCCTCCTGTGCTCCTCCTCCTGTCTAAATAATATGCAGATGCGCGTGCGCGCTCTCACACACACACACACACAAACAAACAAACCAATACTCATTCCTCAGCATTGATTTGTCTAGTTCAGAGTTTACAGGGGCAAGTGAGAGCACTCGTGGAGAAGTTTGTACAATTGATCTGTTGAGGGGCTTGAAATGCAGGACCTGCTTGCTCGTTCTTTCTACGTCCATCTTTCTCCTGAAACCCTCTCATGCTCACCCTCTCCATCTTCCTTTTTCTGTCCCTTTGTTTCCTCTGGGTGAATGTTGCTGTTTTAAAAAAAAAAAATAAATAAATAAAAAAATGAAAAGGAGAAGAAAAAAAGATATTTTATCCCTTGAGGAAATATCGTGGTTGACTTAGCAGTGGGACTTATAGATGCTAGACAATGTGTGTGAGCTTCCTTCGTGAATCCAGAGTATGATAATTTAAACTTTAAAAAGACTTTTGATACATTTGTGTCATTGCTCTTTGTTAACTTGCATACAACTCTTGTATTATTTGCCAGTTTACTCTGCCCATAAGAAGATATGGCTTGTATGTAAAAGGTGCACTTGAACCGGTAAACCCACACAAAGTTAGTTCCTGACTCTGCAGCTGCACTTAATTCAGAATTGTCCAATTTTCATTGATTGCCTTTCCAGAAACCTTTTTTCCCAGTGAACATTATCACTGCTCAGTTTCTGCTTGCTTTTTGCTTAAAAGTTCACCGTATTAACCGTACATTGCTACTATTCACTATCCTCAAGTGAGGAAAAAAAAATGCCCATTCACGACAGGTTTTAATTAAAAATGTCACAATAAAATGGCAGTGACATCGGCTCTCTAATCCTGGAGACTAGATGCTTCATGAGTCGTTATTTCTCTTCTTTTTCACTACAACCTGTAACTGCTGAAGGAAACGCTGAGAAGCGCAGAATGGATTGTTTAAAAGATTCCTCTACCAATGTTGAGGCAGAGATGTCACTTCTTTAGCCCTCCTCCTTTCTCCTCCTCGTCAAACCCTGGCTACATTACCCACAATGCGAATAAACCTGCATGAGTTAGGTCAGAGTTTGGAGTAATAGGCCAGCAGTGATACACGTTGCCTCCAGCAGCGATGAGGAGTGTGTTACAGAGGTCTGAAGCACAAACTTCTTTCCACCTCCACATCCCCAGATTTTCAAACTTGTAGTTTTTGACCCAAATACGCACATGACTCACATAAGCAGAAACACATTTAAGTACAATTCAGTGTGAAAAATCAGGGGATTTAATGATTTTTTTTTTTCCCCAGCCAGCTTTAGCTAAAAAAAAAAAAAAAAAAATTACAATTTTTTTTACCCTTTCAGATATTGATCTGAAAACATTAAAACACACATGCTACTCATGGAAATGTTGGCAGTCAGATATCCAGTCAATGGGTAGTTGGTAGTCTATGTTGTACTGACATAAGTTATCATAATGTAGGAACAACACAGACATTTTATGGGATATTAATAATTAAATTCACTTGTAAAAACAGGGATAGTTATATGTAAAAGATTTTCATCCTTCCTGTCTTGCTTTGTTTTGGTGATAACTATGGAAAATCCATTTCCAACGCCCACCTCACACCTCATCCCAATCCGTAATAATACATAAAGTAGTTCACAATTTATGTATTTATTTAGCAAATTTTAAAACTGTATATCACAAGCTGCAATGTCTTTGTGGCCATCTGATGTCTCACTGCATTTTTTTTTTCTTTTTTCGGAAATCCTTGTATATTTGTGAAGGAGGAAAGTCTGGCGAAGGATTAGGGGAGAACAGCAAACTGCCAAAATCTGCACAGCCTGTCAGAGTTTGGAAAAGAAAGAGACAGGAGAGGAAAAAATGTCAAGGAGGAGACTGCAAATGAGGCTTGTTTCAATAAGGGGATCGATGGGGAAAAGATGTTGTGCGCATCGATGATAAGTGTACATGGGCAAACACAGGAGGGTAGGCTATAGAAAAGGAAAATTCTATATGTGTTGGAACGGATGTTGAGCATTCAAGCTAGGGCGACAGAAATGGAAATGGAGTTTGGTCCATAGAAGCTTTTTAAGCTAGTTTGGCTTGAAAACAGTGTTTCTAATCAAAAATAGGCCAGTGCTAGATTGGAGAGCAAACACTGCGTAAGACGGGTGAGGAAGACTTTAAAAGATCGGCTAAAAGACATCACAAACAAATCCGATTTCGACGTTTTTATTTCAGTATTATTCCTCTCAAATCTAGTATCGCTTATATGGAAAAACTTGATGATGATTATTCATGGCTCTTAAATTTAGTGGGGAATCTCTACGGGCTTGGTAATTATTTTTAGGCTATTGCCCTTTGTGTTACCCGATTCCCAGGCCTAGGCCTTTTGCAGGAAGATGTGATTGTTGGGGACAGCCCTTCAGCAGTTGTCCATGTCACGGGGCCTTGTGGGGGATGTACTTTTCACCACAAGACCCATCACAGCGACCAGCCCCAACAACCGCGGCCGCTCTATTTATGATAGGCTTCGTTTTAGATGTGTATTTTTTATTTGTGCTGCTTCCTTCCAGCTGGCTGAAGTTTTTACATGGCACAACCTATTTTACATGTGCATATCTTGAAATGGAGCCTTGAGAAGGAGAAAATGCCATGCACATCCCCAACCTTGATGTCGGCCACGTTCTTCAACTCCTTTTTCTCTGTAGGGGCAGCTCACATTTGAAAAACCCCTGTCCCTGGGCTTATGGATGAGTGACTGAGAGCTTCTCCCACTTGTCTAGCCGTGATGCCATTAGTCATTTATAGCCTATGAAACTCGGATGTAACAGTTGCTTACTGTAGACTGTGAAAGTTATCCACAGGCGTGGAGACTGTCACATGTATCTACTGCTGCACTGTATAAGCAGGCTGCAGAACAATGGCATATTGATTTATTTATTTTTTTATTTTTTAAAGAAGAAGAAGGAAAAGAAATAGTGCAGTTATTCAGATATTTCTTGATAGCTGTCACTGGATGTTTATCAGCAACATGTGTGCTGATGTTTTCACACTGACAATGAAAGATGGCAAGTTTTATTTATTTATCCCCCCCCCCCCCCCAAACCCCCACCCCCAAAGTGCTGATGGCAGTAGGAGGAGATCTGTTCAGCGCTTCTCACTGCTTGCCACCCCGTGTTAAAAATAGTTACACAAAGGGTGACACTGAGCCATCATGGCATGTCATTTCTGGGATCGGCTCTGTGCTGAGAAACGGCTGGAACCCTCTTGTCTTCCTGTCGATGGAGGGGAGAGAAATGCTGTTTGTCATTATTGTCCACCTGCTTTATCCGTATGTCATGCAGTAATCTTGTTGCATTGTGACTCCAGGTGGAACAAAACAGATGCAGGTCTTTATCCTGTTATAATAAAGTATCCAAAAAAAAAAAAAAATCTACATTTACCTCTGAACGTTCTGCTTTACTCCTGAAAGGATTTCCCCACATCTCCTCAAGGTCTATCATCTCCTACGGTGCTGTTATTCCCCTGCTGATGTCCCCAAATAATGATTTTCTTTCTTCTTTTATATATAGACGTGCTAATATTGCACCTTCAACCTGTTCTCATTTCTTCTGCACCGTTGATAATTGGTGCGAGGAAATGCCCATTTTTCAGAAGCAAAGCCTTTATATCAAAATATAACACTGCCTGCAGAGGTAACAACACCATCCTTCAAGGTGATGTTTGCCGAATGAAGATGGAGATGGCACGAGGCCCTTGCAAGTCCCCAAGCCAAGAGGGGCTCTTCTCTCCATCTACTGTCTGTCCAGGGACTCCTGAGCATTTTGTTCACACGGCTGCACATCCATCTTCTTTTTATCTCAAATGACTAAATGAAGTGGGTGGAAGAGGGCGGGAAAAAGGTGGGCCGATGGATCTTATTAGAGGTGTTGCATCGATAATCAGTAAGGAGACAGTGACGCTTCGAGGGTTGAGAGAGGATGCAAGGCAGAAGCAAAAGGACGCAGGAGCCAGGTGAACAATACAGATGCCTTTATATTCACAGTGGCAAGGTGCCCTTGAGAGGACGAGGAGAGAGATGAGGCAAAGAAAAGACAGAGAAAGGACGGGAGAGGAGTTGGAGGAGAATGTTGCACTGTCAGATGAAGCAGTGATGTCACTTTGGTTTATCTCCATCAGTGCCTTGTGACTGACCAGAGAAGCAATTCCACATGTGTGAGCTGAGTGAAACTCCATGTTTACGAAGGGATAAACGTTTGTAGCACTCGCTCTCCCTCCTTCTTGCCTTCATTACTTTTTCTCGCTGTCTTCAGGCTCTCCATTTAGGAAGTGAGAAAGAACACATCTTTATTTATAAATCATGGAACTGCCATTTCTTCCACTTGGCCTGTTTGGTTACAATAACTGCAATTCATTTGCTTTTTCCTCTCCTCTGTAGTCTCCCTGGCTTTCTTCTGTCACTACTGAGGGAAGAATGCTTTGGCATAGCGTTCATTGAAGATGTTGTCTGGTTTATGTTAAACAGTGTGCACGGCGTGCACACCTTCACATAAGACGGTTCTATAACATCCACCATTCACTATCTGGAATACGGTTCCCGTCTCAGCTCTACTCTGGGTTCTGCCTCATTACGTATAATGAGCAGAGCAGTGCTTTGACAGGGAACCGCTTGCTTTAAGGGGACAGGGCTGTCTGTCATTCCTCAACAGGATCATCTCCACCTGCTTAGCTGTTTGGCTCGTAGGAGGAGCAGAGGAAAGTGCAGGGTTATGGAGTAAAGGATGGAACAAGCGTGGCCACAGGATGACGGAGAGAACTAACAAGTGCTAAAATCAGTGAGAAAAGCAGTGCAATTCAATGAGGTCAGGTCAGACTTTATACTATATTTGAATATGGTCTGCAGGCCTTCAAAAGTTATATAAAAAAAAACAAACCTGACTTCATGTACAAATGTGTTTTTGTATTATATTTTGTTCTCAGCTGCTGTAGAAAGCGAATCAGTTATAAATGTTTTATCAGTGTTTGTGGTTGCAGACTGCAGAGGGCTAGGACAAACACAAATGTGATAGAAATGCCAATAAATCAATTTGCTTGCTACAGTAAATTTAGGTCCTGGTTTCCTGTTATTCTTTGAATTAATCAATATGCATTCTTTTCGGTTTTTAGGACATTATGTATCTTTTTAAACTGACTACTCTTTGTCTAACAAAATAACTGAAGGATAGAAAACTCTTTAGCCAGCGAAAACATTCTCAGTCTTGAGTTTGTGACTGCGGTATCTCTAAAATCCTAACTTTGCACTCTGGTGAGACAGTGGGATCGTACCTTGTTGTCACTGTAGCTTGTGGCAGCCCCTTTTCTCCCTTCGTAGACCCAAGTCTTACTTTTTTTCTTAGCTCGGAAGTTTAAATTGAAGTGATTTACGATCAGGAAGGGAAGGAGAAGCATTTGGTGTTTGTACAGAAGGTATTATACACACCCTGATACACTGCATGCTAGAGGAAACACACTGAGCCGATGAGCTTGGCTTTATTAGATCCAGGCATAAAGCGATGACGGTTACAGCTGGCGTGCAGACTTTATGTAATCACACAGCCTCAGACGGGCAAGCAGCTGCAAGTACACACACACACACACAGAAACACACAAGCACAAAGATAGGTACATCCAATACTTACATATTCCTCATCGTAGTAACCGGTTTGAGAACGGTGCTGGAGTCCAATTTCGCTGATTAAAAGAGTTAGACCGGATAAAGGATTACAGTCCCTTGTTGCAGCGACATCAGTCTTTAACCTGACTGGCTGATTCTTTAAAAGTTTGGGAATAATGTCACGCAGTCATCCCGTCACCATTCAGATTTTATTGTATCACAGTTATATGCTAATGCTGATTTGATCCTGCTTACGTTTGCCGGTAGGAGCTAAAAAGAAGTACATCAGTAGCCAATCGACTTTTTCGTTAGACAGTTAAGTGAGTGTTAAATTGTAAACTGGCCACTAGGTGAGCTCAAAACTGTTATGTCGTGTGTCATGGCTCGCCAGCTGAAATGCCTTCGGATTTATATCATAATGATTAGATGTTGTGACATGGAAATGGAGGTCTGGCCTCTCCAGTGATGAGAATATTAACTTGTTAAGGTAAGTACCATCTATGAGCAAAAAGGCGTAGGAAGGTGAAAACTATACAGCAGAGATAAAATTCCCTCTTCACATCCTGCGCCGTGTGTTTTAGCTCACAGGCGAGCACGCGACAGTGTTTGCTTTCGGTAAATGACACTTAAAAAAAAGTGGGGCGATCTTATATTCATGGACGACATAAAAACATCATTGTATATTTAACACTTTTTCACGGCGTATATCTCTGACTCTGTTGTGGATGTTTCCATAACTGACTCTGTTTTTGTGTCTCTCTATTTTTACTCCTTTCTCTTTGTGGTTAGAATCATAGTCCTTCAGGAGGAGTTGTTCAGTCGTCTTAACTAGATCAGTTGTTATGCTGATTTTTGATGATGGTTTCTTAAATCCACTGGTTATTGCAGATTCCCTTAAAATGGTTACATTAAACTCGAAAACTAAACAAAAAGCGATTGAATTAATTTTTAATGAATTAACTAAACTTGAAAATATTGTTTTTTGTGGCTTTATTTAATTTCATTTTAAGCAGCAGGTAGAAAATATGTTCATTTTATACCTCTGACTTTTTTGGCAGTGTTGGATTACATTCATGTCCTCATTTAATGATCTGTTTACACTTTTTGACAGGAAGTCATACATCAAGAATACAAATTGTCTCACAGTCATCTTAATAGAGAGCAACCCAAGAACTGAATCAAAGCAGAATGTGTATCCTTGACTAAACGCCAGCCTGTTAGTGTGCAACAACAAATTTCAAGTATTCTCTACACTGAAAACATGCCTTTAGTTTTCTTGTTCCGTCTGTGAAAGAGGTTTTGTTGTCTCTGTCAAGCAGCAGAAATAAATATTCATGAATTAATTTTTCCTGGTTACACATCAGCACTGTAGGGAGGGTGTGTGCCTTTTTAAATAATGGAGCTGAGTGTTATCTTAAACGTCCCAGTCTTTTATGCTAAGAGCTGGTCTGTTTGATAAGAATAATCGAGCCCCAGATTGTAGGAGCGTTTGGCATTTGCCCCCTCTCATGTCGAATACAAGAACTCTAATTACAGAGGGATACAGCAGATAAGTCAAGGGCACTTAAATGTCTATTTAAGTTGATTAATGGGCCTTGTGACATTTGTGTGAAGTTTGTACTCAACAATGTCTTCAACTGCAGGTGGTTGGCCAATTGATTATGCGTATTGATTTTTATCTGAGTAACCCCTCAACATCTTCACAAGTCACCCATTAACTGGGACGTGTGAGTGTGTGTGTCTTTGACCCTGCTGAGTGAGACTATGGGTTTTCCTTTTCGGAGCGAGAGAGCGGCGCCTCCTGAGTCAGTGGAGCTTGATGTATGCATGTGTATGGCGGCGAGTTGCGCCTCTGCACTGACACAAATGCTGCGACACCCTGCTCTGCAAATGTCAGTCCCATCCAATTAAATGGTTGAGTGATGCCGTTGCCCATGAGGGGACCCCCCCCCCCAAACAAATAAAGTTCTGTTTGTTATCAGCTTTGGGGCCTGTTCCACGAAGCTGTGGTTGTTTCCTTCTTTTCCAGAGACACTTCAGAGACATGGCCTTACAGCACATGCAGTGACAGACGGGGGCCTGGGCGCCGTTACAGTACCATGTTTCATGCTGCGGTAGCCTCATGCTGTATCTGCGAATCTCATGGGTCACGTCGGTGCTTGTTATTCATTTGCAAGCAGTTTTGACCACCTACACGCTGGCTATATTTACAACAGTGTCAGTCTGTAGTCTGCAGTGTTGACTTCCCTTTGATTATTGCTTGCTGTATTTGCTGTCAAGCACCCACATTACTCTGCTCAGTCGCAGTGATGAAATTTATCCATGGTGCTGAAGAGCAACCTACAGTAATGTCTTTTAGACACTGCTGCATGATGATAGATTAGTGAGCATTGCGCACGCGGCTCAGTTATTTTCCATTGCTGTTTTGTCTCCGGTGGTAGACAGTGAAAACCCTGCAGTTACTGCTATCTTTTGTTGCCTTGGAGATTGAGCTAAAAGTCTTCTGGTACAGATTTCTAGTCGGCTATGATACTTGGCTTGACATAAGAAACATGTTTAATTTGAAAATAAGTAGGCATACAAATCAGTCTATATATATGTTTCTACAGTATGTGAAACCCTAAAAGCAAGGTCAGTTACTTTGACTCTATGTTCCGTGATATTGACAGGGAGAAAATGATTTCACATAAAAAAAACCTGTGCTGCGTTTCTTCTTGGCTGGCTGTCAGTGTAGAGAGGGCTTATTGGCTGCGGAGGAATGTGTGCTGGTGTAAATCCCTCTTTACCCGCCACGGCCATTTCCACATCTTAATTAAACCCAATTTACAAACCTGCTGCTGGTGGTAATCTGCCACTCTAACAACAAGAAGATAAGGTGGAGGAGACGTGCAGGTTTTTACTGTCTTTGACGAGAGAAGTCCTTTAATTGGTGAACTCACAGAAATAAAAGCGTAAGCTTGCTGCTTGGATCTCGAGGCAGATTCTGCAGATGCCGGGCCTGGTCCTGCTCCTGCCCTTCTCTGTTGGAGGAGGATACACGTTACACACCCTCACTAAACTTATTAGCCGAAGGCCATCTCTTTTTGGCGTTAAGAGACTCTGCAAGAA
Source organism: Echeneis naucrates (assembly GCF_900963305.1). NCBI lineage: Eukaryota > Metazoa > Chordata > Actinopteri > Carangiformes > Echeneidae > Echeneis > Echeneis naucrates. Next base: position 5,323,245 of record NC_042518.1, read on the forward strand.
ATTGATTTGAGCTCCGTGTTGAGCTGTTTCCTACACTTGGTTTGGTTTACTCACCGTGTATTCCCTGCGATACTAATACGCACAAATGGACTCAGATGGTCATTAAAAAAGGACAGGTCTTTATGGGACCCTGGGAGATTTTTAGCTCCCTAAAAGGAATTTGATGTTCACTCCAGCATGTTAACAGTCCTGCTCTCCAAAGGCAGCTGCTGCAAAACGCTGCACATCACATTACAGGGAAATGTCTGAAAGAGGGGCTTCTCTATGGGTCAGTGGGTAATGCCAAGAAAATGTTCAGAGGCTGACATTTATTCAGGGCTAGTATTCCCAAGCACCTTCTGTGCTTGGGAAGTCAAGAGGCCACAGGTGTCAGTATTTAAAAAAATGTAAATGACAATACAGTATACTATATACTTGAAAAAAAAAATACAGAGGGTTATTGGTGTGTGTGAATGCATTGAGTTTTTTTTTTGTCTGAAGGATCCAGCAGTGTTGGATCCTTCAGACAGGCTCCTGAAAGGATAGACAGTGAACAGATCACGCTCAAACACCCTATGACGTCTTAGTTTTCTGCTAATCTCTTTGTTTGTTTGTTTTTTTTTTTACACGTAGCATCGCATTTGTTCATTTGAAACTTAAAAACTAAAAAAAATAAAATGATTGCATTTCCAGAATATGTTACATTATGTACATTTATGTGGTACGTGTGCGTTGGAGGATGTTACATTAACTTTGCACTTTGTGGCTGTGAACTGTCCAGATTTATCAATACTTGCTTTACATGCTTGACGGAAACAGAGCTGATGCTGTTCCCTGAGCAAGTGTAAAAATAGAATATCTTTAAAATTAGACTGTACATACAAAATTCTTGTATGTTTTTAGATAAATGTCAAGGTAGCTTCTCACAAAATTATTAAATGTAGTATCAATGAAAATGTTCAAAATGAATAACATAACATAACTATTTGTTAAATGTTTTTTTTTTTTTTTTTTTTTTTTTTTTATGTAAAGCACATTGAGTTGCCCCTGAGTACAAAATGAGCAAGATTAATTAAGTTGCCTTGCCTTTATTTATTTATATATATATATATATATATATATATATATATATATAAAGACTTGAACTTTGAAGTTCATCTTGTTTCATATATCATTTCAGTGTACGTCACATTTCAGATGTGGCATTGTGGTTGAATAGGCAGCAGCCGTGTAGCACCGGATGATTCAGAGTATTTATATAAGAGGAGGTTTATCCTTGAGTTCATAATTCATTCTGAGAGGTGTGATGGACATGGGCACACACTGCGGCATTAAGACACGTTGACAGATTCAACTTTTCACAATATAACAAATAACTGCTCTCTATGTCTTTGTCTATTCATGGTCCTCCTTATTGTCAGACGTCTTGGTATATATTAGACATCTGCTGTCTATATAACCAATGCCTGTGTGTCTGGGAACCTATTAGGCTAATTCTGCTGATAAAATGATCGAAGAACGCCACATTAAGTCTGACTTGAAGATTAAAAAGCAATGACTTTTACAACAAGCTGATGCAGACAAACCCAGCAAGTCCCTGAGGGGTTAAGAAGTGTCTGTCAACTGTCTATCTGTGCCTCAGCCCAGAGACTCTTCTCTATCAGCTCGGCTCCCTTCAAAGTGTCAAGTCAGTTGAAAGTTGTTAGACAGTGGAGAGTTTACTAAGAGAGTGCAGATGTAGCTTGAGGAAGATTTATTAAATTGTACTGTTTTTTTTTTTTTTTTTTACAAAAATCCAATATGGAAGAGAAGAAAGAAAACACATCGGTGGATCAGAACTGTGTTTGCCTTTAGATGTTTGACATTTGATAAAGAAATTACCCCTTACCAGGGAAAGTAATTTAAGTGTACAGTAGAAGAAGAAGAGCTGATTCATGTGTTTCAGCATTTCATTCTTCATTCTTCTGCACCACCTATTGTAGAATCCTTTAAAATATTTCTTATTAATATTCTTATTATTTTAATTTAACATTGTGCATTTTAACGGTACCATCGGTGTCTTCTGCTGTCAATACATCACACACAAACTTTACAACATTTTTTTTTGTTTTTTATATGATCCGTTCAACTATCACGATTTGTATTATTTTTCACGACGAAGAAGGACTTGTAATGATCAGAACATAGCATTTATTGAATAGGAATGTCATTCGTGAAAAGGTCTGTCGATTTGAACAAGTTCTGCTAAACCAAGAGCCTCAAGGTCCTTTGAACTGCGTTATTTGCCCTCATCTTACCAAGCTCTTACCAAGACACTGCATTATTCCTCACTCTATTTTTAGTGGAGCATGTCTCTGCTTATTTGTCCTCAGCCCTTGGTTTCTTTGGAAAAAAAAAGAAAAACATAAAACACTGAACCTTGAGAACAGCAGCTTTGAAGCAGCTTGAAAGGCAGGTACAGTATCGATACAGTTAGAGGTTTCATGCTTTGTTTGCATCCATCGTTTCTTTGATTAAATGCATATTTGGGATTTGGCAATTATTTGTTTACAGAGGGGGCATCAGAAGGATAGGTTTTTTTTTTTTTTTTTGTTTTTGTTCATTTGGATTGGCTGTAAAGCTGGTAGGATATTTTACTGCATGCCAAACAATGCTATCTAATTATCAAAGGAGTTTTTGCTTTTTGGTGTTGTTTTGTTTTGTTTTGTTTTTTTTTATATGCCAGAATTTCATCTTGATCAGCAGACGTTTTATGTTGCTATCCCAGCAATTAACCTGATTTTTGTTACACACTGCTGCATAAATAGCTATCAGACTTCAGAGACTGCCGCTTATCAACGAGTAGAAAGTCTAAAAGTGTTTATCGTGGTGGGAGATCAGTACTGATGGAAGCGCTCTGTGGTGAGGGTGAAATCGCGCTCTTGATAGGACAGCGGATAGTGTAAATAAGCCCTCGGCTGTTGTAGTACTGAGAGTTTGAAGGTGCTTGTTTGTTGTTCTGCAAAAATTATAAAATGTGCGTGAGAATCAAATTATCATCAAGCAGTTTTAGTCATTCCAGTATGTCTCTGATAATTATTTGATTGAGAAAGAAATCACATAATTAGAAAACTGTGAATGCTTGACAGTCAACTGAGTGTGGCCTGATAAATCTGCAATATTGTCACACTGATATTTTACACTGGCAGATTTGAACTCATGGCAGCTTGCCAGACTAATTGCACTGTAGGAGCTGTTGACTGAAGCACATGGCTAAAACTTTTCTTGTGAGCTGTGCGAAACACCGCACTGCATCATATTCCTCTCACTATCACACACCCTGTCCTGTGTTATTTCTAGGCCCCGATACCTTGCATGAATTATGGCCTGACTTCTGGTTACTCCTTTCAGTGAATACCTGCAAAAGTACATAATTTTTTTTTTCCTGGCATGTCTTTTTATGAGATGACTGAAGTGGAAATATGGGCTATTGCATCTTCAAAGGGATAATATAATACTCCTGAATAGCCCCCTTAATTTACTTAATACATTTAGCTCGCTCATTTTACTGCCGCTGACCTTAAAATTATGAATAATCCAATCTCTAATAACTGCATAACAAGGTCAGGTGAGTTTTTATTAAGGAAGGTGACAGATCTCAGAGCCATTGAGCCAGAGACTCAAATTGCCACATCACCATATCACATAATCCACGTTTGTCACTGCCATGAAAGGGCAGTTATACAGGTTGTACTCCCATCCCCTGATAGCTACAGGCAGAGGTATGAGCCCATTATGCTGGTAAAGCGACTATTTGTCTTCTCTCCGGAGCAGAGTGGACAACAGAGTTGATCGCTATCAGAAAGGGTTGAGACAAGAAGGACGGGGCAGAAAAAAAGTGGGAGAGACGAGTTAATATTAACACAGTCCCCACCACTGAAGACAGTCAATTAAATCTGTAAAAAAAAACAAAAAAAGACGGAACTCAATTTTCCCAAAATGTTGAACTCTGGTGTGACAGACTGCGTTCCCTCGTATTTTCTTTTTTTTTATTCAAGTCATTCAGGAACAGTGGTTAAAAGGGCTTTTGTAAGGAGGGGGAGATAAACTTTAAAATTCACACATTGTGATGTATCTTTGCAGTATTGCAATTATTCACAGATCTCGTATGCCATTATGTTCATCAGGAGATGAGCAATAATAAAAGTGGTATGTGACACTGAAGGAGACAGAGCTGACCTCCTGCAGCGTGTCGTGTTGGCCCGAGGAGGTGGAGCTGAGCTGGCGGATCAGAGAGTGATCTCATAGGGGGAGAGCAAGATTTGTCAGACCAAAGTGGGACGAAGGAGAAGAAAACAGCATAAAGAGATCGGGAGATCGGGAATGAGACATTAATCTGGTCAATATGTCAGACTGCTTTCATTATGGGAGCTTGAGGTTTCCCAGCTTAGCCCGAGTGGAGCTTTTCTGCTAATTGTTTAACATGTCGAATGGCTGAGCGGCACATTTGGTTGATCACAGCGTGGTGATTGACACACACACACACACACACACACACACACACAGCATGTCATCACCCTCCAGTTCAGCACCTGCACATGTACAGAAAGCCCACTGGCTCTGTTTAAAATGGGAACCCGTGGAAGGAAGGCGGGATAATGAAGCTGTTATCGATATGTGCGGTTATCAGACATGAGCAGTTTTGAAGGACTCCATTTATCTTCATGACGACACTAAGCATGCCATTCATAGATCAGTTACGCCTCTGTTATTGACCATATGGACCCAGTTCAAATCGACAGCGAGGAGCCTGCCATATCTGAGAGCTTCATTTCAGCTCATAAGACACTTCTGTTCTTGAACCTCGTCGGTTCCTGTAAATTCTGCAGCAGGTTTGGCTGCAGAGAAACCTCTGGTACTGGGCATTCTCGTTTCTTCAACAGTACCTTTTTGAAGGTTGATCACCGCTGAGTTTCACTGTGTTTGGCCAGCTTAATGAAACCTTGATTTCCCAAACTCCCTCTCTGTATGTTTCTTCTTTTGTCTCTCAGCCCAGAGTCTCTGTGCCTCAGCCAGTGCCAGGAGCTGCCATTTGGTTTTGTTTGTAGAGTGCTCATAGCCAACTGAACCAACATGCCGGCTGATTAAAATGAAAATGCCCCTCCCTCCCTCCTCCCCCAACACCTCCCCACTTTTGGCCCTCTTTTTTTACCCCTTGTCTCTTGTTTTGTCTGCTTGACTGAGGAGGCCATGCTACATACACTCTCCTCCCATGAATAACGATGGAAAAGCCTCAATATCTACAGCTCTGCCACTTGAAATAAAAAAAAAAAAAAAAAAAAGAATTATGTGGCTGTCAGCCTGTGGAAGCTTCTTTGTTCTGCGGGGATTTTTGCTCTAGCACTTGGAAATGGGCCGACTCAACCTGACCTTCTCTCAAGTTAAGTCTAAAATAGCAGTGATTAATAAAGAGCTGAGAATTTCCTCTTTTTATTTATTTATTTTTTTTTAAATGCATGTGACTTTGTGTATCTAAACCTCGCTTTGATGCTTGGGACAATCACGCCAACAACACGACATCAGCAGTGAACTGGCCGCATCTGTTGGACTCAGTAAAAGGACTGTAACTGGCTGTATCACAATGCGGCGCAGTGATGTTGGAATTTATACGCAGTTTCAGCATTGGTGTTTAAACTAAACAAAAGGTGATGTTTACATGTCATTGCTGATTAGACGTCCGCGCATCAGTGATTCATATGCCCATGACTGCATCTAAATCATTGACACGGAGGAGCACAGAGCGGAATTGGTTGGAGAGGCGGAAGGACAGAAGGATGACAAACCAAAAGTCAAATCTATATTTTCTATTTTTACACAACCATCCCTCTCTAAGAGGGCAATATTGGCTTATAGCCTCTCAGGTACATGCTCAGACGATCAGGATGAGCCTCTTCAAACTCTTTAGGGTGCTGCCCTTATAAAAGGACAGCGGCCGCCCACTTTTCTACAGTGACAGCTGACGGCAGCGCGGACAGCTTCATCAGACCACTCCGCTGAGTTCTATGCTTTCTCGTCACACTCGACTGCACTGGCTAACGGCTGCTGTATGTGCAATGGTGCTCGGCGCACCCCTGCTGGTGTCATGCAACTTCCTCGCTTAATGGCTCCAGCCCGAAGTTTTTTTCACACCCAAAAATATGCCACAGCTTCACATCAAGGATATTTATCCCTGTCCTTTTGTCCTTGCCATCGTTACCTGCTGCGCTTTACAGCACATACAAATCTGCACTCTGTAGTTTTGACTGTGCAACACCTTGATCCGTTACAATACCTTGTTGTTGCACTGCCTCCCCTAATTTGTGGCAGACCAAAAAAAAAAAAAAAAAAAAGTCGCAGTAGATCAAGATATGATTTACATTTTAAGCTACAAACTCTGAATAAGAGAAACAGGAATATTTTGGTATTAATTTGACTTTTCCCACCCAGTTTAGTTTTCTGTAAGGTGAGAGAGATAAAACCACAAGAACCTGTGAGCAGAAGACGCCTCCGGCTCAACAAGCTTGTTGCCCCGCTCACTTTTGGAGGATGCACCGACAAAATTAGCTAACATCGATTGTTCTTCAAGCAAATGCAAGGGCCACCGTTTAGCTCGCAGTATAAGAAGTGTGAGAAATGCTGCAAATTAATAGCCTCGATGGCAGAACTTTTTCCTCCGACACCCAGTTGGATTGAGCACACACTGCGAGACTCTGCGCTCATCATGATCACAGACCTTAGTGTGATACCGCAGGGCACAATAGGTGACATCCTTAGTAATCAGCGCCTGCTGTCTGCGACAACAGAGGTATATATCGGCAGATGACATGTCGCGCGGTCACATGCTGCGTCATTATGTGTGGGCTTGATAGGAGAGAGCGGAAAGGTGTGAGCCGAGACACAGGAGAGAGAGGAGGCCTCAGCGGGAGACGAGGAAGCGGCGGCTCATATGCGTAGCTTGTGATTTGTGCGAGCGGCTAATGACAAACAAAGTCATCCATGATTCTCATATGGGATCAGAAATCATGGGTGTTAACCGCCACTGTTGCAGAGGTAGCAAAGTGGGAGTGTGTCCTGTTGGCAAACACTGACAGCACCACCCGCAGCCGCCTTTCTGTGTGTGGCTCAACCTTCCTTATTTAGGCAACCCTTACATATTATAAAGCCCACTAGGAAGGGTCCGCCTTGCTGTATGGACAATAACAGTGCACACAGACTAAGTGCATGAGGTATTAAAATATTGCTTTTACACACACAGCATTGTTTCTCGTACTTTTTATCTATTTCCTCTACCGTGCACAGGGGTTGAGTTAAATCCTTCATTATCATTTTCTGCTTACCTCCAGGTTGTCAGATGCAAATTGATCCTCTCTATTCTACACTTTTTAATCAACATCAGCCCGGAGAAAAACAATGCCTCCCACAAGGTAACACTGTTTGTCTTCGATACGTAGTAATCAATCTGTGCTGCGTTACTGCACTGTCCATTTATGGTGAAGGTGCTGCAACATCTGAGCGCCTTGGAAGGATTTGACCCTTTGTTAATGTTACTTTGTCGTGAGCGTCTAGTTGAGACAAAGAAACTTCTCTCTCTTCTTTGTTTAGTAGAAGTTCTCAACTGTTTTGTTTTTTGTTTTTTTTAATAACGTGTATATTTTGGTAACCTTTCTCTCTGCTTCTAGATGGTTGAATATAGCTGATTGGCAAATAACTAAACTTCTGTAAGGTTTGTAATGTAATGGAGGAGCTGCTGGGAGCACCGCTTCAATTCTGACCAACTGTGCTGCAGGGACTTAACGATGTGAGGAGAATTGATAAAGTATACGTGTTATATATAGACAATGGGGAATTCCACTCAAATCATGACATTAAATCCTCTTAATTTTGAGGGACTTAACTTTATTTTCTCATGCCTTGTAATATTTCACTTTTATTATGCCATAAAGCGGGAAAGTGGTGTAAGAGCAGGTGAAGCCGTGTGCTCTTGTTTGAAGAAAGGCCTCGCTTCTTCCTTTCAGCGTGTTAATGCAGCAGTAGAAGGTTTAGCCGGTGAGTCACTGTTCAGAGGAATTCAATAAGAACATGACATAATACAAAGGGCAGCAGATGAAACTTCCATTGGGGATATCGTCAGGCTGATGTTTTCTGGTCGTACGAGGTGTTCATGTCGTCAATATATCACAGCAAGAGTAACTGAAATGATGGCACATTAAAAATGTACTCGAGTGTCACTTACTACTTTCCCCCTCTGTAAAGTCAGCTTCCCTCGTCCTCTGAATGAAATTGCTAAATAAGCCTTTTGTCAGTTTCCTCATTTGATTAGAGAAACATTCCTGGCACAGGTTGTTGTCATCTATCTGCACTTTATGAAATAGTAAAATAAGTAAAAGAAATGACTAAAGTCTGTTTTACAGTGTGACCACACTATGGTTTCATTTCTGTTTAAGAACAAAAAGGAATTTGTTGGACGTAGAGATACAATTGTGATTATTAGCTCAAGGGATCCTCCTTTTTTCCTGTTACATCATTTATGGTCGCCCATTTTTCAACACGACTATAAAGCCATGTTGTGTTGCTACAATAGCAACTGTACAGATCCATTCATTTTTTAAAATTTTACAGCATAACTCCCGCCCTCCTAGAGGTTAGTTATTTATTCAGTGCTTTGTTAGCACTACTCTATATAGAGCTTGAACAGGCTCAATTCAACAGCAGGGTTGCTAATTCAAGCAAAATAATTCTTCCGTGTCTGGCTATGAAAGTGTACCTCGGATCACAAGAAATCATTCCTTTGAATGCGACGTGGTCTCGGTTGTTTAGACCATTATCGTGATGCTCAGAGTAAGAGATACAGCTGTCAAGAGGCCAAATGAAGACGCGAAGTTCAGTACTAGGTCAACCTTGAAACAATTCATGCTAAAGTGACAGTACAGGCGTCAATTGCTGCATTTCAACTACGCATTAGAGAGAATCATTAGGGAAACGTGGCAAGTGTCGTATTAGTACACACACTGTTGTTGCTTTTGTTATTGTTCTGGTTGATCTCGTGTCACCTTAGCCATCTATTTTTTTTTGAAGGCAATAGAATACATGAAGCTATATTTGAGGGATAAATCATGTAAAATATATGAAATAAAACAGTAGTCAGTCAGACTGCCAACCTCCTCCCTCCTCCCTCATCTGGTGAATGATTTTTGTTCGCAAAAAAACCAAAACATAAACAAAACAAAACCTTTTTGTATTGCAGACTGCAGAGGCCAGGAAACTAGCATGTCCACATATTGAAGTGTTAATGAATACCCAGCTGTCCCTTGTGTTTGCAGCTTGAATTATAGGAAACAAGGCCAGCTCTCTTTTTTTTTTTCAGTAGAGCTGTACTTTGGTTTTGATTGTTGAGTAGGAAAATTGAAACTGTCTATAATGGTCATTGTTGAATTTTAAGAGAGCAATGGTGAAATGAATGTCTGTTTCGTTTAAAACAAACTGCTCTTGAATACATATCACTTTTTGCACATTTGTATATATTCCTTATGCAGCGCAGCGATCCTAGTGACAGTGCTATTAAAAAAAAAAAGGTATGCTGCTCTGTGGACAAAACTTCAATTACAAACGTTATGTCGCAATGCTGCATAGACACAAATTTACTGCTGCAAAAACTACAAATAACTTGCGAACACTCAAACATGCTGACTTTTATTCACACATTTTTATTTTACGGCCAACATATGTTGGCACTGACTGAAACAATGAAACCAAGGCTCTGAAGATAACCAGGAAGCAATCAACATTTGGCAGCAGATGTCAACCAGCCAATGATTTATGTCCGATCGCTGCTCTTGGTTTGCCTCTCCACCTGCCAGTCAGCGGCCGGTGTGTTGTTGTGAAGCAGAGGTGCTGCTGGCGGTTTGATTGGAGTGGCGTGGAGCTGCAGCACATGAAAAAAGAGCCAGTGTCACCTTGTCACTCTTGGGCACGCCGCCAAACTGCTGGCGGGGGCTTGGAGCGGGCATGTTGCCGAGGAGGGGCGTGTGTTGAGCACGGTGGTGATGAATCATTGTGCTGCTCCATCCCGCCCCCTCCTTTTTCACCCCGAGTCTGTCCCACACCCCACCCCTCCACCTCACCCCATCACTAACACTGTAATTATCCGCTGTGGAGGGTGGTACATCTGCAATAGCACTGGAGTGCTAGCACTTTGATTATTTCTGTGTGTGTGTGTGTGTGTTTTGAGGAAGAGGCTGACTCACTGAGAAAAGTGTGAGCGATGTTGTTGGAGAGGGTAATTAAGGGTTGAATTGGTGATCCTGTTGTTTTGTATAAGCTCACATCTCCATCTTTTTTATTAGTCATTTTCATAAGCAACTAAGTTATTCTCTGTTCCCTCCTGGCAGCAGGTGGCCTATCCTTTTATTTTATCAGCCCTGTTGCTCAGGTGGCCTCCCGCTGGTCCGCAGTCACTCAAGATCCTGTGGCCGATCGGGCCGGGTGTATGTGTGGCACATCTGATCAGAGATTGAGGGCTGAATGTGAAGTCACCCGAGATCATGGTCTGCACTGAAATAGCTGCTCTCGTGGCAGCAGCGTTGTCACAACAGCCGAAGCGCTGTGGTGGAGAGGAGAGGTGGTTGGAGGTGACCCTGAAGGACTCAAGGGGTTGGTTGGGGGGGGGCATGTTGGGCAACAGACACGCGTGCTTGGGCGCAGTGATGGCTGCTGGCGATCGAGAGTGACAGTGATGGCTTCTGAAGCTCCATCATGGAGCAGCTCAGTAGACTTGAACTCCACAGGTTCACTGAAATGAACACCGTTTAGCAGCACTGTGGCTGACACACTGTAGAATACATCAATGTATGTATGAACAAATGTGTATTTATTTAACGGGTGGCGTATGGAAATATTGTCCCAGTTCTCTTCTTTGTCTGTCTCAGTATGTTACAGAGGAAGTAGTCGAGGAATTTCTGTCAAATAGTATATTAATCACTTAATTTATATACACATATGCTATGACTTAGCATTCTCGCAGTGGGTGGAAAAGTGATTTAATATTTTGTAATGTATTTATTTACTTAGTTCCTCCGATGTGAGGAGTTTCTGATTTGAGCTCTGGGAAAGCTGAGACAGATACACGAGATTACCAGAGAGATTTACGTATTAAAAATAACACAAAGTGTTTGTATTTTTTTAACAAAAGGATTGAGTGATTGAAAAGATCAGTTGTACAAAAGGAAGTCTGGGGGAACTGTTCCTCCCCAAGACATGCAACCTCTTGTGCAGTCCAACTTTTCATCAGCACAAAATGCTTTTTTACTCGTGAAGCTTGTCCTGTTTGCTTTCTGTCTTTGTTGTTTTCTGGGATCAAAGAGAAATCACAAACTGCCCACATGTTCAGTAACACCGTGCGTGGAGAAAACAATATGTCTGACTGAAACTTTCAAGGCTCTTTCTTCTCCTGGTCGAGTCTCAGCAAGGTCACTGAACTGCAGTGCTAATTATCACCTGAGGGTACTCACTCTTCTGCCGGGACTGGAACCCCCCGCTGCAATCACCCACTCGGTATGTGCATATAGGACCCGAAGCAAGTGGCTTTGTGTTTGCAGGCACTCTGGTTGCATGTGTGTTTTCTTTCATGTTACACTTACACATGTATGCTCCTCAGTATACCCTGTGTAATGTGCATCTGTGCTTTTGTGTGTGTTTGTGTGTGCCATTGGGCATTGTTGTGGTGCTGAGGTCTAGTTAAGCAGTTGTTAAAATCCCTCTTGTCTCGGTGAATTCCCTCCCTGATTTCTGTGAAATGAGACAATATGAGAGACCGGCCAACATCTCATTTGAAGTCTAATTAGTTTATTCAGAGGGCAGATGAGGGCGTACATCGCATTAATGGTTTAATATGTGCTCTTTGAAATGATGAATATTGAGTCACAATCATACTACACGGGTGAGTGTGAGCGTTATTTCTGATGAACGTTCCACTTCGGTTCTGATGGAAGGAAGAATCTGCATGGCTCAGCTTTAAATTTGTAATTGGTGGGATCGACTGTATATATATATATATATATATATATATATATATATATATATATATATATATATATATATATATATATATATATATATAAAAAAAAAACATCAGCATGTTTGCTGACGTACAGTTAGTTTCCGGAAAGAGCTGTGTGTGTGTGTGACAGCAGAGGCAGAAACATCTCTGAAGTGAGGTGCGTGAAGATAAAAAATCTCAGCCCATATCTTTGTGATTCTCCTTTTTTTTTTAACCTGCTCTCACACAGACTTTACAAGGTTAAAAGATTAGGGAATTTAATTTAGGGGCACTGTAATGTGATGGCTGATTTGAATTTGCGACACGCTGGGTGAAGTTTTCCTCGGTTAATATGGGGGTGTTAATTGAGCAGCCACATGATGGGAGGTGACACTTTAGGTCATAAATGTTACTCATAAATGGCTTACCCCTTTTTTACCGCTGACTCTCTTGTCTGGAGGAGGAGCACAGGGAGGGGGCTTGAGTTGCGTGTCAACATATAACATATATAAAAAGATAGAGGGCATGAAAGCGGGGGGGGGCAGAGAGAAACCCCATGGGGGGCAGAAGGGTAGCTGGAGAGAAGGCAGATCCTTCATATGACCTTGTTACTCCACCAGTGCAACCTGGAGCACAAACACTGACATGGCAACCAGAGGATAAAGAAATTCATCCATGTCAGCCATTATCATTGATGTCAACTCATGGATTTGATATTTCCAGTCAGTTGAAATAAGCACCCTGTCAGGAAAAAGGGAAAAAGCCTGAAATAGAATCCAAAAAGGAAAAAAAAAAAAAGTTGGGGAACAAGAAAGGAAGAGGGGAGTCAGACACTGATAACCTTATCTTATAACCTCCTCTGTTAAGCCATCAGTCTTTCTGACCCTTGTAATTAGCACACAAAGCCCAGGGATGGAGGGAGCTAGCTTCAATTGGTCCCTGTGAGACTCCGGTCTCAGCCTACAAATAAGATATTGCAGCATAGACAGTATTTTACTGAAAGCGGTGAATAGATTTGTCTCCTGGCAGACACAGCAAATATTTCATCCCGGGTATCCCTGCAGTTTAGAGCCCTGTTGGTATTAGTGCGGCTAAAAGTTTTTGGAAGCTTACAGTCCACAGGGGAATACTTTCACAATGTCAGTTACTTAAAACATACATGGACCCTCGCAGGGATTTACACGTATTCGCTGCAAAAAAAAAAAAAAAAAAAAGCTGAAGAAACAGGTTGGCAGCAGTTAGGAAAATGACACGGAAACTGACTCTTGTTTCTCTAATTGGCTAAATCTGTACTAATTCTCTTCTATTATGGTGGAAAATTGAGCATGATGCTGCAGGGAGCCTCCTCCCCTCCCCCTTCCCCCACTCAGCTCCACACGGCACAGTACCCCCATCGTCCCTGTTACCCCCCACCAGCAGCCCCAGGGAGCACAGGCCAGCCGGGTGAGGTAATTGAATAACTAACAGCAGATCACTATTTGGCTGACTCCAGCTCATCGGATAGACAGGAATGCTTAGACAGCGCTGGCTGGCAGACTGGTGAACAGCGGACTGTATGGAACGCTCACAGGAGAAAGATTGTGTTTAAGACGAAGGACGATGGCGGTGGATTGCACTAACTACGGTGCAGATAGTATAAGGGCAGCAGCGGATGAGGCAAGAGGCCTGATAATCTCGCAAGGGATAGATTTACCACAATTTCCAAGTTCCTCTTATCATGCAGCTTAATGACTTTAATGACTTGTAGGAAAATTCTGAAAACAGCTAAAAGGCTTTGAGAATCAAAGAAAGGCTTTTCGAGGTCAGGGATTTTTTTTTTTTTTTTTTTTTGGAGGGGGGGGTAACGAAAGTCTGCGGAGTCCACTTAGTGCTGTGACTGCAGCACTTCATGCCAGCTCTTTGTTCTTGTGAAAAGGACAGGAAGTGCGTGGAAGTGTGGAGGAACTAGTTTACTTATTCATCAGGTTTTCAAGTTCGAGCGGATGCAGGGTTTCACCCGGATGATAAATGGCATCCGAAGGTCTTGGTGGATGGGGGAGGGGAAGAGGTAAATAATGGAACAGCCTGACAAACAAAGGAGGCTCCATGATGCATTGTCTGAACGTGAAGCAAAGCCACAGGTTTGTGTGTGTGTGTGTGTGACAGACCTAGCTGTGTGAGTCCGGTTGCTGAAACTTTGCTTGTCTCTTCATCCTCAGTAGCCCCCCAGACACTGGAGCATTTAGGGGGTTTTTGAAGTGAGCCTTGCAGCACCACCTCTGTGAAGTGACTGAATGGATGAAGCCGGTGCATTTGGGCAGGGACAGAAAATAGAATAAATAAATATATAAAGGAGCGAACGTCCCCCCAGAGTGGAAATGTAACTCTAATGCAGCAGGAGGAGGTGGACAGGAAAGCTATTAAGGCTAAGCGAGGGCCTAGGGTCCACTCAAGTTTTACACTCCTACTCAGGGCTACACTGTGCAAGCCTGGTACACTCTCTCTCTCACACACACACACACACACACACACACACACACACACACACACACACACACACACACACACACATCCTCTCAACCTCCTGTTCCCGCTCCGTTCCGTCTGAACTCCTTCTCAGCGCTGAGCTGAGCAGACTCAAGGAAACGGTTCATTTAAATGTACATAATTTGCTCTCGAAGGCTCACTCTTGGTCTCACTGTTCCCCGGTGGCACCGCAGAGAAACAGCCCAGGAGAGACAGACACAGAGAAGAGATTTTTATCCTGTAAGAATTCAGTGGCCTGGGCAGGAACACTGTCTGGTAAAAGCCAGGCAGAATGAGCGTTTCAGGTAGACTGGACATTTATTCCCTGGAGACTTTCACACAACAACTGTTTTCATCTTGCCTTGCCATCAGATTCCTTACACAGGGAGGGCCTTAGCACAGCATTGTGCGTTTACACCAGCGAGTTTTAAAAATTACACCTTTTAAAATTCTTTAGTATCAAATCCGTTCAGCCAGTTTTTCCATATACCTTTAACTGAAACATTGGTTTCTACACACATTAGTGTGTATGTAAGTGATGACTTCATTTTAGCAGAAAAAGTGGCAATTTTTAAAGTATGCCCCAAAATCTACTTCCACTTTTCTGCTCTTATACAATTTCAGTTGAATTTTAACTTGGATTTTGGACTTGAGGTCAAGACAAGACATTTGGGATTTGTTGTTGCACTGTTGAAAATCATTTGTTGCAGCCTTACAATACATCATCGGTTATTTGCATATTTACAAACACAACGTGTATGTGTGTGTGACTCTCACGCTTGTAAATCTTACTCTTACTCTCATTCAAACTAAATAAATATTTTTTACAGGTCACAGGCTGATAGACAGATAGCTCAGGGCAAAGAGGGGAAGACAAGAAAGGGGGATTTGAAGTGAGCGAGAAACAATTTAGCCTTTGTCAAAGTCAGTGCTTGGCCTTTTGTGGATCAGAAGGTGATGGCGTTTACTGCTGCACATGCACAAGTGTGTTGTCAGAGTGTACGAGATGCACGCCGTATTGGAGTGACCAGAATATCAGTCATCTGTTTGCTTGTTTCGGTGTGTGAGCGTTTTCATAACCTCTGGATTTATAGCGACTCAGTCTTTACGCCAACACTGACCCGTATTAACCTGGGGAGTGCTGAAGCTTTGAGCATTCATCTGTTCTCCCGGAACAAAGTAAACAAAGCGAACAAATCCTACTAATTGATTCTATTTGGACTGAGTCAAATCATATCAAATAATGAGTAAACAGCTAGAGACATAAGACGGATAAAAGACGAGGGGGGGTGTTTACATCTTGTCAAAAATGACTTTCAGCCTCTCTCTGATAAGAGTATAAATGTAACTTACATCAAAACAGCTGAAAATGTGCTTTGGCCAGATAGCCACAGTGGTGGCCAACTGATCAGTCGCATGCCGCAGGTATTTGAGCTGGATTTGAGACCCAAGGAAGCAAGGGGGAAAAACAAATCTGATGATAAATGAAAAGGTTAAAGGGTTAATGTGCTGCTACACTGCTCCCATCTATGCAGCATATACAGCTACAAAAAATATAAATCAGGAGAAAAACACCATCCCATGTGCTGTCACAAAGTCAGACTTCTCTCCCTTGAGCAAGAGATATAAATATTTTGTCCACCTGCTCTGTTGGTGCAAGTGAGAAGCTGTTGTTTTGGGGGTAAAAAAAAAAAAAAAAAAACTCTCTATGATCAGTTCTTCAGCAGCCAAGCTTCATGCCATAACTGCGATTAAGTGTTAACGTACTGTCTGTGCAAAGTCATCCCTTCCTGAGGCTGCTTCCCTGGAGAATGCTTTCCGGGTGAAGAATAACTGAGAGTACTTTGATTTGTTCACTGAATAAATCACTTGACAGCAGGTCTAACAGCGCTTTTAGTCTTGCTCATATTACAGGTTGTGATCAAGGCTTCTCACCGGTGTCACAATTTATGCACCCCGACATAAGTCAAATATAGATAGTGTCATCGATTGGTTGCTTATCAACATCAAGGCAACAGTTTTCTCTTTTAAAACCTCCGATTACTGAGGATATTTGCTTTTTTTTTTCTCTTCCACTCGGATGTCTGCAAAAGCCTATAAGAACTACAGCTTCTCCTGACATTCCAGGTCCTGTCCGGACTAAAATGTCAAAAACTTGAAGCCTTCTGAATACTGAAGACGCTGTATATTACATGGCTCTGAGCATTTAAAAAAACAGATGAGGTTATCACTTAAACCTTTATCGAAAAAAAGAGAACAGCATCAAACCAGTAACTTTGAATGGTTGGACAGTAGACGAGACGATTGAATGATAATGAAAAAATGTAAATGGAAAAAAAAAAAAAAAAAACATCATGCGAATATTTGATATATATTGTATTTTATCATGCAGGAGGTGCCTGTATTTTTGAGATGCAGTCCGTAGCAGCATCGAGTTTAAGTTGCACCAGTTTCAGCGGTTCCACTTTGCATCACCTTGGTTGAACTAGACAAGTTGTATTAAACGGTTTTACATGTAGGTCCAGCCTTTGGGCGGATTTGCTGATGACAGATCAACAGGAAGCCCCTGAGACACCCTGAATGTTCCCTGAAATAGTTTTCGCCTCCTTCCATCTGCCCACTCCCCTCAGGTTACTTCCTTAACAACTCTTCCAAGCACTGTGACTGTGCAACAAGCCTCAGACTGCTTTCGTCACAACCAAGTTCGGTGCGTCTGACTCATTTTTCTCTGAATGATCAGTGTCACTGTGAGTCTAATTAAGATACGTAGGAGTGTTTTTTTTTTTTTTTTTTTTTTTTCTCCTTGCCCTTAATACGGAGATTTGCAGATTCTCCCGTGTCTTTTTATAGCACGTGCATGTATACAGTCATTCTAGAAACCACAGGCAATTAGCTGTAGCACATAATCTGGCCTTTGCTGAAATACTTTATTCCTTGCCAAACTTTGCCGGCTGTCATGGCAACTGGTGACACTCTGACATTTTCACTCGGGTGTGTTTATCACCTCACACCCTCCCTGCTATCTACGCCTCTGACATTTTGGAAGGGGCGGAGCTGGCAGTGGGCACCGAAGCCGATCTGCTTCTGGCTCTGCAGCCTCTGCGACTGCCTTGGCGTATCCCCTAATGAACACAGTTTTGCTGTTGTTCGGATGCGCCCATATGCATCCATTGTATATAGATCAATGTTGTCATGTGTTTGTTTCCCCTGTGTTGGTTTCTCACTAAAGCTGTTGCATCTCATCTCTGTACATCTTCATGCCAAGTGTTGAATTTTGGGGGGGGGGGTCCAAACAAGTAGCGGTGCCATGTACTTTATCCATTATTGAAACATTATGAATAACTTAGCCGCGTCTGCAGGATTCATATTTTCTCATATTGGACGGATGAGTGGAAAAAATATCTATTCTATTAATGTGTTTATGTATTCAAATACATGTATACAGACCATGTGCTTAAGTCTCTAGCCCGAAAATTGAAAACAGAATAGAACAGTGAAGTTGTGGGCTCATGGCTCATGGCCTAATTTGGCAGATGGCTCACTGAATCGTTCTGTGGAAAAATTCCCTCAAGTGTGTACGTGTATGTGTGCGTGTGTATGTGTGCGTGTGCAAGTCCTCCGAGGCAAAGCCTCCTCGAAGCGTCCTCTTAATGATTCAACTTTGCAGTAGCGCGGGAAGGTGGATCGTAGTCCAGGATATTGGTGTTGGTTTAGCCCCCCCACCCCTCTCTTTCAGGCCTCCTTTGCCCGTCTGCCCCCCCCCACAGGCTGCTTCACCTTGGCAGGGGCTCATTACCTCCTCTGTTTATTTGAAACGCAGTTTTATTCCCAGACAATCGGCAGGTTAATGCATTCGGTTTAGGAGATGTCATCCCGAACACCCGCCTCTGCAGCTGGACGTGCCTTCAGAGGCTGTGAATCCACCTCAGTACAACAACATCTGCAGTCAGCCAGACAGATTATCCCCAAGCAGCAAACCGTTGGACCTCGTGTGCTCAGGTGTGCTCTTGTGCTTCCTGAATTGTGGAAATTACTTTGAGTTGTTTCATATCATAAAGACTTTTTTTTTTTTTTTTTAAGTTTTTACATCTCAAAAAGGCTGCACAACAGTTAAGGTCAGGTTTGAGTCTGAAGTCATGATTAGGGGGTGAAATTAACGATAATATAGTTTTGTCTTTGTCCTATTTCTTTGGATTATGGCGTCTTTCTGAGCTCTGTCATTTCATGACAACACTGGATGAGACATCTGAAAGTGTAGAAATCACCTCATGAGGTGTGATAATGACAAGTACAACAGTTCAGAAGTCACTTTTTCAATCTGTCTTATCTGGTGTTGATTTAATGCGTAGAATTTAGTTGTTGCTAAAAATGAATGAATGTAAAAAATAAGTTCTTCCGATTACAAAACCATCAATTCTTCTTTGCTGCTCTAAAATTACAGCATGCACGAGAAAAAGCTACGCTGTTCAGCCAACAACAGCTACCGTTTTAGGGGAGTGAATAAGAAGGGATTTCTGCTAAATAGAGCAACAGCCACTGGCAATATATCAGGAAGTCCCAAGAGCAAAGAGTCAATGTTTACACTATGCAAGGCTGTTTTTTTTTTTTTTTTGTTTTTTTTTTAATGCAACAGTATTGGAATCTGGAAACAAAAACTGGTATTGGAACATCTTTAAAGTTGCCAATCAGGGGGTAGAAAATGCTTTGTATCAGAGTTAGTGCCATAAGTATGCTGAATGTGTGTAAATGAGAGAGAGAGAGAGAGAGAGAGAGAGTACTACGTGATGTGAACATATGGTATGAGAAAAGGATAATGGAATTGTCACTCCAAACCTCCTTAAAATGGAACTCCTCCTTTCATGTTTCTAAGTAACACTACAAACAATTCATTGCTGTAGCACATGCCAAAAGGAGGTGTGAGATACATGGCTGCAAGTGTTTACGTAGAACTATTTGTGCGATTGCACCTGTGCAGACAGCTGTGTGCCTTTCACTTCAGCGTGAAACATATTTTTCACCTATTCTGTGGATTAATTAATGTCCCTCCACGTTGTGCAGGCAGTCGTGTTCCCATGTGAATGTGTCGGTGGAATCATCGTGGCCTTCGCATATTTTCTCGTGCTTTTTATTTGCGTCTTTATTTAGGCGAAAAACTTCTGCTGTCAGGAGCAGGTTATGTGTGAGCGTCTCCCAGCGTGCCTCCCAGTGAACGCTCCACACTGACACGTGTCTGTATGTGTTAATCACAGATGTCTATTTCTCTCCCACTCGGGTCTCCTCCGGACCTCTTGTGGCTCTCTTTCTGTCTCTCTGGCTGACGTGAGCGAAGCGCAGGTGACGCGGGGTGACATAACTAGCATGCCGCACATCCATCAGTCTGTGAGCTTAAGCCAGAGAGAGCAAACTGAGCTAAATTTGGGGAGTTATTACTCACTACAAACAGACTCAAAGTTATGCAAGAATCTGGTGGCTTTTATATTTTTGCTGGAAGTTCGGTGCAGTTTCTCATTTTCTGGTTGCACTGTCTCCCTCAGACGCCTTGTCAGGGCTTTGTGTATTATTCACAATAACTTGATTTGCCAGCTAAGGTGACTGCCTCTATTGTTGTCTATCTATTTTATCTGTATGCTAATGTCTGAAATATACAATGTAATGACCTATCCTGTTGGAGTGGGAGTATTGTGGAGGGTAATATCTTCTCTTTGACATCTGCCCGCTGCTTATCCACCTCAGCGCGGTTCTTTGCTGTGGGCCCTGTAGCTCCGTCTGATGTCCGCTCACGCTCGCTGCAGTCCACGAACACACGAGCATGCACGCTCACACCAGCACGCACACACTGCAATTAGAGTCGTATGGTGTGAGCTTACAGCCTCCCACGATTCCAACCATTAAGGTCATTTTGGAGATGAAGAAAACAAGTTCTTCCATTTCTGCAAGATGCCCATTTCGAATGTACTCTGCCGCCCCATCTTTTCCTTGAACCAGGCAACCAATTCAATCAGCTTCTTGCTGCTGTAATCACTCTGCTCATCTCTTTCCATCTGCATAGCGGCTGTTTCTTGAGGATCAAAGCTTTCCATTTCCATTTGTATTAGAAATTGTGAATTTGAAGCAGGTGGACAAAAAGTTAAGAATGTTGTTTTAGGTTAGGTGTTCGATTTACACAGTGTGGTACGGTTCAGGGTTCGAACTTAATACTCTTATTATCTCTTTGCATTTTTACATATTTGTAGTCCTGACTCTTGACAAACTTTGCTCATTTGGCAGCTGCTTGCCTACAAAGCTGTTTGTTTGTGGTGGCTACATAATTGAATACCATTAATGTAGGAAGCACAGCCTCATAGCTAAGAAATGGTTTGATCTTTGTTTTAAGTGTGTCAGCTTTTTAGCCCTATTAGTAGTTTGTTCTTCTTTGGGGCGTGTGCAAGGCACTAGGGAGACAGCACTTTAAAAGGTCACTAATGCACTCAGCCTGCTGAAGGGGGAAAAAAAAAAGGCATGTTGGATGTTTGTTTGTTCTTTTTATCTCTCTTTACAGTGAGTTCTCTGGAGATGTGGCGCTACAACATGTAAAGATGCCATGTTGTTTTCACTGGGAGGAGGGAGGAGGCGGAGAAAGTGAGAAACATTTACTGCATTGCATCCTGTCTGTGTCTGCCTGCAGCGTGGAAAGGCTGGCACAAGCCATGGTCAGACATTTATGAGGGAGAAAAAACGAAACAAAACAAGGAGAGCAGAGACAGCAGATGCGGCATGTTAGAGTCAGAAAAAAAAAACAAAAACAAACCAACAACAACAAAAAAAAGAGTAAGGGGTCAGAGGTGTTCTGCAAGTCGACTTTCATTCTGCTGATGCCAGGAATGCGTTGTTCCAGTTTTAAACAAGTGTGTACAAGGCACTGGAGCGGCAAGGTGGGGTCGCGGTGTCGCTGTCCGAGGGTGGGCCCGCAGATAAGAGCCTGTGCAGCTCAGCTCGGTCCGCTCCCCCCCGGTGCAGGGAGCGACTGCACAGTACACCTGGCCTGGCAGCTTCAGACCATCCAGGGATAACTGGAAAAGGCTTCCTCCTCGGCTATAACGCAAACTGACAAAGGGAATCATGCGCAATGGTCGCGGCAAACACAGCAAGGATGACACTGTTATGTGTGACTGTGCTATCAGGCAGAGATTCTTATGTGTTGCATTTATGAATGTGTGTGTGTGTGTGTGTGTGTACAGGAGGAGGACGCCAGTCTACTAACAGCTGTCTGCTTTCCTAACCTTTGTGTTTGTCATACCAGGTTAAGGGCAGGGCATGCTAAAGAGAAAAGAAATTGGGTTGAGGGGGGAAAAAAAAGAAAAGGTGAGAGTAAAAGGTCACAATTGAACATAGAAAGAAAATCATGGTGCGATTGTATGTGCGAGTCAAAATTGTAAACGTTTTCTGTTGAAAATGGAAATCTTCTTAAATCTGGACAAGCTGCCAATGTACTGCTGCCCTCTGAGAGCCTCCTGTTAAGGATGGCGAGTAAAATTAAATATAATCATCAAGATGACATTACTCAACACTTTCAAAAGCAGGGAGAGCAGGATTTAGTAACTGCCGATCTTATGGCTGTAATATAGAGGCCCCTCACTCCACTTCACCTCACCGTCCACTGCGAGTGGAGCTTTTATTACCCATTAAAATCAGAGAAGAAAGTGTTTCACAGCATTAATATATACATCTAGAGGGATGTGTATGATCAGAAACAAAGAGGATTTCAGTTAAAATATCTGGCTTTGTAAAATTCTTGTAAAATCACGTCACTTTATATAACAGGCACTCTATAGATTTCTCCATTATGGCAAATAAATTGAGATGTTGGACATTCATGAATCCTTGTTAACCAGTGTCATCACTGACAGCTGTTAAATCATGCAAAGGTCATTTTCACACCAATAAAATGTGGCATATTACCACGTATGATTTTTTTTTTTTTTTTCTCTCTCCCCCAAGGAAAAAAAAAAAGTGGAGTAAAATGCAGCGGATGCTACTTTGTTCAGATGTAGGACGTTTTGATGTGCATGTATATCACATGAGTCCCTCCCTATGTGGCATGAGACACACCTGGACTCATTTTTGCTGAGTAAATGTAGCTGACAGGACCATCGTGGACGTTTC
Source organism: Echeneis naucrates (assembly GCF_900963305.1). Taxonomy (NCBI): domain Eukaryota; kingdom Metazoa; phylum Chordata; class Actinopteri; order Carangiformes; family Echeneidae; genus Echeneis; species Echeneis naucrates. The sequence continues at coordinate 5,345,923 of NC_042518.1, forward strand.
CACAGTCACAAAAAAACAAAACAAACAAACCCCCCCCCCCCAAAAAAAAAAAAAAACTGAGAAAATACACAACCTAAGAAAAACAAACAACTGTTATTCAAAGCAACTCAAGGTTATGTTATGATTTAAATCAAACCTCAGGTTCTCATATGCTTAATGCGCACTCCAAATTCTGAATAAGCAATATTTTTGTTGCAATTTCCTTCACTGGACTTTATTATAAGAAACAAGGAGCGGCGAACTTTCCACAAACTGCGTTTTTGTCCGCAGACAAAGATGAACATTCAATAACCTTCCTGTTTCCCCACTTAATTTTTTTTTTCTTCCCCCCCCATTCAGCTTCAAAGCTATTTGTGTTGAAGAGGAAACCACTTTTAAATAAAACCAGAAAAAACAGCAAAAAAAAAAAACATCTAACCTGACCTCAAACTCTTAAACACGGCTGATAGAGGCTTATCTTCAGCGATGGTGCTGTTGTTCGGCGACGATCTCTGTAAAATTACGGTGAAAATGGTTTACAGATGTTAGCGCCATTAAATAAGGCTCAAACATTCTCATTTACCCAAGCGTGCATGTAATTGGCTTGTTAGACAATAGAAGGTAAATGAATAAAATGACACAAAGAGTGACTGTGTCCCTTGAGGGTGAAATAGTGCAGGCGCAGCAACAGCAGCCAGAGTCAGATCCCATCCCTGCCAAGTCTGAGGGACATCCAGTTCTTGACACTTGTCCAATCTGAGCTATCTCAAGCTCTTTCCTCAAGCTTCACGCCGGCTAATCTTTCCTGACACCTCACACGGCCCCGACAGGGAATCACTCCATGCTGAAAATAATCCAGCCCTCTTTCCCCTCTACCCCCAAATCGGTGGCAGCAGCAGCCCCCCCCCCCCCCCCCCCCCCCCCCATGCCACTGTCTGTCTTCTTTCTATTTCTCTTTACCCATTCTCTCCCTATCTGTCTCTTCCCCATTACTTCTCTCCGTCCATCTGTCTTTGTCAAGCCGTTTTCTGCTCCTCTTCTATCTCGCTCAGCCTCTCCTCCCTCTGTCTCTTTCCCTCCGTCCTCACTTCCTCGCTGGCTATATCATGCCTCTGTTGATGGGAATCTCTGAAAAGATGCCACGATTGCCGACTGAGGAATAGCCTGCATTTCCTTAAGGACTCATCGGCATTCAGAAACTGCATCTTACTCCGCGGGGGGATGTTGTTGGAGGGTCTTTATCTCCGAGCGCACCTTTGCAGATGGGGGGAAGCTCTACAGGAGACGGGACGCAGGGAGCATAAAAACAGAAATCTATCCCCTGACACCTATCATCCTAAATATATTTAACTTTTTAGAAAGAAAAGAGAGATGAGGGACTTGCTCAAAGAATCTTTTTTTAATGTTAGCACTGACAGGCCGTTGTAAAAATTCCTAGTTTAAACAGAGCAAGAAAAACTTTTGCACTCATGTTGTTTGCACTGCAGTTAGCTGGTCTCACCGAGCAAATTAGGCCATTTACAGATCATTTTTCCCTAATTAGCGTATTTGGGGTACAAAAATTCTCGTGAGACGAGTCACTCAAAAAATCCCATTTATTATTTAAATGTATTCAACAATTTCAAAAGATAAGATAGACAAACAATGTCAAAGATTTAATTTACAAGCTGTTTGTACTTCTTATCATATCTATAGAGGCTCCCCACCCTATGGAGCACAACCTCATTGGCTGCTGAATAAAATATCTGTCATTGGCTGTAGCACAGGAATAACTCTGGAAAAGAACAATGTAGCTATGGCACGGCACATGCTAAAATGCAGACGCTCACTGGTATGCACAGATTCACACGCCCTCATACACATGTACACACTCGCGCGCACGCGCACACACACACACGCACGCACGCACGCACGCACACACACACACACACACACACAAACGTGCAGTCATAATAGGCCGAGTCACTCACCCAATCAGTTTCATTCTCAAGCAAGCTGTCAGGCCGCCATGTTGAGTAAATATTACCATAATGCCTGTGTGTCAGTGAATATGCAGCTAATGAATAGAATGAGATCCAGTGAACCTCAGAGACACTGAAATAGAACAATTGCCCAGCCACTGTGGCCAAAGCACCACCACCACCCCCGCCCACTTCAAAAGGCAGATTATTATTATTATTATTTTATTATTTTTTCTTTATGGCAAAAAGAAGGCTCGGAGGTCACCACAGCAGGGAAAAAGACGAGAATGGACGCTTTTCAGCTTGCTTACCTCTAAGAATCGGAGCTCAGGCTTTTTTTTTTTTTTTTTTTTTTTTGCCTCCTCATCGCGTGGCACCAAGTCGAGCGTCTACATGACACTAGAACATTGAAGAGACGATTTGAATTCTACCTTTAATCCGAAAACAGCGGCAGGACAGTTGGTGGTTGAGGTGACAAGTGTGAGGTGGTTTGTGGGAAAGAGTTGTTTTCTATACGAGATGTTTTCTTTTTCAGATACATTGGAAAGTACAGCGTATAATATATTGTTATTCTCCACATGAACAATATATGTAATTACCTTGTTGCACCCAGTGATGGAGAAAAACACTCACTGCCATCAAATGCTGACAGTATTGATTTAAAGATTTCTTTCCCAGCTGTTGGATCTCTGAACTGCATCACAAATAACATCTCACAAATCCTCTCTCTCAGTCAAACAGGATATCTTCACACTGGACAAATATATTCTGATATATATTTTTTTAATCTCATCTGTGTAGAATATTATGCATGTCTACAAAATAAAAACACAATCTAAGGAAAATTGCACGGAACAACACTACAAGTTTCAGTCAGTTGAGTCCACCGACAGTACAGCTGACCGTTGCCGCTGGAGAGAAGAGGTGATATCGTCCGCTGTTTGCAGGGTTTTCATTTTAGTCGTTGATATTTCTGTGCAATGGAACAGGGCTGAAGAGGAGAGACACTGAAATCAAGGAGCTTCTGACACATCGGCATTGATGTGGAGGAGCAGGGGCATGAAAAAAAAAACCAAAAAAAAAAAAAAAAAAAAACCCCTGCCCACTTCCTCCCCACGTCCCACTCCTACCACGCCACTCGCCCAGCCCCTATCAGTGCATCCTCAGGAGCTTTGCATCCAGGCTCAGCTACAGAGCCTGGGTGTCTTGGCTGATGGATACGAAGCAGAGGTGTCCGTGATGATGGAGAGAATTAGGAAAACTATAAAGCATTCCAGCTTTTAACACACACACACACACCCCTCCCCCTCCCTTGGTCGTACAACGCTTTCTCTCAATCCCTTCCTGTCTGACCTTCTTTGTGTCTGTGTGCGCTCAATCAGCGTAGAGGATGAAGCCGGAGAAGGTGCTGTACTTGTTGTTGTTTCCTCCGTGGGCTTTGCCGCCGTCCAATTTGATGTAGACCTCGTCGCCTGCATCCAGATGGAGGATGACGCTGTTGGAGGCGTAGTCATAGTTCTGGTCAGCGTCTTGGGCGATGGCGCTGGCACGGACCTGGAAGAAAAGGGGACAGACGAACATGTCGGAAAAGGGATCAGCTTTTTAGTTAGGGTGCACATCACGACATTAACCTGATTAACCGGAAAGGTTAGTCAGCTTCTCATTAAACTACTAAACACAGGAACTAGACTGATACTGCATTGACTGTTCCAAGTCTCTGTTCCTGGAAATCTGAACCAAGATTATTTATATAGCTCTCATATACCTCCAGAGGGTAAAGGACTACTTTTCAAAAGTACCTGATTAATTTTGATATTTGCTTGAACAAGCAAAAAACATGATCTAATTTTCCTTCCTCCATGGCCACAGTTTTTTTTTTTTCATTGTTCATGTCTAATGAATGACTATTGAGGTATTTAACCATCAAAAATACCTTTCAGGCCAAAGGTATTAAATTCAAACAAATAACCATCATTACTATGAAGAGGGAATTTAAGAGCACTTGACTGTGTCAATAGTCTGAAAAATCACATGCTGTTGCACCGCGACAGAATTTTGTTGCACAGATGGAGAATGCATCAGTTTGGGAATACCCAAAATAAAAACTTGGTTTTCTGCCTCGAAATGAAATACATTACTGGAAACACCAATAGCGCAAATAGTTCTTTATATTGTTATCAACCTGCAAGAGCAGACAAAGGGTCAGTCAAACCTCAGGCCTCTCTGTCAAGCAGATTTATGGTTTCAATCTGGCCAGTGGTCTAAGAAGACCTAATGTTCAATCTTGGAAGAAAAGGTCTACAGGAAGAGGAAGTTTCAGAAACTTTGCAGCTGGGCTGGCTCTCGTGGAGGAAATCGCTGAGAAATGCAACAAGAAAAACAGCAAGGGCAAACGCCAGGTCCAGTCAGAAATGTTTTATATTTTATAGTAATGAGAATTCCATAGGAATGAGTTTGTATTCTTAAAAACAACAATAATGTGCATGTGTGTTTGGCCATTGCGGACATTTGGAGGAGATTCTGAATAACCTGTCCTGGCTAATTAAGACCTCTTCTACAAACATGCTCCGTCTCCCCGGGGAGAGAAGTGTAGCTACTGTGCCAAATGGGCACTGAAACAATAAATGGGGGTTTTCATGCATTTGTGAGCGTCATGGTGTGGGGAGCGATGAATACAGTGGTTGATTATCAGTTGGACTGGCTGCTATGTAATTTAATATCTGAAGTTGTATTTTTTTAAGCAGAGAATGAGAGCAGTTTTTGCCTTTTCTGTCTTTTTCAAACTGTCACACTCCTGTGACATTACTGGTCGAGAGACAGTTGTCTATTTGATAGTTTTCTGTGCCGCCGAATGCAACTTAACCACTAATAGTTCAGGCAGAGATGTGTGAGGGCTTTAGTGTCATGTTAGTAGCAGCCAAAGGAGTCTTGGATCAGTGGCCTCAATCAGAAACAAGTCATGTCAGTCAGTAAAGGAAGTAAATAGAAGAGAAATCCAGACGTAGTGGATTTATGATTAATTTATGCTGATTTGGCCTGAAATGCACCATTAAATTGTTCGGATTCCAGATGAATGAATAGATTTATCCCCATAAGTCAATGTACTGCTCAATTGAAAATGAATATTGGGAGTTCAACCAAACAGGTTTGTTTTTTTTGTTTTTTTTTCCACAATTCAGTCCCTACAGAAATCTGCATCATCCAAAACTTGTATTGGATATAACAGGATTAAAAGATCGTTGTTCTCTCTTTAGATGAAAAGCAGCACATTACATCCTAACCACTGGTTAAAAAAAAAAAAAAAAAAGCCCATTAGTCTCTCAGTCTAATCCGTAAGGTTCAATCAGAATCAATAGTTTATGTGCATTTGTTCTTGTGGCTCATTATCGGGTCTCAAAAGTCCATTCAGGCCCTTGCTTCGAACCAGCGTTTGTCCATGCAGCTTTAAACGGTGGTTTTTCCAGCCGGTATTGACAAGCTGGCCTAACAGGTGGCACAGAGGATGCCCAATAATTAGTTGGCGTCTTTGAGGACTACACACAATGGGCATATTATCAAATGTGAGCAGGGCCAGATACTGACGGAGATCTCCTGCACAGAAAGCAGCACTATTGCCAAAACTGGTAGGGAACCTGGAAGAGGCACCATTGAAAGTTGATATAGTAAAAAAAAAAAAAAAAAAAAAAAAGGAAATCCACTCATTTCATTATTAACATCTTGCTAACACGGTATTGTTTTCATTTTGTTATCACTATTTTGCAACTTCCTACAAAACCCGTTATGCAACTCCTAGGGTGATTGTTAGAAATATGTTTAGTTTTATTTATCTGTTTATTTCTTTTTTTGGTTTTGTTAATGGAGCATGGTGCTATTAAAGAGGTTCTTGCCAATAGTTCAAAAATGCTGATCACTGTTAATGCTCATCTTCTCTAGGTGATGTTAAAACAACCTGCCGTTGGGAACAGAAAAAAATGTGCATAGGCGTGTAAAGTCTTATCAAAATAGCAAATATCAAGCTTTTATGAAGTATAGTGGCAGTTCAAACCACTCTTACATGAGAGAATAGAGACAGCTATTACAATTATGACTCTAAAATCTTATACAGTTTCTGTAAAAGATAGAAGCGTATAGAGCCCGTGCAAAACCTTAAGAGAAGCTTTTGAGTTTCCTAAGTGCTTCTCTTCTGATCAACACAATGACAAACAGACAAACCTAGACTCGAGGCCAGACGGGACCCTGAAATGAGACATTTCTTTCTTGCACTACTGCTGTAAAAAAAAAAAAAAAAAAGAAACATTTAAGAGGAAAGGTGACACATCCTCAGACTGAACCTGTCTAACCCCACTCCAATACACATTATAGAGACGTTCTGCCATTATTTACTAGGAGTCCACATTGCAAGAGCTGCAGCACTGTTTCTGTTGCTGGCTGTTGTAGTTATTCAATGTGACTAATGTACGACAATGATTGATTTATTTAATTTAATGTTTTTATTTTTTGGGTGAGCGAATACTGACTTCAACACACATCCAACAGGTTTCAAATGTTGTTTCATATTAACTGTGAATTTTATTTATTCAAAGATGACAGTTTTTTTGTTTTGTTGTTTTACCTCCCAATACTTCAATGGAGAGGCCCATATTCTGCTGGATTGTGTTCTTCATCCTCTAAATGGCTTTTCAAACACGGCACAGTTATTTGTGTTGCCTTCGGCTCACAGCCTTGAAATGTGGAGCAGTGAAGAGCAAGGCTGGCCCTTCTTCATCTTTTTTAACAATGCTTTCAAAAAGAAACTCAGTTTTGTAATGAAAGGCGGAGTGAATAGATGAATTATGTTTTCACAGGGAACTCATTCATTTAAACGATCATCTGCCACACGCTTAGCATTTGTTTGGTGGGTCAGTGTTAACAAGTCCTGATGATCTTTGTGAAACAATTTCAATTGGCTCAGGTGTGAACTCTAATTCATGATTAAGAGGTGAGACAGATGGAAAACACAGATAATAAGCAGTCCAGCATGAAATGTGCAAGTGCTCTAAGGCTAATCTGGAAAATGAACATCTGAAGAAAAGTTTTTAAGATGCAGGAGTAATATATTGAATATTGTACTTTTTTCTTTTTTTTTTGTTTATCCTCCTGATTAAGTCTAGCATAGCTCATATCGATGTGCAAACAAGGTCTCCTGTTCTGATTCTGGGATGTCTTCGTCCAGTGAATATTAATATGATATGATGTGCCCTCAGCGTGCAAAGTCAACACCATCTTATTAGAGGGTTACCGCTTTTGCAGTGGGGGTGTGGGGGCGTTGGTGGAGGTATGAAGCGGGAGATGATGGCTTAGGAGGATTTGTCATTTGGGAATTTAATGAAACTTTATCAAAATATTTGCTTGGCAGGTGTTCACACTGAACCTGGGAACCTCTGGCAATGTCACAAATGTGTAATATTCCTTAAATGATTCCATTTCTTTGCTATTTAGGGACTGAAGTTTAGGACTTTTTCAATAGCATGATCTATGTTGTTTTGTTGTTGTTGTTGTTGGGGAAAGGGCGACAGCCCTCGGGAAATACAAATTTTACATTTTCCTTGAGTAGAGACAGAGGCTGCTAAACCCTGGTGAAAGTAAACTTCCTGCAATCCTTCTAGTTCTTTCACAGTGATATTTTTGTTTTGTTTTGTTTCTTTGCTCTAATGGTTTTAATCCCCTTCAGAGACTAACTGCCGCAGTCTAGGCCTCCTTCGTTTGCTTTCAATGATAAGCACACATGAATAAAACCTCTCACTATTTTTGAAATAATGATCAGGGAGTTCCTATTGAAGCTATTTTTTTCTTCCCTCCTTTCTCTTTCCTCTTCTTTTTCCCTTTTTTTCCTCCACTGCACACAGAGCACTTGTTAGGAATGTGAACCAGAAGCTGAGTACAGAGTACAGCAGCTGTATAGTGAGAGATGAGCGGGACAAACAGTCAACCGGCAGCGCATGACCTTGACACAATATGTAGAGGAACTTTGACAAGACAAACAAAGCATGAGGCTGTAAGCGCCGGCTCCCACGATGGTAAATGAGGTGTCAGGCACTGTTGTCTTCCTTGTGGCTGCTCACGCGTGTTTGCATCTGTCATATCGTCAACGCGATGGCTTTGATTGAATAATATTCGGAGTGAAGACACAGAACATTCAAGGCTCCTCTCAGGCTTAATAGATAGTGCGTGCCTGGAAAAGTGAAGCGTGGCTTCTCTTGACTCATGCAATGCTTAATTGTGAATGTGAACGCCACCGTTGTCTATAATGATGGTATTTACAGATTATGAAGATGGCACAATTTAAAAATAGCGGCTGTCTACACTCCTTAGTCATGCAGGATTTGTTTAGTAATCAACGGTTTTAATTGCAATCTATTTAAAAGGGGTTACACATCACTTCTATTCAGCAGATGTGGTGTGTCGAATCGTGGGGTTGGCTGGATTGTTTTTATTATGAACCATTAAAATACTGTTTCTGAAAATCATGACAGTTTGAAGCTTTATGTGCGGCGTCTGGCACAGGAGGGGCCTGTAAAGTCTCTCTGGGACAGTGATCCTACAAGAAGCTTTGTCACTGTGACAAGGACATGTCTCGTAGCTTTCCGGCAGGGATTTGTTGACTTGATGTTGAGCCTCCATTTCGATGAGTCTATTGGTCCTCTTTAAATCAAAGTGTACTGCTGTCTAATTATGTTTGAACATTCCAGCCGTGAACCGCATGCTTAATAGCAGCTTAGATGGCTTGCCACTGCTATTGAGCCCTATCCAACATTACACCGCACAACACGTAACAAAAACACACAATCGCGGTGACAGGGAGGCGGAAACGCACATACATCCACGTGCAATTTTTTTTGTGTTCACCCACATGCACAAGATGTGCAATTTTACCGAGATAATGAGAACAGGAAAATGCGATCGGTTGCAAGGGAGCTCTTGTGTCAGAAAGTGTCGGGTCTCCTGTGCGTTACAGGTTTATTTGTCGGAGGAACCAAAGTGAAAACATGATAAGAGGAATTAGTTGGTAACAGAGAATTTGCCATCTGCCAGACGAGGGTAGAAAAAGGCTTCCTGAATTAATTTCACCGGCTGTTCTCCTTGTACCTGCTCACCATCCTTTGAGACAGAATGGCTGTCCTGCACAAGCCGTTGTGTTTAGAAAATTGCATACAGTGACTGCAAAAAGAAAAAAGATGAGAGTGGTGTCAGACAATAGTTCGTTAGTTCAGTTTATTAGCTAAGCACCGCCGATGCTTGATCCAAACGTTGCAGAAACCCTTGAGGGGGGGGGGACCAGAGTAACAGTATCTCAGTTCAACAAAAAGGATGAAAGGAGGACAGCTTCTCTTGAAAAGAGCCTTGACAGAAGGAAACAGCGGTGGGAGAAAAATAGGCATCAACTTTGACCTTCGATCCAGCCAGTCTTTTCTTTCCTGTGTCTGACTCATCAGTCCCAGTTAATTACTGAGGTACACAGCACCGTATGCCTCCAGCGGCACCACCACCACAATCACTGCTAGCCGCTTTGTCCAAAAAAAAAAAAAAGAGGGAGAATTTTGCTGCAAAATTTTCCACCTTTGTTCACACTGGGCTTATTTCTTTTTTCTTTTTTTTTTTTCCTGGTAACCCTGAGGCATTTAGATTTCCCTCTTTTGAAAAAGAATGAAGAAGAGTGTTGGATAAGAAGGCAGACTGTCAGCTTTGCTATCACATGCATTTTTCATACAGTAGCCCATTCACCCTTTCTCGCTGGGGCGATTGTTGATGTCTTCGCCACTTTCGTTTTAAGGGCGGGCAGCAGGTGTTAAACACATTGAGTTATGTAGCGGACTGTGAGTCATTTGAAACCATTGACTTGCTGCTTTGCTATGAAGGGGGAGAGGATAATTGCGGGTATCACTGACGACTGAATTTGGTGGGACGGCTAAATGTCAAGGGCGTGGGGAGAGGCGGAGAGAGAGAGATGTTTGCATAAGAGAGCCAGGGGCACTTGTCTATCTCCCATATGGCCCTCATTATAATGAAGAAGCCTTGTGAGTCAACACCATAGCATCCTTGAGTCAGCCAAGCCACAGGAGACGATCCACAGCCTATTTTAGACTGTATGTTTTTGAGGCATTATAGAAGTAATTCATGAGCTACATAATCTACGACGCCAGCGCAGAGAGCACACTGTTGGCTTCCTGGATATCTGAGGAAAATGTTTTTAAAGTTGAATTATTACAGACAAGTGGTGGGCAGTTTTCAAGCAAGTTTTGAAACTTCACCAATAAATGATAGATTTTCTTCCCTGTGCTTGCAGATGACAGCCCGATGTGATCTTGACATTTCCAATCTGTGTGATATTTCCCAACAACATGGGCCAATCTTCATTTAATAGCCCTCGCACCTAATTAGGCCAGCTCTAATGTTCCACTCGGCAGAGTGTCAAATCCAATGTCCAATTACACAGCAGATCAAGGCCAAAGGTCCGCCTCCACTACCTCTCAGGCTGATTATAGAAGAAGTGCCACGGTATACATCACACAGAAGAAACGGGTCTGTCAGAAGACGGAAAGAGACATGCGCACATGCACACACACACACGCATGCACACATACACATAAGGGGATCAATACTGCGGGCGAAGGGGCTGAGGGACTGAGGGAAGCGCTCTCAAACCCTGCCTGTCTATTTCAGACAGAGTCTCTCTGTTATGCCAGGCAGACACACAGAGGCCTCTCAGTGCTGAAGTCAGACCACGATGAGGAATAGCAGGTCCGAACATTACCAGAATGTTAAAATCAATCAAGTCTAAGTTTTGCTGTATTTGTGTTTGGATTTAGTCTGATGTTCTTTCTTAAATCCTTATTAACCCCCCCAAAAATAAAACGATCTTGTTTATATATATAAAAAAAAAAAAAAATCAGTCGATACCACAGCTCACCCGCAGGGAAACGAAGGATTTCTCTTTCTGTTGTCCGCGTCTTCCTGTAGAACGTATGTCAACAATCAAATCAAACGGAGCAGACTGTCAACCAGATGTCTCAGCTCACATATATAATGTTGGTATTAGCACCACATGCTAAACACAAAGCCTGGGTTTCACCTGGATACACAGCAACAGGATAAACAGTGTTCGTGTGCACCCCAGCTGAACAACCCCCCCCCCCCCCCCCCACCCAGAGGTGCCTTCATGAGCGGAGAAGGACTGAGGCAAATTGTTTGACAGGGAAATGGCACACGGCTGAGCTAAGTTGAGCAACACTTAAGTGGAAGGAAAAGAATCGCTGTTCTTTAAAGCGTGGTGAGCTCCAAATACAAAATCCAAGAGAGGGATTGAACACTGTAACCCTTCCGTTATAGTGCAATGCATCACTTGAAAGCAATGTAGAATATAGATGGCAATGTGTGTCAGCCAATAAGTTCTGCGGTGTCACAATCTATATTCTCTTTTGTTGTATTTACATTTTTTTTTTTTTTTCCTATTAAGATGAAAACTTTAGAAAAGTGGGATGCTGTGGCTCTGACACAGAGGAGAGATGGAGGGCAGTGGTGCACCGCTGGGGTGGGTTGAGCCAGTGGGTTAGAAGGGGGGGGGGGGGGGGGGGGGGGGGGGGCAGCATTTGTGTGTGTGTGTGTGTGTGTGAAGAGACTGCAGCGCTAATTGCAAGGGAAGAGCCATGTGCACGAAGGACGTTGAAGCTTATTAAAGGAGGAGACAGAGTGATTATTCACTATGGTCCTCTTGAGAGACTGACGCTGAAGTCATTGCTTTTAATTAACTCTGAAACGGTTTTACGGATTAATAACAATATTAAGAAGGGAACAGAGAGGAGAAGCGCAAACACATCCTGGATCTGGTTCAAGCTTTTTAATTACAATCAAATTGACTCGATAGCACAATGGCACAATAGCGACGTCTTTTCTACCCTCCTCCTTCTCACCCTTGTGCTGCATCCAATAAATTTGTCTTCATTGTCACCGCTGTGTCTCTCAGGATGTGTCCAAGACAGGTTATAGCAAAGGCCTGATTTAATGGAGGGGGAGTTTCGGATTGGTTGGAATATTTGGCACATGTGCAAAAGAACAGGCGATGAAGAAGCCAGAGGAGTGTGTGGGGGGGGGTGTGTGTGTGTGTGTGTGTGTGTGTGTGTGTGTGTGTGTGTGTGTGTGTGTGTGTGTGTGTGTGTGTGTGTGGAGGGGAACTTGGAAAGCAGATCAAGTGTGCTGCGCTGAAAATAGATTCCTTATTTATTTGTTTACCAGAAGGCTAACTTTGTGGTGTAGCTAGAAAAAGTGTCAAAGTTCTGGGGACAGTGCCACAATTCATGTGTGGCACCCTGCCAAGTGAAATAAGGAAGTGCATGTTGGGGGGGTAAAGTAACTCCTGGATGCTGATGTTGAACACAGCTCCTTACTGTAGGACCCCTGAAATGGGAGGAGCATATGCTGGAGTGAAACAGCACTGCAGGGCCTGGTTACTGCATGGATAAAGCCAAAAGATGATAAAATGCTGGTATTGTGTGCAATTCCCCAGACTCTTTTGTTCCAACACACAGCGTAGGTTTTTGCAGTCTTAATGAACTGGGGAAAGTGCCAGTGTGACTGTAGCAGCTTCTGAGTCTGACTCTCAGTACTTCATCAACGACGTAGCATAAGTTGGCCCGGCATTCATAACAATTCACAGTCGTTTACACGGACTGAGGCTCTGGGGCCTTCTTTCGTCAGCCAACGGCCCCTAATAAACACCACAGCAAGAGGAGCGCGCATTAATGTAAAAGCTGTGACACAGGACAGAGAAAGACGGAGACACAGTAGCTAGCACTTCATAAACATTACGCGGGTCTCTGGAGATGCACACTGTGTGTGTCTAACTTAAGTACCTCCACACCCTCCTCTTGGGAACACATTGGAGCGGGAACAGAAGGCATTTTATAGGAACATATGTTCTTCCTCCCCTATTATATATACACCCACCCATAAAGATTACTGTTGAGTGAGACATTATACATAGAAGCAATTGCTGTAACTCTTTGTTTTTCTTTTTTTTTCTTTTTTTTCTGGGTATGAACTTGGCCAGGGTAAAGGAATTAACTTCTGGTGGCCTTGACGGGGCTGAAAAATTCTTGCCATGATGCCAACTGTCTTTTGATCTCCTCACTGCCCATGTTGTTGTCTCAGCACTTGTAATGCAAGACCCCCGACAGCTTTCTCCTTCATTTCACCCGGCAAAAATACGACAGCTTAGAAGAAAATGAAGGAAGTTCCTACTGATTTTTATTTTTAGTGGAGGGCAGACATGGCGGAGGCTGCTGGGGCCTGATGTCAAACCAGAGTTGGAGAACTTTGATTTTGATTTATGTTGTTGCAAGGATCTGTGCCTCTGACTGTGAAGCACAGTCCAGGAGAAACAATACATTTGCATGAAATGCGTTTCCTCTGTGCAACATACAGTCAGGAAAAACGTCTGCCACCAGCGAAAAAATTCATCACAACGCTCTGTCTCTATATTTACAACTGACACTGAGGAGAAGAAGATGATGATGATTGCAAGATGAAGCCCAGCTGAGCCTTTGAAGCTGAGTGTGACATGCCTCCCACTACTTTCTACTTTCTCATCATTTTTGAATATATCAAAATTCGAGCACATAATTAAAGTGGAGTGTACATTTAGAAATTTCATTTTTTATTTTTTTTTACTCCTATATCTTATTTTTCAAAATTTCTTTCTTTTTATATATATATATATATATATATATATATATATATATATATATATATATATGCAGTGTCAGAGTTGCAGTTGAAGCAGCAACAGTGGCTGCTTTTCACAACATCCATCATTTTTCCGGGCGAAGCGCTTTTCGGAGCCGCTTTAAGGGAAGAGATGTGACGGCTGATCGGAAGGCTGCAAAAGTGCACAGGCACACATTACCGACCCGAGAAGACCCCTCGGGGCTGCAAAACGAGATTAGCGCCCCATTAAAACGATGCATCAAACATCAGGTAGACGTTCTTATGCATGCAACACGACGGGGAAAGACAGATGGAAGCAGCGGCGGACAGATAACATTATCCGACGGCTGTGGTGGGGAAGCTATGGTCCCAGTACTGTCAGCAAAATTATCTAGCCCCCCCCCCCACAAGCCCTGAAAGTTAAACGAGTCATTTAGACCACAAACGAATAGCTATGTAATAAATATAGTGGTGATGATTATAAAATAATAATAGCGATAATTATATTAATGATAATGTCTCAAAATGCGCTTAAAATAGCTCCGTACACTGCACCAAACAAAAGACCCCAGGTGGCATCTCTATTACTTCCATTCTCGTATCTTTCAAACATTTCCAACTCCTGTAGTTTCATAATTTCTCCAGACTTTAAATTCCGAGCTGCCATTAACTTCCATCAGACATTAAATCCCAGCTCGCAACAGATGAGACGGAACAGCTGATCGGCTTCCACATTTTACAGCGTCATGACTAAAAAAAAAACAAAAAAAAAAAAACCCACAAACAACAACAACAGCAACAACAGAAAACAACCGGCGAGCATCAGCCACCCACACTGTGACCGTCCTTTTGTTGGACACGCGGGACGGGGCAATGTCACAATGTCAGGACGCATCATGCGAAGAGGGGGGACGCGGTTTGCAACCGGTCACCGCATCTTTATCTCCAGGCAGCGCTCGATGCCACAGCTGTGCGCTCTGCGCTCTGGGGGCGCGCTGCAAAAAGTCACTTTTCATTCACCGGCTTTGAGAAAAATCAGCTTCCTGAAATGTGTGACTTTTTTTTTTTTTTTTTTTTTTTAGTGGGAGGGGGGGGGGGGGGCATTTAGGAAGCGAGGAGCAGAGTGAGCATCAGAGGAGCCGGGCATGCTTACACTGCGGGAGAGGAATCTCAGAAAAAAAGTTTCAGAGCACCAACCTGGCCGTTCTTGCAGAGGTCTGCCCACATGCTGGTGCCATCCCCTCCTCTCATCAGCACATGGTAGATGAAGAAGTATGTGCCCGGTATGCTGCAGATGAACTTGCCCGAAATGCCATCGTAGTTGTTGCCCAGGTTGGTGACCACGTCGTCAAACTTGAGGATCTCGTAGCCTTCGTGGGGGTTTTTAAGCCCCGCATAGAAGGCCACCCGAGGCACCGTGCTGTAGGTGGCCGTGCTGATAGCTCCATTTCCCCCAAGACCCAAAATTCCAGTCCTTCCTTGATCCCCTCTGTCGCCAGGAGGCCCGGCCGGTCCAGGTGGCCCCGGTTCTCCCGGCGGTCCGGGTGGTCCGGGCTTGCCTGGCCTGCCGGGCTTCCCCTGTGGACCCTGCAGCAAGGTGGAAGGAGGCAGCACGTTGCTGTGGTCGCTTAGCGCCTCCGCCTCAGCCTGGAGACCGGTGGAGCTGGTGCTGCTAGCCGGAGTGCCCTTGTTCAGGTAGGGGTCGCACACCATACGACAGGTGCCCAGCATCTCGTAGTGGCTGGCATCCGTACCCACGGAGCTGACGAGCACAGGGATGAGGACCACCAGCACCAGGACCAGCATAACCCCTACGGCAGCCGCCACCAGGGTCTTCCTCCCGATGCTGAGTCGGGGAAGGGGCTGCGCTGCCAGCGTGGGTCTCCCGGGGGCGGAAATGGTGACTGTTTGGTGTGGGGAGCCTGTCACCGATGAAAGGGACCCAGAGATCCCGAAAAGAGTTGCAAGAGGAGCGGCGAGTGTGTGAGGGCGAGACAGAGACCCACATACAATTGATGCACCTCACTGCTCTGCTCAGTCACACTAAAGTAGGCTAGCAGTCACTCACACATACAAAAAAGACTTAAGGAAGCCCAAGCATACAGAGAGAGACATTCAGCGCGTACTTACAAACACAATCTGACTTGTGAGAAGAAGCAAGAAGGATGCAGAGCCCAGAGGAATGAAGTGAGAGACAGAGGGAGCGAGACACAGAGAGAGAGAGAGAGAGAGAGAGAGAGAGAAAATGAGAGTGGGTGTGTGTGAGAGATACAGAGCAGCCACTGGAACTGTGTGTTTGTGTATGTATGTGTGTGTGTGTGTGTGTGTGTGTGTGTGTGTGTGTGTGGTGAGTTTGTGGTGCTGGATTCTCAAGCTTGGCTTTTTATACGGCAGTAGCAGCGGAGCCCCCTCCTTCCCCTTCGTTCCCCCCCATCGAGTGAGAGGTTGGTGTGGTTACGTCCCCCTTTCTCTCTCCCTCTCTCTCTCTTTCTCTCCCTCCAGCTCAATCAGAGGAAGCTCTCTCATCACATTGCATTTCTTTCTACCAATCTCCTGATCCACAGTAGAACCGACACCACCTTCCTGACCATCTTCCTTCTCTTCTTCCATCCCTCTCTCTCTCTTTTTTCCTCCCCTTGCTTTCCCCCACTTTTGAAGCCATTTCTCACCCTCTTGCTTTTCTCCCCTCTCTCATCAACATCCAGCCTCTAAAAATAAAGATGGAGCTGTGGAAAAGACAGTCTTTTTTCTTTTTTCTTTTTCTTTTTTTTCTCTCGTTTTCCTGGAGGTGGGTTCCAAAGATTCATGCATATATGTGCTCACACACAAGACAACACTTGAATCTGCCATGCCAGAATATGATAGCAGCTTCTCAAGGAAAAAAAAAAAAGGTGTTAATTACAAAACTTAAAGCCAAGAATGAACTAACAAAATGCAAATGTAACATGTAGAGGAACCGGCTTAAGACTTTAAATGAGGCACATCACACTGAGGCTCGAAGAGTAAAGGCGTAACTATCCTTCTGTTGGAGGCCACTGACACTGACCCCCTCATTTTATTCCTCTCTCCGCCTTTCAAATGTGTCGGTAACTGTGTTTCTCCACCAAAACACGCTGATACCATTTCTTATCTGTCTTTTTTTAGGTATTGATTTCAAAGTTTATTATTATTAATAAATTAAGGGTTCTGTTTGGGAGAGAGAGAAAAAAATCTATATGTAACAGCGATGTCGTTTGTGCGACATTTCCATCCCACTGAGTGATGAATGGCAAAGTAAGGGAGGAAAATGACAGTCTGTAGACGGCAAACAAACACAATCGTCATGTGAAACGTGCAGCATGTTTGCAAACAGGTCGGTCTGCGTGGTTTATGGTCTTCATGGAATGCAGACGAATGACAAATGTGTCGAGACAGATGGAAGAAAATGGCACGTTCATGTCAATATTGGCTTGCCAGTCGGGGGTGGTGGTTGGGGGGGGTGTTCATGTCAGCCTCACAGGAGGTAATGGTATCTCTGGCTTTGAATCACAAAGCTGAAGCCAGTACAGCTGGTAGCTGGAATCCCAGAAACAATCCAGGGGTGTGCAGTTCAAGGTCACAGAAATTAGATTTATTTATTTTTTTAAGAATATGTTTACAACACATATTTCAGCTGCGGCTGCTTCAGTGTCAGTCACTCAGAGTCATCCTTCCTTTCTGCTTATTCTACGATGAGCATAGTTTTAGGTAAGTCTGCCGAGTTTTAGCCCACCGGGTGTTTGGGCTTATTAATTCCACCTCTCTGTTTAAACTCGCGTTATTAAGTGATATCAGCTTGTGGCGTCATCGGCTGAAGTGAAAATCTGCCAGCTCCTGGCTCTCCACATCTTGTGTGTTTCTGGCTCAGATGGGACTGCCTGAGCTGGATGGAACTGCGGCGGATTGATATGGATCAATGAGCAGGAGGGCTGACTATTCGTCACCACCGGACTTGCGACATATCACCAGTTATTTTTTGCTGGATTTCTGTCTCTTGATCATCGTTAAACTTTTGATGCAAACTTATGGCATCACCAGTTGGTCGTCTAATTTATCACTGAGCTGAGTCTGTGAGACTTACCGAAATAACCAGCACACCAGGTGTTCCTGCTATGCATATTTGCCTGTTTTGTATTATTCCTCATAACAGACATGGAGTTTGCCTATATGAGAAAACACACAAGCCCTAAATTGGTTTTGGGGTTTGTTGAGGGGGACATTGTTTGCTCTTCCACACCTGCTGCCTGTAACTGCCATTCATGTCAGTATGCCCAAAATCTCAAAATCTCTGAAGCACAGAGATCAATGCACACCAGAGAGGACAAACAGACAGTGCTAGTGATGAAAGGGAGATGAGAAAGATGGGAAGACAAGTGTTAGAGAGGCAGAAGGAGAGCAAGAGCTACATCATAGAGAGGGAGTTAACTGCTGTGACAGATGATTTTTGTGTCAGTGGGGTTGGATTGTTTTGCCAGATCTGTGCGATTGTATGGGGAGAGTGTCAATGAAGCTGTGGTGGAGCATATTTTAATGGAAGTGATGTCATGTTTTGAAACTCAATAGCTTCAGGGGGTAGAAAAAGCTTTTCAAGATGTTTCACAGATGTCATATTTTTTAAAATTACTACATAGTCCATCTCAAAGAATTAGGCTTTAATACCAATCATTACACATCAGCTACCTCGCTGGCTTTGTTCACAGACAAATGTTCTCGCCTTTGTTGGTGCACCACGATGGTGGTGTTTAATGGGGACTGCATGGCGATAGGTTTGCTCATTGTTTGGGTAGCTGATTAAAATATTTCAAATCCTGCAGTAACTGATTTTTTTTTTTTTTTTTTTTTGGGCCACCTTGATGTGAACAGCATGTTTCTGGGAGCTAATACAGGGACTTTGTTTGCAAAGTGATTTTTAGAGCAACATTAACAGGAATAATGTCTCTGTCCATCTGAAAATAAATTAATAAATAAAAGTCTATCATCCACTCTCACATTTGGGCTGTTTTCCCGAGTGATGGTTCTGATTCTTTAGCTCCTAAATGCAGCACATTGTTCCCCATTTCGTCAGCACCTGTGTCTGTCTGCTGCTTCTAAAAATGAAACTGCGACAAAGTAAATGAGGATGAACCAAAACACGATACAATGAGGTCCCATAAGCTTTGTCTGAAGCTGAATGGAGCTTCTGCGACGGCACCAGTAGGTTCCTGAGGAGCAGTTTCGAAAATCTTCTCAACCATTGTCATGTTGTCAGGGAATTACGCAGCTGACGTCCTGGTTAATCCAAAAAGTGAGAAAAGAGCTGGGGCGTCTGTGTTGAGCCGAGACCTCAGTCCATGTAGGTTTGTGGCCAATGTACGGCCGCATCCCCAGTTTAACATAACTTTAGCCTTATGTTTAGTTCAACGACACTGATTCACTGTCGTCAGAGAATTGGATTGTTTTTTTTTTTTGTTGTTTTTGTTTTTGTTTTTTATAGTTTTGGTTTTCAAATGGTCTCATCTTCAATTTAGCTACCTTTTTTAAAGCACAACTCATCCAAACAACTAAAAGTACATTCATCCAGAGAACGTTCAGGCTATCTTAAAACTGAAGGACAGCTTTAGCTGAGCAACAGTAGGATGGAAAATTTACAAATGGGGATGCAATAATTTGGGAAAAACTGCAAAATGACTTCAAATGTGAGTTTCTAGAAAAATATTATCTTTGGCCATATGAGTGATGAGACAGACACGTCTACGTGTAAGACAAAATTTCTGGGTATTTACTGAAGAAGTTGAGCGCGGGATTTTGAAATGCACTCACTGAGCAGATGTGAGGGCAAAAAAAAAAGAGGAAAGTACAACCTCAGTAGGGCTGTGTCCAGGCATCAGCCACATCCAAACACACCTCAAACGCCTTTAATCACTTTGTTGTTCTCCCTGGTTACAAAGAGACGGAGAGGCAGAACAAATGTATTTCTAAGAGTGTCAGAAGTGCACAAGGGAAAACCCCATGACGGGGAAGAGCAAAATAAAAACTAAAAAAAAAAAAAAAAGCTTTTAAGAATTTAGATTTTTTTTTTCCTTCTTTCCAAGGGGAAAGTTTAACAGGTCAAAAAAACAGAACAACATCAGAAACACATAAGAAAACACAGTAGATGCCTCATCTCTGGTTCAGTTTGTGTCTCTGATTGCTTCCCTTGTGTTGCTCCTGGTCGAGGCTTATCAAAGAGCTCCTTTCATAAGTGCCAGGATCAAGCCACTGCTGTGACTGCTTGGCACCCACTGAGGTGGTTTGGAGTTGGGGAGTACTTGGATGGGGGGCGGTTTGGCGGCCTCAAAACAAAAAGGGCAGAAAAGAGGAAGTAAAAATTGAAGATGTTGAACGAAGGTGAAGGAAAACAGGTTGAGATGAGGTGGGAATTGCCCGCAACATCTACAAATTGTCTGTGGAATAAGTGTATGTGTGTGTGTGTGTATATATATATATATATATATATATATATATATATATATATGTATTTTTGTTTTGTTTTTTGTTTTTTTTCCTTGATGGATAGAGAAGGGAGAAAGAGGGCAATACTTTGTGTCTTGGGAGGAAATGTTTTATATACGTGTTCTGAGAAAATTATTATGCATTTGCTTAAAGTCTTCTCTGCCTCAGTGATTTCTTGCTGACACGCAGTATAATGCACAGACTATCCAGGTGAATGCAGAAACAGTGAAGGACATGACTCGAGAGGGAAAAGAGCAACACACACACACACACACTAAGAATACCCTCAGGCTGTGTGTTCCTCCTCACTGCAGGAGTCGTGGTTCTATCAAGCCTGTCGTCTACCAAAGCATGTGACAGTGTTGCATTTTTACAAGGCATAATAACCGAATATGCAGACCAGAGTTCACCCACTAAAAAGGGGAGTCACTCTGGTGTTTCTTCATGTCGGGGTGGGGGTGTAGGGGGTGTAAACGTGACTTGATCTTCAGCCCCTGTCTAAATGTTGTCTCCTTGTCCTTCACCAAGCAGCAGAGATCCGGGGAAATAACGGTTTAACTCTTTGTCCTCCGTCTGCAAAGTGAGGAAGTGAGAAACTGCCAACTTGCTCTTTAACTGACCTGCCGCAGGGCTGCCTAATATACCCAGGTTTCATAATGAATGTGTGTGTGTGTGTGTGTGTGTGTGTGTGTGTGCGTGTGTGTTCCCTCAGTCTGCTTTGCCTGCAGCGAGCTGGTTGTGGCTTGCACTCTTCCACTCAGTCTTGACTTCTCTCCCTCCAGGCTCCCAAATGATGGGCTGACCTTTCCACCTCAGCCTGGACTGCAGCGTCACTTACAGCATGAAGTGAAAACTCATCTCCTTGCTAAACACTTCACATCACTCTCCTCTCTGCCTCCCTCCTCATCTTGTATCTGATTTAAATCCCACCTCAGAGGAAAGGTCAGAATCCTAGATTCATTGTATTTGCAATATTTATTGCCTGTGCTTTGAGTCTTGAAACAGCATAATCACTTTAGCTATTAGGAAAAATTTAATTTTTCTCTTGCGGGATATTAATTTACTCTTGATCATCCCAGCAGAAAGCTTAAAAGTCCTAATACAAAGTGTCATTCTCAGTAGTTGGACGTGTTTATCATGTAACTGGACAAATACAGGAAAATGTAGTGTAAACTTGATGTGCAAGGAGATGGGAATGACCCCCCCCCCCTTTACCTTAGCTCATTACTTAAAGTGTTACCTTTTTCCTTTTCCGATGACATCAAAGAAGTCATTCAATCCAAAGTTTCTTTCTATATATAAGCGTGGGTCACACAAAATCCATAATTCAATCGTTAAGAATATTTGAACTAACTTGACCTTGAGGGTGTTTTAAGTTTCTGGGGTCAATTGATGTTAAACACATTGATGCAGAATTTGTATTAAATCCTACACACTGTAAATACAAGATGAATATTTTTGTGTTTGTGTTATTTGGTGTCGATAAGTGAAGGCTTTTTTTTTTTTTCTCCTCTCTGTTTCTCTGTTCCTCTCTCGTTGTGTATCTCTTCTTCTTGGCTGACCCAGAGGAAGTCCCAGGGTGGTTTCCTTTATCCGGTCACTGAAGGGAAGAGCCTGTCAAAACCTCAGACGGGGTCCAGCGAAGACTCTCTGCGGCCTGGTCTCGCTCCCAACACAGCAAGAGAAACTAAAGAGGAATGTTGAGTCCACGGGGGAAGAAATCAAGCTTCTGCAGAGTAGACTACCTCCCCAGAGGTAAGACAAAGGGGGAGAAGAAATTTTTTAGGGGTGAGGTGTTTTTTTTTGTTTTTGTTTGTTTGTTTTTTTTCTCCTGCGTTCAGCGTTCTCATTAGCTCACGTTAAAGGATGCCTGTGCAAGAAAATGCCAGTGATAGAGGTTTTATTTATAGAACGTACCAGCTGAGGTACTATTAAACTATCTCATCTTTAGTTTAAAGAGGCAATTTGACATTTTGAAAAATAGGTTTATTTGCTGTTATGATAAGAGGTAGACGAGAGGATTGATTCCGCTCTTATGCTCGACTTTACTTAACTTTAGCACAAACGCTCTAAATAGGGGGGAAATGCCTCCCATGGATCTATCCAACTAACTAACTAACACAATCTGCCTACCAGCTCCACTCTCGTATCAACATTTTGTGTGTGTGTGTGTGTCTGTTTAATCTCAACACAAAACTAAATGACAATTGATCATGAGCCTTTCCAAAGCTGCTAGTAGTTGGGACCGACTGGAACATGGTGTTGACACAATGTTAACATTTGTTCACAGTTTGGATCGTAATGTGTTTTGAATTATGTTATTTTCAATTACACAAATAAACGTACATACTTTCAATTCACGATCACACACAGTGCCTATAACATCAATTTGAATTTCCATTTCCACATCCTAGAAATATCAGGATATCCCCAATCTGTGACAATTTATGAGTTTGACCCCTCCTGCTAGTTTCCTGAAATTACTCTGAAGTTAATGGAGATACTTCCTTTTAGTGACAATGGTGTTAAAATCTCCACATTTTAAGATAATAATAAAATTCCTCTTTTAGCTCCTCGCCAAGCAAAACTGCACAAGAACACAAAGGTCAAGTTTCTGTATGGGAAACAGATGCATAACAAAATCGCCACATATTTTACTGTGAGCTCACTGGCCTGCAGGAGGAAATCAGTAGGAGTGTGCATGAGTATAATACAAGTGTTTTGTGGGTTGAAGTTGTTAGAAAAAGCTTCTCATCAGCAAAAGACTAATGAAGAACAAGGCAAAAAAATGTCTATATGTAGAAAATAGCCTAAAAATAAATAGTCACAGTGCTGATATGCCATGTGAAAGTCTTCACAGCCTGACAGTGCAATGTCATTTGGAATAATCATCCCCCACCCCACCCTGAGGCCCTACCATTCACCCTCTCTGCTCTGTATGCCGGTCACCCATTGGCGCCTGACTTCCAACCTCTAACCTCAGCCAGCTTCCCTTCCCCTGTCTCGTGGAAGGGGCCATCCATGCTGAATTAAGTATTATGTAATAAGTATGTATTTATGTATATGAGGTCTACTCGATGAATCATTTACAAACGTGGAGGGAATCTACGATGAACTCTGATGAAGTTCCTGTTCTTTTAGCTCCCATGTCACAGCGCAGGGTTGTCGGCCAGCTTAGTTATATATCATACAGCCGTCAGGGAAGAGAGAATACAGTACAAAACATCATTAATATGAAAATCATTAATATGGATCCGGGAACAGGGACAGCAGATCCTGGAATAATGAGAAAGTCATGATTAGTAATGCATTATCTCCACATATAGATGCACATTTATGATTAATCATTCACAATTAAGTGTTGGAATCATTGTATTTATTTGCACATAATATGTTTTTGGAGCTTTTGCAGCAGACTGTCATATTGTACGTACAAATGTGTATACGCATCCATACAACACAGCAACTTCTGCTCCAGAACTGCTGATCATGACCTTGCACGCGTCTTTTTCAACTCTGTGCTTTTTTCCTCTGCAAAGCACACCAAAAACATTTTCATCTGGCTGAGCATATTTTCAAATGATATCTGCCAAAATCCATGATTGAGCTGACCACCTGACAACACACCTGGATGCCAAAAACAAACAAACAGAAAAAAACATTCCCAATTTCACCTGTGAGACTGAGAGAAAAGGAGAGAGGACCGCAAGAGAGAGGGGAGAATGAAGCCAAGGCGAGGCTGGGAAAGAAAGACAGAGACAGAGAGAGAGTGAGGGGTGGAGTGCAAAGGGCAGCAACCTGAAAAGCAGCGGTCCCCCTCCTCCTTCCTCCGTACGCCACGGCAGTTAATTTAAATTCAGCAAGGAGACAACCCATAAATCACCTCCATTCTGACTAATGGCTTCTGCACTGAGGGAAAACGCTCGTTCTCTACCTGGAGACATTGTCCACTACAAAAAAATATAGGCTGCACTTAGTTTGTGTGTACATGTGCATGAAGAAATTCACTCTCACACACACACACAGACACACAGACACACACACACATATATATATATATATATATATATATATATGCATAAGTGTTTGACTCAGACGGACAGTTTCTGACACAGTCAGCAGCTCGACTAACCTCTCCACCTGTGCAGCTTTCACACAAATCCCCCTGTGTTGGTCCATAATTAGCCCCCCATAACTGCAATGTCTGACGTCACGGGGGGTGTGACATAAAACTAACCTTGGACTGGATTCCAAAAATTCACCCCAGGTTAGCGCACAGCAGCACACTTCACCCAGATTTGCCAGTCATGTAAGTCATAGAAGGTTTCTGTAAATGTGTTTTCTTATATCCAACTGTAAGTGACTGTACCTCCGGGGGCTTTGCAAGGTTGTTTCAAATTATTTTGTTTGAAATTTGAATATTTGAATTATTTGAATATTATCAGTTAGGTTGGTAATTCAGGTCTGGTTTTGATATTTTAATATATCTAAGACAAGGAACAGTGTTTGTCAGACTTTGCGTTGCTGCTCTCAGAGCTGCGCAGTGCACATAACTTAAAACCTGCAAATTTACTTTGATTTTTGCAACTTCCTCCATAAGAAGAGCAGCATTCATTTCTTACCTTGTTAACACAGTCAGGACAGTTATTTAAAAAATAAACCAATATACAGTAGGAAATGAGTGGATTGTTATGTTCAAGGGCAGATCAAGCTTATATGTGTGTGGAGCTGTGACATCGGGGACATCCTGGCCAGGCTGCAGCAGTGTGTGTGACTCCTTGCTCAGGGCACCAGGTCGCTCCTTTGGTTATTTTAGTTTATTTTAGAAAAACACTTTTTTCGTCAGCAGCACCCGACACAGCACCTCAGGACTGTTCTCGTTGCCCCCTTGTGACTTGTCACAGCAGAAATAATTGTCATATAATCTGCCACAATATTTCATGTACGCAATCAGTACAAAGGACAGCGTTGCCTCGGGGAAATATAATACGTGTGTGTGTGTGTGTGTGTGTGTGCGTGTTGTTTATTTATTTAACTTTTCCAACAGAATTAAAAATTAACGACACTCATACATTTTCGATTCGATTTATTTCTGCCCTATTGCTAACAGAACGAAGTTCTGCATTTTTTATCAATGAGCAGCTTCTTGACACTCCGTGTGGCGATACCATCCCAGATGTAACAAACATCTGTTGTGCGGTCCAAAGCAAGTGAAAAATCATCAAGGGAAAGAAAAAAAAAAAAAATGTATCAACACAATACAGTATCCACATACACACATGCCATTTCCTCTGGCCCAGAGAGCCATTGAGAGACCAGAGGAAGATTAAAGAGTATTCTTTCCGCTCTGTGAGCTGTTACACTCTGCAGGAATTTAGTCTAAACACTCCAGATGAAATGGGGCGACCTGGAGTAACCGGCTTCCAACAGCTTTTCCCTCTATTCACTTTAAGTAACACCGATGACCTTCAGCTGTGATTGGGGCCTCCAATCCTCCCCTGCAGGTCATACATGTGACTTAACCCTCAGCACACCCTCCTGTACAGTCCATCCACCTCCTGCCTCCAGCCCCTCAACCCCCTTTTTTTCGTTCCAGCTCATGGAGTGTAGCGTAGGTTGCTTGGACAGATACTGTTTCCTGCTGGGTTCTGGCTGGGCTTTAGAGGAGGTTTGAGGCCATGAGGCGTGAGACAGATCGCCTGACTGAGGGAGAGTTCCAGTCCTCTGGACCGCAAGAGTCACAGCTTCCCTCTCTCACTTTAACATCCAGCTGCAGAGCAGAGATATGAGCCTCTGACTTTCAAGCCTCACTCACGGCTCCCCAACATCCCAACACCATCAGAGTCGGCGGGTACGTCGCTTGGTACCCAGCTCCCCCCAGCCTTAAACAGCTGGGCTGTGTGGGACAGTGCAGCGGCTACAGTGGCCCACTCGCCCATCCCACTGACTAATAATGACTGTGATCAATCATATGTGAGACCTTACTACAAGAATATCACATGAGATAAGAGCTGAGGTATGAACCCCCACCAGCCAAGCAGGTGTTGAGTTTTTCACTTGGAAAAATGGCATGAGGGGTCAGTCGGGCAGGACGCCGGGTAGAGGTCAGTGGTTGCATCTGACTCACAGCACCTATATTTTTCACGTCTCAAAGCGCCCCCCCCTTTTTTCTAACTGCTGTGCCATTGGACAACAATCTCTTCTTGTGAGTTTTCCCCTCTCCTCTCTGAAGCTCTGCTCCTGTAATCCAATATCATTAGCCCCATGAATGGGGGGCTCTCGGTGTGAATCCATTAAGAAGGCCCCTCTGTGACTCCCTCTCTGTAATCTCTCTAACCCTGTGGGATTAATCACCCACAGAGAACAGAAATCGATCAGTGTAATCACTAAAAGATGTGGCAAAAAATGCTGTAACTTGTGGATGTGGTGGGAAATTATTGGCCGATTGAAATTCATTGCAGGGGAGAGGGAAGCGAAACGGAGCGAGTGCGACGACTAAGACTTATAGAAAACAGTAGTCTGTTTGTGCTTATTTGTGCTTTTTATTTCTCCAGGAAACAAGCAGTCAAGATTCAAGAATAAAAGCGTACCCTGACAACCAATTTGAACATGAGAGTCCCATTTATGATATACAAGCAAGGCTTTTTTGTGCAAGCACATCATGTTTAGTGCCACTCTGTGTGTTGAGGAATGAGTGCTGGGTCCACTGTAAAGTGTTTTAACATTTAAAGGTTTGATCACGCCACTATGAGCACGTAATGAGAAGGAATGAGGGTCGCCCAATGACGTTAACCTGCTAATAAAATCTACCTTCCCTTAAAGGGTGTTAGAAAACCACAATTACCCTCCTGACATTTTTTTACTGCATGATTTATGAACTGAATATTGAATCTCCATCTCTAAACCTTATCCTGGCCACCGAACAATAAAGAGAAGTTAAGGGGCAGTATTGATTGGTTAAAAAGTACTGTTTGATTTGCCACAGACCTGGAGAGGGAAGGAGGGGTGGGAGGGGGGCTCAGCTCAGCTATTGATGAGCTTCTCTCTCCCACGGCCCTCTGCCATGCAGCCCTTGGCCGTCTGGACACCCGCCACGTGTGAACAAGCTTTCAGCTCACATCATCTTCTCCACTTCCACCTATAATTGGCCATATGTGTCACCAGCACCCTGCTGCTGCTGCTGCTGTCGCTGCTGGAGGGAAGGGAAGGGAGATCACAGCTTTGAGAAGGTGATTGTTTCGGGGGGTGGTGGTGGTGGCTGCTCTTGCTTTGACATATCAGATAAGCCAAAAACCTTCGAGCTCTTGAACCTTCCTGCCTTTTAAATTAGCGATAACCTGTTGCACAACAGACGTCTGCCTGATTTTAAGTGTTGTTTAACTGCTCCGGCTGTAAAGTTGTCACTGGAGGACAGCAGAGACATAATGCTGTGGGTGTAAACTTTAAGCACTTGTCCTTCACATGCAGTCCAGACATAATGAGATATTCATACCGTCTTGAGAGGATATTTCTAGCAGCTCCGCCGTGGACAGAAAATGTACAGTAGATCATCAGTAGGCCAGCCACTGAATAAGCTGAATACTTAATGGCCCAAAGCAGCTCATGGCATATGGCATTCAATGAGCATTCATTAACCTTTACTGCTGCTGCAGGAGTTATCTGCATTGAGTAGAGGGTAGTAAGGTACAGCATTCAGACAGGTTATCAGGTAAATATCATTGAACGGAGAGACCCTATTCAGACAAGCCAATTACAGGCAAAACATGCATTTGGGTATCATCTTGTATTTTATTTGGAGGCTCCAGAATTGAGTGTCAGTGAAATTGGCTGTGAATATGTTGCTGATGGTGGACAGGGAGGCGGTGGGGGAGGGGAAAGGTCAGAGTTTGGACAAGGGTTTCTTTCTCTTCCCATCATCCAAAAAGGCAAATGTCACACCAGCCAGTCGTACAAGAGGAGGGTTCAGAACGGGTGCGGTTGATGGGGCGAGCAAAGGGAGGGAGAAGGAAGGTGGGGAAGATATGAAACGCTGCTGAGACGCTTACTGGAGAGTGACGATCGCGCTCATGCCAACTGGAAGCGTCGACCAGCCACCCCATGGCAGTTGGAGGTTTTGCCAAAGGGGAGTGTGGAGGAACCGTGAGGTAGGGAGGTCAGATACATGTGAAACAGTGACATGCACACAAAGCTGGCTGAAGGCTTTCGTAAAGCATTTATAAACAACTTCCATACTTCAGCGTTTGTTGGACTGAGCTGATTTGTTAAACTTTTGGATGAGGGTTGAGTCATTTGCCCGCCCTAACTGTAATACTGACTTTCTTAGATAGGGAGGACTGTTGGTTATGGCTGTTGTTTCATTATGTCATCTCTTGTAAGTGAATCTCGGGGCTCTGTCTGATAAAACACATCTCGCCTCTTGCTCACATCGTCATTAATTTGCTCTTTACTCAACTGTATACTGCATATTAATGATGACACGCTCAGTCAGCACAAGCTTATTTTGTCATGGCTTTGTAGGTCGTGTGTTTCTCTCATACTGTGTAAATGGTAATGAGTCAGTGTTTGGTCTGCCTGGCTGGATTCATTGTGCAACCATGGAACATGATGAATTAGAGCTATTAAATTTCTCTTTCTGATTGTGACGATGGAGATTGAAGATGTTTGGGTGCTAAAGCTGCTGCCCAAAAACTAATACAGTAATAGTTGAAGTAGTTCGCCTCTTTTCACCCACTCTCAGCTTCTCTGGTGGTCAATGGCACCTGCAAGCGTCCAGTTTCACCAGATGTGGAAGTAGGCTGAGACGCCAAATGAAGCAGCTTCAGGATACGAAGTAATGTAATGAAAGATTGTACTATGGATTGTGATGACTTCTTACTTCTTACTTTGTTTTTAGCCATCTGTGTTGTTTGTTGGTTTGTTTGCAGTATTACACAAAGAGTACTACCAGAGAAGAACCATAAGATTTTGAGAAAGCGCTTGATTAGCAAACTATGGATTTTTTTTATTTTTTATTTTTTTTTAAGTCTGGCGTTTGTTCAACATCGGTCTTAGTAGAAGGCTAAGATGTCTAAATGTGCTTGTAGATGTTTACTTGTTTCCTTTGTCAATGAAGGACTTATTGAACTGGATACAATTCAGTTCTGCTTTTACTTTATTTTTATTTATTAAATGCTGTCATTTCTCTTTCTCACATAGATTCATTGTAATTGTTCATAATCAACTACTGACATTAAACACCATTTCCGAGAGGAGGAGTGATTTCATTCTTAAGTTATTCCTTTTGCTCAAAATCGGCTTCTAAAAATTATCCTACTGTGATTTCAGATCACTTAATTTTTCAGCGCAGCAGCAGAGGAAACTTGCAAACCCATGTGGGCACGATTACAGGTTCAACATGACAAACTAACAGGAGAACGAGTAGTCAGGCAACTGGGCTGGTTTGATGATTTGATGATGTTTATATGTGCCATCCATGGTCTGCAATCACGGAGTGCTCAGAAAGTCCTTTCAGGGTGATGAGTGTGTTTGTTTTTTTTTTTTTCCTCTTGGCAGCAAATTTCTCTGCATCTGACACAAAGGGAAAGTCGCTGCTGTGTCGTTCTGATCCAGTGATTGTGTAATAACAGACTGCTGCCACATATCGTGACTGCCACGTAAGTTAACAATGTTAATGAGACATTTCACTGAAGGATATTAAGATTGCATCTTCACCTTCTGACACAGAGTGCCAACGACACAGCGTGTGAAGAGCTGGTGCGCACATGATGCAGAATTTCTGGGTTCAGCATTGATTATTCAACTATTTGAACAACATGCTACATACTTATGTGACTAAACAGCTTAGAATTCCCGTTTGTGCAAACCCTCGTGTTGTTCCCTTTTTCCCTTTTTTTTTTTTCTACTTTCTGTACGCTGAAATAATATAAAACCTGTGAAAGTGTTTATGCTGATGACTTCAAAATCAGATGGCTCCAAATTACTACACTAAACATTTGTGATCTGTGTGATCATAATGCAAATGTTACTACAACAACAACAAAAAAAAAACCCAAATCCTTGGTAGCTCTCCTAATTGTAGCGCTGACTTTCTTATTTAGAGAAGACTGTTTGTTTATTATACAGCTCTTATTTCATTATGTCACCTCTTGTAAGTTAATCCCTGGGCTCTAGGTGATTGGGTACATCTCGCATCTTGATCACCTTGTCATTTATTTTTTCTTTACTCAACTGTACACCGCATATTAATGATGGCACACTCAATCAACACAAGCTTATTTTGTACTGACTTTGTAGGTTGTGTGTTTCTCTCATACTGTGTAAGTGGTGATGAGTCAGTGTTTGGTCTGCCGGGCTGGATTTATTGGGCAACCCTTGAACATGATGAATTAGAGCTATTAATTTCTCTTTCTGATTGTGAATATGGTGATTGAGAATGTTTGGGAGTTAAAGCTGCCCCCCCCCCCTCCCTGAAAACAAGCTGAATTTTACCCCATTTCAGTCTCACTTGTCTGCGAACGGCACCTGTGAGTGTCCGGCAGCATCAGAAGCAGAACCAGGCCGAGACTTTGGGGGATCAGTCAGGCGGCTTCATCCCCTTCTGAAGGAATGACAGAGGAGGGCACTGGCATACTGTCTGGGTCTCATGCCTTAGTGAGACACATGGGACCTTTGGAGACCGTTCACCATCTGGTGTTCGTTACTGAATTCGCCGGTGAGGAAAAACAGAGGATTTACAATCTATGTCTGCTTCTCTTTCTGTCTCCTTGCGTCAATGAATTGAACTCACAGAGACTGCCAACCTCTACCACTCCTCCCTCCTTTCCCGCTGCCCACCCCACCTCCACCTGGTTCTCTGTCCTCGTCTGTCTCTATATATCTCAGTCTGGTCTGAAGATAGACGAGAATCTGCTGTGGGATTATGTACTGTGAGCTGCTAATAATGTTGAAGAGCCTTCTGGGCTCCCACTCCCGAAGCAACGGTGCAATAAAGCCAGGAGCGGCGAAATACATGCTTCTTTAATGGAAACTAACGCTGCCGAGCTGCCATGCTATATTTACAGGTAGCCTTTCCTGCTCAGCTTTTTTGCAACCTGTGCTTGTCTGCCTTGCCTCGCCTTTCCTGCCTGCCAGTCACCCACCTCGGAGGATACCTGGCATCTGCTGTTCCCTGTGACTCCCCAACAGCCTCCCACGCCACTGCCACAAGCGTGCACGCTGTACTTGCTCAGGCAGTAAAATGAAAGAGCTAGCACAGGGCACAGCCATTATGGTTGCACTTAAAAGTGGCACTTTATAATGCAGGTAACAAAGAAAGACAATTATGGCGTTATTCATAAAATGTGACGAGAAGGAGCAGAATAGAACGCTCTCCTCATCACAGTTGGCTGTTTGTTGTGCTTAGTGCTGCTGCCCAGTTTCCCCAACTATTCAAATCTTGCCATTTAGTTTGTGCCATCTGTCTCACACCGAAGTCAGAATGGGTATGACACAACAGGGCCACTGTTTTGTTGTCTTGTTCTATTTATTCCCCGGTAATGAGAAATCAGCAGAGGGAATGGCATGGTGCTTGCTGTCACACACACATACACCCACGAAGCTCATCCTAGGCCATATGGCTCACCTACAGGGGGCTACTTGACTCTCCTGACTCTGTGGCACCAGAAGAACAGATCTTGATCTCTCTTCTTCAGACGGTTGTCATGAAGCCACACTGCCTTGCTTCCTGGTTGAAACACAATAACTCCTTTTTCTTCTTCTTCTTCTTCTTCTTTGTCATCATGCACTGTTTACATTGGATACTGTATCATCTGCCTTCCATTGCTTTTTTTTTTTTTTTTCAGTAATTGACAGGTGAATTAATTTTCAACATGCATGAGCAGCAAAATCAGTGAGAAAATGTCTTGAGAAGTTTGAATGGTGTGGGATTGAAGCTGTCATAACTGCGTTTTCTTTTTGCCTGTATGCAGTAATCCTGACTTTAGCCTCATTGTGAACCTAGTGTGCCACCTTTCAGAAAAGATAAGACAGCACTGTGTGACTAATTACACACTCTTGCAAAGGGGCACAGATTGAGGACGGCATTTATGCAATGTTTAATTCAGCTTCTCTGCATTGAGACTTTAAAGCCTAGTGTCACCCAGCTCTGCAGCAGTAGTAGTAGCAGACAAGACTAGCTTGTAATCCGCCGCGTCACAAACAACAACACAGACACACACACTCTCCCATGGCGCAGCACGGTGGTTTGAAAGCGACGCACACTAAAGTACACTGTAGTTAATGCACATTTCATTGAAGGAATTATTCGGCAAGCAAACGTTGAGGCACACGTCTAATAGCACAGCAGTAGTGAAATCAGCTGATTGAGCTTGAGTCTCTTTATTCAGGGTGAAATTCCATCCATGACACCCAAGGGTCACCCAAGAGTGGTGAGTAATTGAGAACGACATCATTACACAAACCTTTTGTCACGCTGGCTGAATCCATTCCTGGCATGCTCTCTCTCTCCCCGTTCCCCATCTCTCAGTCTATTGTCTTGTACAAAGCTGGGACCTAAGACGCTGGTTCCCCACTGAATTACTATGGCTGCCGCTCTCTCAATCACACATTTCAGTGAGTCAGTCAGCTCATTTCCTCTTTTGACAATTTCTTGTCTGCATCACAGCCATGGGATACTCAACAATCCCTGCAGGAATTAGCTGTTATAGTTAGATTAATTAACACGTAATGGTGTTGTTTGCAAAACTTAAGTAGATGGAAAGTTTATTTTGTGCCTTGTGTCTTAATAATTCAGTTCAAAGCTGATTTTTATACTTTCCGCATTGTCACTAATCACTACTTTTGAAGATTACTTCAGGGTTTTTGAAAGCTAAAAAAAAACAGAAAAGGTCTCAATTTGTTTTTTTGTGTGTTTTCTATTAAACTTTTTAGTGATTTTATTCTTATGTAGCGCTAAATACTAAATCATATAGAGCAGTTCCAGACCAAGCTCATTACTGAATCATTCAACAATTCAGTTTATTAGTTCAGTCTAACTGTAAACATGAAAACTTTAAATGACACAGCAACGACCTTTATTTCAGCAGCCAAAAAATAGACCACAGCAGTTAGAGCAATGTTTTGCAGCCTTGACCGAATAAAGCATCATGGAAATAAGAATAAGGCATTATTATTTCCTAAACTTCCTAAAATCCCAGAAGAACCAGCTGTTACTGCCATGAGAATAGATTGTTTGTTAATTATTGCATGTATATAGCGCTTTCTTGATGTATTGTGCATCATGTTGTGTGTCATCAGCACAATTCTATTGAGAGGAAGAAGATTTTTGTCTAATCAGCTTATATCTGTGATCTAATCCCATTCATCATTTTAACCTTCATCAACACTAATTTAGAATATACTCAAGAGTCCATTCCTATTTATAGTCACATACGCAAACATGCAGTTCATCCATGAAAGCTAGATCAGAATTCAAATTCAGCAGCATCACATAAAAATGTCCAAACATGCGTAGATACTCTCCAGTTTCACTGTTCAACCGCTGATACAGTAGCCTACAAAGAAAAAGAAGAGAAAAGGAGCTTTCTTTCTTTTTTTTTTTTTTTTTTTTGGAATTTTAATGAGCCATCCTCTCACTCCCTCGCATCTGGAAGAATCCAAATCCCAGTGGGAAGTCACCTCAGGCACAGCCACGCTGAGCAGCACGCCCCAGTAAGACCAATACCATCACAGAGTAAGGGTGAGGCCCCCGTGGAGCACGCATGTGGAGAGAAGGTCGTGGGCTGTGCTGAACCAGCCGAACGCAGACAGCCTCATCTGCCTTGTCTAAGACCGCATCTTGAAGAGCCGCCCCTGGTTCAGATTCTGGATGCCCCCCCCCCGGTGGCCGCACGCCTGTCAGGTTGTATTATTGTCACTCAAGTAAGGCCTCGTGCTCACCCCGATGAAGTCACATAAAATCTAATCGTGTAACAAAACCTAAGAGCATGCGTCCGTATCGCTTTCAAGCTTACAAGCAGTCTTTTCTTGCATTTCCTGTTAGTCCCCATTATCACAGATGTACTTCAGGGGAACTGCTTGGATTATAGCAGTCCTACTCAGACAGATTATACGAATGGCAGCGCAATACCTTTTCAGAGTTTTCCTAGTTTTCCTCAGTGTCTCATCATAAATAGATACGGTAGACGGCCCTGTGTACTACGAAACCCATTAGGCTACCTGCCAAATTAGTGCATTGTTCGTAAAGTGTTTTCATCTTGTGCCTTCCAAAACTGTTAAATAGGACTGATGATAAATGAATTTGTGTTAAAATGTCCCAACACAACGCTTAAAGTTTGGTAAGACTCACTTAGACATGAGGAACTATCATAGTTTGAGCTGAGATGACATCGTTGCCAAGGTTAGGAGGGATTTGCCATCATGGTTACAGTAACAATAACAACAACAGTTACAGTCACAACAACAACAACAACAACAACAAAAAAACAAGCAGCACAGACTCTGTGTTGTTTTGAGGCACTGACTGAAACAGCAGATACTCTTGATCGCCTTGGAGAAAAGCCTTCATTTCAAATACTGGATGCATCGTATACAGAGTGTTGTTTTTTTTTGTTTTTTGTTTTTTTTTATCATCAGCAGCACACAACAGAGTTTCGGGCTCTGTTGTTGAATTTATTTAATTATTCATATTTTCATAAAATGCTCTTTGGGAGTTATTGCTGAATACTCTTCTTACATCTTCATGTGTTTACACCAGAATTTACCTTTTACTTTTTCGGAAGAAGGTTCATATTTTGTAGCAATTCAGAGTTTAATACCCAACCAGGTACTGAGGTGTGTATAAGTGCAAGTGTTCTAACAATGTCCATGCAGAAACCCCAGAAATAAGTCAACCGGCTCTGCAACACAATTATTGTCATCACAGTTTTGTACCGTTATCGTTGCTCCCACTGTAAGACATTGACGTGAGCAAATGTGAGTGTGTGTTTTCAGATCGTGCTGAGCAAATCAAAAAGGTGTAACTCCAGCAAATCTCATCTGATTTATATCCAAGAGGCAACTCTGACTTGACCAGTTGCCAGTTTGTTTGTTTCTTTTTTTTTTTCCCTTTTTTTTTTTTGCAGAGGAGGTTAAACTTTAAGGTCAGTTGTATTCTATTTAGTTAAATGCAAATGTGAAGAAACACCTCTCATTCCGGTGGTGGTGGTGGCAGGTGTATAACAAAGTGCGGGGATGCTGCAGTCTGACAGAAAAGAGA
The DNA here is from genome assembly GCF_900963305.1 of Echeneis naucrates. Taxonomy (NCBI): domain Eukaryota; kingdom Metazoa; phylum Chordata; class Actinopteri; order Carangiformes; family Echeneidae; genus Echeneis; species Echeneis naucrates. The sequence goes on from NC_042518.1 coordinate 5,381,344, forward strand.
TGAATATCCCACTCAAGCATAAACCATGCTGATGTGTGAACGTTACACACCCAATCAACCATCCTGTCCTTTTCCCCCTCAGCATTGTGAGGCAGGTTCTGCTGTGTACTGTGCGATGGGACGGAGTGGCATTTTAAACTGAACTCGCCATTCTTACCTGCACCTGCATTATGTCTCCAGAGCAACTGCTTTCCCATTTAGTGCCTGACAATATCCAAGCTTTCTATTCATTTCCCGTCTTTCAGGCAGAAGGAAATGAATCACGGGGCTGTCAAGGAGAGGCACAGGAGCAATAACGGGAGTGCGAGGGAAAAGAAACTTTGATATGTGAGGTTTACTCACTCTTTATTCCTTGCGGACCCTTGGGGTATTTTATGGGACATCACACTGCTAGACTCTGGCTGCTAAACCTAACAGACCTGCAGGTGTAATTTCACATGCCCATCTTTTGCCTCCTCCTGCCTCACACTTTCTCTCACTTTCCGTTTTTCCATCCACTACCTCTTCGCACACACTGCCAACTGTCTGTCCCGTGTCACTTTCATTCAAATCACCAGCATCATGCTGCTGAGTCTCATCTGAAGCTTTTGAAGAAAATACAACCAGACAGAAATTATCTCAATCATCAAAATGTCATTATACCTCAAATCTTATGCGCAGTCTGTCCAGTCGTAGTGAATAATATATATGTATAATATTACAAGAATATTAATGCATTCACTATTGTGTAATATTTTGTCAACAATGGTGCAATGGTGCATCGTAACTAATGTTCATAACACACCCAAAACAACAGCAGATGGAAGAAAAAAGGAAATACTTTAGTTTCAATAAATGGTTCGCATAAATTACAGTAACTAGATGTAAAGTCAACATGATTGAAAGAAGATCAAACCACATGTCTCTGTTGGAGTGATAGACTAGTTGACAGAGCGACAGTGCCAGCATCAGAGCTATGCGGCTAAGAAGACACGTCATGAACAAAGGGGGCAGAAGATGGAAAAGGTATCAAATAAACAACACAGCACAATTGTAATTAATTAGCTGCCCATCACAGGGGTGAGGATAGTAGGGACAGAAAGATTGCCTATTAGACCTGAATAGGGGAGATGGAGTCGGAGCAAGGTAACATGTCCGGGGCTGATAGCAGAAGACAGTTCACATTGATGTATCTCTATTGTCAAACACGAGCTACAGTCTGCAGCAGCATCCACTTCTCCACTGCTGAGAAAAGGAGGGAGAGAGAATTGGAAGTTTTAATTTTTAATTTATTCCCAATTCCCCACATGGAAAAATTACTGCCTGTGGTGAGTGTGATGGAAGTTTTGTTTACTCTACATGCCCATAATAATCTGATTATGACCAATACAGTACTTAAATTGTATCCGTTATGCAGTTTCTGTTGATTTACAGATGAGTGGCAAACTAATCAGAGACAAACTAATCAGGGCTAGAACATCGTGACAGCCAAGGTGGTAGTAAATAACAGCACGGATTAATGATAGCACCTCGGCCCTGCTCGTGATTTGGTTTTGAGAAATGTACACACCAAAAGCAATAGACAAACTTGCACGAGATACTGTTATGTTTGCAAATTCCTCGTAAACAAGCACAGAAAGCATAAATCAAAACCACAGTGTTTCTTTAGTAAGCGTTTAAATTACGTAATTACATTTTTAACGATGACATGCATCAGAAGTCCAACGCTAAACGAGGTACGAATGCAATTCCTCTTCTCCGTCTTCTTCTTGTCCTTTCAGCATTAGGCTATCATGCAGCCATTTTATGTGTAATAAAATCCTTGTATAAGATTGCCATATTAAAAAAAAATCTGCAAACAGAGCAGTACAGCATTTTAGCATTAGCACTGGTGATAAATACGCCAGCATCATAAATGTATGTGAACCGCATGGGTCCATAAGACAAAGCTTGGCAGCTGCCGCAACGAAGGCCAAAGAGTATAAGATGCGTCTTAGCAAACAGCCTGTTTATGCAATTGTTGTTTAAAGGATCAATTGTTAATCAAACGTCCATGCTTGTGCATGATTATATGAATCATGCACAAGCATCATATAAAATTATTTATTTCTTATTTCCAGTTTATGTTGGGAGTTTATTTTTATTATCCTTTTTTTAATAAAAAGGATGGTGGTGGGGGGGGGGACATTTCTTTCAACTTTTTACATCATGAATGTAAATGTTTGAATGACAATATTCCAAACCAATATTTTAAAAATTGCTGCAAACACTGAACTACTCTATAACTTGATGTTTATGCATATTATACACAGTCAAGCATCTGAAACGACGTCATTCCCACACAGCCAGGGCACCACATTGCATGGTTCTCACACTCCTTTGACAATGCATTGGTAGAAGTTTGAAGGCTGTACTTCATTTTCTCAAGCTCTCACCTCTGTGAGGGAACTGATATTTTAAGGTCTGCCATCTGCAGAGGTGCCAAAACAGTCTGGGAGTTCTACCGCATGTCTATGGATCAATGTTAAATTATTCCCCGGGTTCCCTTGGCTGGGAGGATGGCTTGTCATGCACACACGCACACAAACACACACACACACACACACTTAATGATTTTTCAAAAGCGAGCAAAACAATTAAGTGAAGCCTGCAGTCCTTCAATTAAGGCTCAGGAACCAGTAGGGAGATGTAGAGGAGACTAAAGACAGTCAAAGAAATCAAAAGGTAAGTGAGTAAAAGGACTCTAGCCTCAGGCATTTCTGTTGACTTTACCTTTTAGGTATATCCTTTTTTAACACCTTTGTGTTCCAACACGAACAAAAGCTGAGGATTGAAGCCAAACACCAGTGAGACTCCGACGTGCAAGTCATCTACGTTAGGGATGCTGCACACTTTTTTTTTTTTTTTTGTCCCATTCCAAATGTTTTGTTAGCAAAGCAAGCATGTCTGAATCCTTTTTCTTCCAAATCCTTTTTCCAAGAAGGAGGATCATAGTGATGGTTTGATTCATTAAAGGCCCCGGATTTTACACTTAGCCTGAATATCTATTCCTCTGAAAAAAAGCATGTTAGGCTCTCTCTCTGAAGTTTGAAGAACAGGATGTTTCATTCTTGTCAGCCTGTGCAGTGGCTGTGTAGGTCAAGGCAGGCCCGGCCTCAAAATCCAAGAAAAGCAGGTATACTGGTGAGGAAGTTTGTCAGAAGGCATTGGTAGCCTTGACGGAGCCAGTGCAGAACAAATAAGATGTTTCACGTCCTTCATCTGTGAACTCAGTCATTGTGCTGGTCTTGTTCAGATTCAGATAGCCTGCTTCATGCCTATTTCGCAGGAATCAGCCGTGACGGCGGATCACTTCCCTCGGCGAGCCTGCTACAGCTCTATCCTGTGTGTCTGAGGGCTGGGGGTGGGTGTGCTAACAAAACAAAATTGAGCGCAGGGCCATTGCAATACCAGCACGTTTGGTTGTTGATAGTTGAAAGTGGATGAATAACACTTATCCAGGCCAAACACATTCCCACAAATTAATATGTATGACTACTGCACAGCTAAGATTTTTCTGTCCCAGCCATCTGTCTACTTGCTAAGTTGACTCTGGGGTTTGCCTGGCAATTGCAGTTATTTGCTGATGACCAAGGAGGTGTTTATACTATTAAGGAGATCAAGCATGCAGACATACATCCTCAATGTTTGAGTGTGACTTTTATTTTTCATCTTACTAAGAGTCGTTAAAATACCCTTGATGTTTGTGTTGTTATTTTTTATGTACAATACAGCGAAAGCTCCCATTTATATTGCCCAGCTGAACACACCTTGTGTTTTTTAAGATGAAAGAATTGATTCTCAACTTCAGGGATGACAGGCCAAAACCAAGAAGTGTTTTACATGGCCAAGAAGCCCAGATAGGGAATTGTTACATGTAGGGACAATCTCTGACTTAAAACTTAAGTTGGATCTTAAAACTGAGTCTGTTATTAAAAAAAAAAAAGAAAAGAAAAGAGGACAACAAAGTCTGAAAGGCTGCAAGCCTCTCAAATCTGTCAATATTGTAGAGTATGATGATACTTTGTCAATATCTTAGTTTTTTGTTTACAGTTTTTCTCTGTTTTTTGTTGCTGTTGTTGTTGTTTTCCTCTCAAATAATGAGGGAGGTCCGTTGCATAAGCCTGATGGCTTTTTGACCTCTCCTGTCATGTTTGATTAATTCCTCCAACTATAAGTGCTACTTTTATTGCAAACAAATAAAATAGAAACAAAAATGGATGATAGGCCCATGCCTCCCCTTTCCTTGGCTTACCGCTGTTATGGTTATTGTTTGAGATAAAATATTGGGTTTTATATAGAAAGATATAAAAGAGGAATATGTAGTTAACTAAACAGATTGACTGATTTCCACACATCAAATCAAGATAGCCAGTTACAAACTGTAAAAGAAAATAATAATAATAACAATAATAATAAATAAAAACAAAAAAAACAAGAGACACCAGTATGCCATAGTTGTAATATCAGAAAAACAATATAATCTGAGGCGGCACAATAAAAGAGCAATAGAGGCAGGTTACAGCTGGCTCAACAACCATAATAATAAAATATCCAATTTGAGCTGAGATTTAGGGCAAAAATCTGTTGATTAATTTTCTTTGGCTTCTGCTTTTATTAGATAATCTTTTTCTGGATCTCTTACAAGTTCAGCAAAACTCCCTTTATTTTCAAAGCGAACAAGAACACATGCTTGATGAGCTACTCTTATTAAATGGCGTTTCGCTCCTATTGTGAATATGTAATATTGGGACTGCATATTTGTTTGAGGAGTCACGTCTACGTCTTGGAATTCCTCTCTGATTTTCATATGTAAATTAACTTCTGTTAACATCTGAAAATGAGACAAAAAAGTCTTTGGATCAGAAGCACAGCATGCTCCGAGCTGGAGAGCCACCTGATTATTGCTGACTGGGGAAATTAGTGGATCAATCGTTCTGATTGGTCACGTTGGTTTGATGGATGGCTTGCCACTTGTGGTTTGTCCATTAATTTAATAGACGGGGATTATTCCTGCCTGCCTGCAACATAGAAGTGTGTTGTTTTTGTTGTTGTTTTGTTTTGTCTTTTAGTTGTTTTTTTTTTTGTTTATCGCTGCTTAATTTTGAATCAGGAAGCTCTTTCTTGCCAATGTGTTACGGGTCGTGGGTGAAACTGGGAAATAACAACTCGCCTTGTGAGGACAGCACGCGTTTTCGACCACTGCTGACCCCATTTTAGAGCTGCACGAGACCTGCTGATCTCTGTTTATGCACCGCGTTGGGAGTATTTCTGACATTTCTGAAGCGGTGAACCAAAATAGGGAGAGTCGACTCTCAAAGAATGAATGTCAACATACATTCGAATACAACACGGTCGTATTTGAATACCAGCTCATCTGATTCGCTGAGCTGGACTTTTGAAAGAGAGCTTTGCACATTCTGGACTCGCCGGTTTGACTTCGCCTTGAGAGTCAGACGGAAAAACTGTTTAACAGGAAGAAACCCTCAACAGTAGCAGACTTGGGGTGGGTGGCCGTCTGCCTCGGCCAGATGGGTCTGAGAGGAGAAAGAGCACGAGAGCGGCTGTGTATATTGTTGAGCACTAATTGTAACGGTGAAAATGAAGAGAGAGATGGAGAGTTTTAATGCAGGCTCACTTTCTGTTAGGGAGCTGTGGTAGAAGAGTTCACCGTGTCAGTATTGATGCCACCTTTTAACTGTGCAGTTTGTTTTACAGGTCATTAACTAGATTGCGCCTTTGACCTTGAGCTCTCTGTTGTTCCTCTGGACCATGCCAATCAATATCAGGGAGGTGCTGATGTTGCTGGGCCTCACTTTTTTTTGCCCTTTCAGAGACTAATTCATCAAAAATTACATTTCCAGTTTCTTCATCAAAATACTGTGCTTATTGTAACATTGTTGTACGATTATGAACATTACTTTTTTTTTTTTTTTTTATAAGCGATTATTGGATCCATGCTGTTGTTCCACCCGTGGCTGTAGCATCGCCTCGATCTTTTTATCGGAAGAATATTATCCAGGTTTACAAGGTGTTATGTGTGCTATGTGTCTGATGACTCTTGTGTATAAGAATAAGGAAAAAAAAGCACTGTGCAGTTTTAGTAAATTCAAATTGAAACTTTATTGAGAGTTAATGTGCCGTTAATTGTGTGTGTGTGTGTGTGTGTTGCAGGTTCAAAAGCTAGAACTCACTTGCATGTCAATCATTTTTCTCTGACATTTTGTGGTTTTACCTGAATGTTTCATTGTCTCGAGTCTGGCCTTTGAAATAACACTTTGAAGCATCCTCTGGAGCTGGATCAATAGTCTGACCACAAAAGGCCATAACTACATAGGCACCCCACACCTGTAGCTGTACACAGTCTGGGTTAAGCTAAATTCAGTTTTGATGGAGGGGGTAAATCCTCTCTATCAGAGCATGGAGGGACTGAAATGACACCGCCAACTCTCTGTACTAAAAATACAATATTGAGAAACAAGCCTAATTCTGTACCTCTCGCACATCAGCCTGCGGGAAAAATAACAGCATTTAGCGCGAGAGTCTTTGCCCTAGTGCCACATGACTCAGACACAGGAGCAGTGTAAAGAGAAATGGACCCACCTACTTTATCAAAGGCATGAAAGGGAAAGGGTTAAAAGAAAGAAAATAACCATGGAAACAGAGAAAAAAGCCCTCTCTTGTTTTGTGCCCTTTTAAACTGTCAAATAATGATTTAGGATGAGTTGGGGTATTGTGCGCACTCCTTTGCTGCTAGGCCCCAACAGCTCAGGTAGAGGCAGAATACGACCACAGGGAGGGCAAGAGGAGGGGTTGGGGAAAGTGTGGGAACATCGGGGGGGGGGATAAATCCATATCGATGCCTGGATGCGTCAGTCCGCCCCGTCACTCCGAATTCGTCAGTCAATCAAAAGCAAAATGTCACCTCCTTCATCTGCTCACCCTGAGCTGTGCGCTTTTAATTGCACAAGCAGATCTTAGCTTGATCGAAAGGAGCCTGCAGCAGAGACAGGAGGCGAGGTTTTCAGGGGAGCCGGAGGGCCAGGTGAGGGCCGATGGCATCCAGCAACAAGACAAGAAAGCAATAAAACTGATAAATGATGCCAAGACACAAAGCTACTGACACCCCACCACCCCACCACCACCACCACCACATCTCCACTCAGAGCAGCCCATTTCACAAGAACACCTCTCTCCTACCAGCTGAACCCAGAACACCGAACACCCACCATCCCTCCATCTCACTCTCCAGAGGCCGAGACAGCTCTTATTGAGCATTTGTCTGTTTACAGATCAGCGCCTCCCATTGGGTTTTGGATCAATGGGATTATATTTCTTATAAAGCAATAAAGGACAGTGGGGGAAGGTGAGGGAAGGTAGGGGCTGTAGGAGGGGCGGCACTGGGTTGTAGGCGTGAGCGAAAGGCAAAGGATCGAGCGGTCAGAAAGGCTACAAGAAGGCTGATGGAAGATGCGATGACAGAGGGACGATTTGGGGGAAAGCGTGGGGCTGCGAGGGGGGTTTGACCAGAGGAAAAGCCAATGTGGGGAGCTTATTGATCTGCTGTCTGTCTTCTCTTCAGAAGATCAGCAGCAAACAGAGGCTCTGGTGTTTATCATTTAATCAATGCATGGATGCAAGGACACGCTGTCTGGGGATATGGAAATGTATGGATAACTCTGCTTTACAGCATGTGGGCATGATGCAAGAGAACATAGCCACAGAGGGCAAAGGTCAAGATGTTTTTTCAGAGAACGTTGCAACAGTTGATACAGAGAAAAGGCATTAAATAGTCACGTTATTAATAATTAATCAGAATGTAACCGAATTAGCTCCTAGACAAGATAGCGTTTGCTTTTTGCTCATGTTCTTTTGACATGTTGAGTAAAAAAGTTAAAACACACACACACACAGACACCCACACACTGGGTTTCTTTCAGTGGATTTTCTATGTCTATTTGAAATCACTTTTTCTCTCTGGGTCGCTCGCGATGTGTGTGAGCTCCTCTCCCTAACCCTAACCCGTGCCTGAGAACCATTCATATGTGAGTGAAAATACATAAAGTTCACTCTTCAGTAATTAGAAATTAACAAATTAACCCACTTCCCATTTAAATAGATTCCTTGTATGAGGGCCGGGTGTGGTGGGCGGTATACCCAAACTGAATACTCATTTGAACAATAAAAAATAATGGTGAATACATTTGCATGTTTTCAGTGATCAAATGCCGGAGCTTCAAAAGTTAAAGATAAAACAAATGTTATGTTGGAGGAATGTATTTAACTCACACTGAACTGTGAAATGGAGAGAGCTGGCGAGAGAGAGAGAGAGAGACAAAGAAATGAAGTCCTTTAATTACTGGCAGGACTCCACAACGAGCTGTCTAACCAGTTTAGTTGTTGGCCACGTTTTAGTCATTTTGATGTGTATTGTCTAAACCAGCTTCTGAACTGTTTTCATTTCCTTGTCCCCAAGAGGTGACACAAATGTATTCCTACTGCACACTGTGCCATTGATTTTTCTTAGGTGGGGGAATTAATCCGTGCTGAGCACAAATCATCTTTGAAGCAAACGCTTATTCCCACGCTCACCTCCAGTGCATCAGCCCGGATGCATTTTATCGGGCGGTAATTTGAGCGGGTGGATGCACTGGCATGCTCTGTCAACTTAAAAGCCCACATCTACAGTCCTCGCCTTCTTGAAAACACACATCAGCCTACGTAAACACACACGCTTGCACACACGCGTGCACCGAATTCCCTCTCACACATGCACAGATTAATGTCAAGGACCTTTCTATTTGGGATTCTAAAACCTTATACATGTAGATTAAAACACATTTCTTCATGCACCTACACTGCTGTGGGATATTTTGCAGTCTTGTCCCTTTTCTACCCCCCCCCCACCACCACCACACTCTCTTCAAAGTGGCACCAAATGTAATCCTCCTTAATGGATGTGTAATATTTACACTTATACTATAATCGCTTAAACATTCATTTACGGTGCCATATTTGGTTGTTCGTGGCCTTGACAGCCTATTCATCAAAAAGTAAATGTGCAGAACCTTGCGCCCCCCGCAGCAATCAATCAATATGCTCCTCACCCGGCTACCATCGCTGGAGATACGTCTCAGGCCAAAATTAATCACTGTGATGTTTGCATAATCCCCACTCCACTTCCCCCCACCCATTACCACACGTTTGAGAGCGTTTTCCTTTGAAGGCCATTTAGATGACTGAAGGGATTAATCAGAATCTTCCATTCTCATGCAGTGGTAATATGATATGTTAAAAAAGGATATTCAGCGGTTGGATCTCTGGTTTAACTGATTGTCTGGGATTCAACTTTTTTTCCTTTGAGAGGGAGAAACCCAACATGCGAGGTTGTAACAGACAATCTCAAGTGGTCATCTCAAGAGTGTGTGTGTGTGTGTGTGTGTCTGAAATGAACGAAGGTATCTGCTCCTTATACCACAAATCTCTTGGCTTCTGATTATTATTATCTGTGCAAGCTAAAAAAAAAAAAAAAGAAAAGAAAAGCTTTTGAAATAAGGGGTTAACATGCAGCTGTTAAATATGCAGTGCTTGCAAACACTCAGCATGTACATTCATGTGATAGGATTTAGGGATTTAATGACAAAATAAATATAATCAAAATGAAATTGCAATTCAAAATATTGGGGATGGAGACTGGTGATGATTTCTTTACGTGAAACATGAGAATTCATGGTTCAGGAAGGTGAAAAAAATCTAACGTAGCAATAAATTACATTACTTTGAAGTATTTAAAACGGGCTGGTTTGTAATCTGTAGTCACAATCCTCACAATCAGTCTGATTACTGCACGTTACCTAAAATTGGAAACTGTATCCCCAAATCATGTGAGCAGCGGGAGTTAATATTTAGGTTTTCTATAGTTTATATGAAGACACATTTATGCGAGTGTCTCATAAATCTACTGTAGATAATATAAATGCAAAGTTTAAGTTCAGACCCAATAAATCCAGGCTGAACTTGCCCCCACACGAAGACAGTCAAATAAAGGTTTATTTGCTTTATGTCATCAAGACTATTTAAATAAAGTATAGTCCGGAAATAAAGTCTCATGAACTCACCAAATAAATAACCCAAATAAAATGATTGGACATTATGTAAATGAAACCAGAATTAAAGCAGGGAGCAGTCTATCAGAAATAATACTTTCAATGCAATTCAACTATGAGTCACATTGCTCATTTTATAGATTAACACGGAGCGGACACAATTGAGTCATTTCTCTGTGTTATTCTTCACAGAAAATATAATATATAATAATAAATAAAATATCTAAGCATCGAGACTTGATCTTCTCATCTGCTCTTTGGCTCTCAGTGTCAGTAGATCAGTAGGAGTTGAGTTTGTGGGTCTTTATGCATCCTCTACAGTTTTTGACCTCATGCTAATGGTAGCTTTTTTGTGTCTGCAGTCACTCAGTGTTCGGAACAGGACTGGAATGAAAGGCAAAATAGTTTTCTCTCTGTGCGTCCTGCTGTTACATTTTTACACTTTTGATGCGTTTTCTTTGTGAACCTAAAAGAAAAATGTGAAAAGCAGTGAGTGGAAGAATTTATTAAAGAAGGGGACAATTTAAAATTGGCATAAATATCCTGAGTTAGGTTTACAGAGATTGGGATGGACCATGAAACTCGTTGCATCAGCACCAATTATCCTCCTGTATAACAACAGACGAAGAGATGAGGACAGAAATACGGTGTTTTCTGAAGAAGGAGAAATGTCACTGATGCTACACATCATTAGAGCTGCAAAGCGGTTGACTTCACACGCAGTACTCACTCAGCCGATAATGAGATGTGTTCATGTGTTAGTGTTTAACTGAAGCATAGCTGGTCAAGTATTCGCTCTTCACTTACTGTGTGTTTAAGTGCCATTTAACTCATTAAGCACAGTTTGTACATTTGCTTTATGAACTCTGCGGTAGTAATGGACGTACCATTGCGTACTTGGAAGTGCAAAGTCATAGCAAATCGAAAAATCTCTCTGGCACATCTGTCCCAGCTGGCGTTGGAGGAGAAATGTACGATCACGATTGTTTTTCCGCACGTCCTAAGTGGCCAATTCTACATCCCAGGGCTCCATAATGTCAATATCACATTTGGACGTGAAAGAGTAGTTCTGGGAAAAGGTCAAAACTAAATCAGACATCAAGCACTGGACCTGGCTTTGAGTGAGCGTACGATCGACGTATGAGCTGGCAGGCAGCCCTAATTTAAAAAACAAAGCAAAACATTAAACTATGGATTGTCAATTTAATTATGCTTTGAATTGCTTTGTAAAATATCAGATACGTCGGGTTCATAATAATATTTGTGCAAATTTGCATGGCGTCTTTAGTGATGGTTGTGTCTGTGTTTGATTGTTTAATGTGGCGTTAAAAAGTAACTTACAACCGCAGTTGACGTAAAAAAAAAAAAAAACAAAAAGTCAGAGTTCATATCCTGCTAAAATTTTTTTATTAACTCATCACTTTTTGGTACTGAGATACTGATACAGATGTTTTTCCAAGCTGGCGTAAAAAGGCACAAACAATATTTGACTTCAATCATACAAATGAGCAGTATGGCTTATATAGCTGATGCTTTCGTTGAGGCATCTTGTTTGTGTTGTGTACCAGGCATGAAAACTACTGACACCTGCACCTGAGCTGAAGACAAATGTGATAAACTGGATTAGAAAGCCCCTGACCTGTGACAGTCTCATATTTCTACATATATTATTACGTACTATCGGAATTATTTGTGAATGATATACAGATGCTGTCGTGGCAACAGCTGCTCCACCTCCCGCCCCCGGTCCCCCCTCCTTCCCTCCTTCCCTCCTTCCCTCCTCCTCCTCCGCTGCAGCTCCACTGCATCTGTTCCCCATTAAGTGATTCATCTTGTTGTTTATTAACATCGCCTGCAGTTTCTGACCTGCTATTCCTCACCTGCCCACCAGGCGCCCCCAGTCTGTCGCCTGACATATCGCCTGCCTGCAAAACCGCTTTCGCTTTGCCACACCATCATTTGTAAAGGAATAGTGTCCGTTGTAATGAAATGAAATCACCATGTTCAGAGGATCTATTATCTAAGCAAAAGAAAATTGCATACAAGTTCTTCCTATTCACTGACAAACTCTTGATAGTGCTGACCTGAAAGAGGGCAGAAAGACAAACTGGAGTAAAGTGGCCTGCGTTATTGTACCATTCGCTACTAATACTTTCTGCAAATAATCATTACTGGCACTAGATGTTGCAATTGACTACCAGCATCTGAAAGCGACAACAAATGCTTGTCGTGTCAGCCAGGGCATATTGACTGGGACGGGTCACATGAAAGACACTGACAGAGCTGGAAAAGAAACTGAAAGGCGCCGGCGAACACATTTTGGATGTTTTAGGAGTCATTAGTCTTCATGGCCAATCTGCCTGAGCTAACATCTCATCTATTCCTTTGTCAGAGACCTTTTCTTTATCCAAAAGAGTGACTGCACTGTGTTTAGAAATGTGGAGAGAGCCAATGGTTAAACAGCAAAAGCAGCGCTAACATTCACAGCGCCAACATATTCGAAAGGTTATCAAAACAGACAACCGAGGAACTCCCAATTCAAGCTTACCCTAACCCTAAATTGACTTTTTTTTTTTTTTTTTTTTTAATTCAACCAAATGCCAGGTGGAAGTAAACATAACATTACATTGAGGATAAATAGAAGCTCTGAGAAATGTTATGACCGGAGCTAGTGAGTTAGTGCTATGCTCTATGCCTTACATGCATGATACTCTAATCAAAGCAAAAATAAATAAAAGCCAACAAACAAATGCTGATGGAGATTTAGGGGACTTAAGCATTGCATCTGTTGAACTTTCACAGAGCTTTTAAGTTGACAATGGCAAAAATAAATGTAATGGAAAACATTTATAGTCTCAGTTTCACTATTTATTAGCCTGTCATTTACTTTTCCTATAACACTATGAGACAAAGAAAAAGTAAGACGAAATGCCCAGCAGACACAAAAATCAACATGAGTGACATGAGCCTGAGACCGGTGTAATTAAATTTGTGTTCGTCTCCATCAAACATTGATCTCTGTGATTCTAACACTTTAAAAGCCTTAGCAACCTATGAATAGAAATGACTGATATTCTGCCCTTTTTGTCACCGTCGTAATTGCCTCTTAGTTACTTTTCTCAGAAATGTGAACACTATTGTGATGAGGATATTTTGATCCATCTGGGTTTATTGTAAATCATTTCATTATCATAATGTCACTCGCTGGGTTAAATAAATCATCCTTTGGATAAAAGTCCAAAGGATGACTTGGAGCACACTTATGTGGTCCAGCGTCTTGCTCTCCAAAAAAATCTGTCGGCCCCCACAAGATTAAATGCTGGTTTAGGGTAAAGATTGGACTTAATGGCTTGGGGCAGTTGGGAGTTAGTGGTACAATTAGTTACTCATTTGTGACGGATAAAGTTTGGTTTTCAGGGCTAAGGACTGCATTATGTCAGTGATGCACCGTCACTGTGGCAAACTCTAATAGTCATCAAATAGACCCCTCTGCTGACTCTAATGTGAACCGAAACAGATCTAAAACGTAGCTATGTGATCAAGAAATGTTATTATTAACACCAGCACATGAAAAAATCAGATGTAAAGATCTGAAGTCTGCCCTGAGGGTGGCAGCAAAGCAGAGGTCTTGCCAAAGCAGCACTGGGACATCCCAGACTCTGGTCAGACTCCGAGTGTATTTACTGAAGTAATAGTTATGTGATTAACATTTATATGATGAGATTAAAGATTTCTTACCCACTTTTTCTTTTTTTTTTTTCAGGCAAAACATTACAAACTCAGCTTTCATGGTTGGCTTTTTATATAAAAACTCTGTTTTATTACTTTCCAAGCAAGACCAAGAAAGAGAAACCGCTCAGGACATAAATTATTGAACCTATGACTGCTTGGATGCAGCTGTGCTCTATTCACTGGACGTAATGAAGGGCATGCTGAATGTGTAACATTTGCCAGAGATTTTCTGCCATGATCACTGGCTAACCATCAGATAGCAAACATTTACTGACACGTTCTGTGTAGTGCAAATGTATTTTTGCAAATGCACGTTTGGTGCCATCTGGTGACTTCAAGCACTGAAGTTGAAGGATTTAAATCAAGTTCCAGGCGCCTGATGTATGTAAGAGAACAGCTGCCATGATATTTCTTGAATTGGGCTGGTGGAATAATCAACACATCTCAAAACGCACAGAGTTTGCAAAACATAGTTAATTGGGAGGCCCCACGGGACCTATAATATTTGGGAGAATATATCACTGCACTGTATCATACTGTGTTGCATAATACATTGTTTTTGTGCGCTACACGGAAGAAGGGAGTGTCTCTCCTTCTATTTCATACTCTAGTGGGAGCCAAGTCGGCAGCAAAAGAATTCTTGAGAGTCAGACAGTGTGTTGAAATTTGTGACAGTGGGTTTTCAGACATAGATGTCGCCAGCCATCACCTGCAAGAACAACAAGAATCGGTTGAGCAATACTTGGGAGGTGGGAGTTTTACTCTAAACAAGTTAGAACGTGAAATGCTCCATAAGGACCTTTGATGAGACCCATTTTCAGAGCTCAGGAGAGTCCCATTGGAGCAAAGAGGTGGCTTTATTGAATCAAGTCAATTGGATTAATAAAATAACTGAAGAACAAGAAAAGAAATGTAACACTTGTGCGTAAAGTTGTATTTGAGTGAAATGATCCCCTTTAGTCCTTAATCCTTCAGGATGCAAAGGCAATATTAATCCCAACCATGTACGATGTGAAGACAAATGCTCTGAAATGGAAAAAATGCGTATTGATTAGCTAGTTTAATAATTCAACTCATTTTCATTCATAATAATCACAACTATATATTCAGATAATTTGGCATTAATCAGCCCGGACGGGTTCCTTTCGAGACAGAATTTTCCATTTATCTGTGGACCGACTGTATGTTCCCTTCATGGTGGGACACGCCTGTGCTTGGCTGGAACAAGCACCACAGAGGCGTCATCACACGAGCGAGTGTGTCGTCTCGCTTTCTCTCCACCTCTCTGCACAATCAGAGAAAAGAGACTCAACGCTGCCGTATAGCACACCCCAAGTGTTTAACTCCAAAAAGGTGAATATAATTATTCTTACTTACTCTTAGGGAAATTAATCTCATTTATGTCTTGGTTCTCCCTGTAGAAAGTCTTTTCGTCAGTTCTCGCTTAGTTAAGTTGTGTACACATTTTATACACACAGCATGTATTGGTCAATTACTTTATTGTCTTAGTTAGAAGAAATCCAGCTACCTTTGGGAGTGACTTTCTTTTTTTTTTTTTTTCTTTTTTTTTTTTAAACAAATGAAAGTTTAGGTTATTCGTCTGACCCAAATTGAAGTGTGACCTACATAATGTCTCTTCTCTTCACGTCATGTTCTATAAAATAGTCTTTTTTACCTGCTGAACGGTGACCTCTTTGCCGATGCACCCCTCTAAGCTTTTAGTCCTTTTCCTCCTGCAGTCAACATGCCAGAAACAGCAGAGGCGGTGTCAGTCACACTCACCACCAACAGAAACTGCACCATAGAAATAACAAATGTCAGCGGTAGCTACTGTCTCATCAACCCCAAGTAAGTCTACAAATCTTAATATAAGTAAGTAAGACTGAAGTTGAATGGATGATGATTGAATGGATGATTTTCTTTACTGTGCAAAAATGAGAACAGTTATGGCTTTATTAAGATAATACAGAAAACAGTATTTACTGTTTACTCTGCTGCTTCTATGATTCATCAACACTCCCGTAATTAGCCCCCCTCCCCATTTGCAGCTTCTAAAAAACATCAGCAAAAGTTATTTTTTCTCCCTAAACTGGAGGCTGAATATTCAATACTCCAATGTTTCTTTCCTCATGATCCCAGTGTATGCTCAGGATTTTTCCAAATCAACGTCTTGATACTATAATAGCATAAGATGAATGTAATATCCACAACTGTTTTCAATGGTAATGGAAAAAGAGCTCTCAGTATATCTTTTATTAATTTGATGCAGTTATGCTGTATATAATTAGAAGGAAGGCCCAGTGATATTCATAATGAAATGCCTCTGTACTGTCTATAATTATTTTGTTTTATTCTACTGCCGAATCTATTCCTCAACATTTGATGCCAGCTCTAATTAGGGAAGGGAAAAGGGATATTAAAACAATAAGAAAATACAAATTCCTCGGGTCTTTTGGGATTTGTCCACATTTATCTAGCTGTGGCAGGACAGACCATATCTTGGATGGGTGGGTTTCATGTGTAACATCACTTTACTTAGAACATCCACCTATCCATCACGCAGTGACACACAACGCCTCATTGCACATCGCATGCAGGTACAGTCACTGTTGCTTAGAAGTCCACAGCAGCACTTGCACAGTCACACTCCATCCATCAGCATAAGATGTTTCACCCCCGGAAAGCCCAACACTCAAAAAGTGCACTGACAATCTCCACCAAACTTCCAAAACTGCCTTTTTTCATCCAGAGTCCAGGAAGGGTGACATAAAAGTTGTCAGCTGATTAATAGCGATGCTGATGGTTTGTCACTCCCTCGCCTATGTAGGGTGTACATGTCCAGTGGCTTCAGTCACCACCCGCCGCAGCCAACGGTTCGCACCACCAAGACCGAAGTGTGCTCCTTCACAAAGGATGACAACACCGCCACGGGCGCTGTCGGCCTGCTGACCTACGACCTGTTCCATATGCAGAGCCGCGTTTGCTCCGAGCGCATGGCCATCATGTTCTCTGTGCCCTTTGACCACAACCTGTACAAGAACCGGCTGGCCGTGGGGGTGGTTGAGCAATCCCGCGCCTGTGACAAGCATCTGTACGACCAGATGTATGATGGGAAAGACCTCAGCAACTTTGTGCGCTCTGAAGGAAGCGGCTCTGGGCTGGAATATAAAGGAACATATGTTGATCTGAGGGCTACGATGTCAACTATCGGCAAGGCCATCGTTAAAGTGGAGCTCTATGATAAAATGGGTCGTTAGTGCAGAAGACTGTGCTGTTGATCTCCTTATTTGTACTTTGGTGCTTTTGTCTCCACAGAATAAATAATAAACATAAAATAGTTAACATCATTTGATTCGACTATTGTTTCTTGTTGTCGTGCAGAGAAGAGGAAAACTGATATGGCTGTCATTACTGCTTTGTATCCGCTGAAAGATATCAATATCTGACAGCCAGCTCATTGATTCTCCATTAGCTTAGTCCTTGGGTCTATGTACATGGTACACACCCTTTTTCTTTGATAATGATAATAAATTATCCTAACCTGCTGCTTGTGTTGCTTTGTGTTTGTGGGACATGTTTTCACTCGGCATTCTTTTATTATTACTGATGAACAGTGATCATTTTCTAATTTCTTAGCTGGATCCATCTGATTCTAATGAGTGGCAACAGATGGAATATCTTCATAGATGTTTTTTTAATCGGCTCGATAACAATGTTGTTCTTTCTTGGCTCCGCGTTGCTCTGTCATGCACCGGATTTGGGTGGATTTTGTGAGGTATTTGTAACGAAGGAGGCTCAACAAAAGAAAGAATGCGAGAAAAAGGAGCTTCAGACATGTCTGTCTCAGCTTGCTCAATAGTTAGTGGGTTTGTGAGTTTTTTTTTTTTTTTGGTGGTTACACAATACCACAGGAATGATATTTCCAAACTACCTGAGTCAGTGAGACAGCGATACATCCACGTACCCACCATTCTGTAGGAGATAATGAATGAGCCCAGCTAACGTAACAGGTCACGCTCCGATAGGAAACTGTTCAACTTTTCCACATGCGAGGGTGTGGCTGTTTTATCCGAGAGTGGGAAATGATTGTTGTTCTCATATCAACCTAGATTAGATGATAACTGTATGCTGAAGGAGGGCCTGCCTAAGGAGGGCGTGCTCTATCTGTCTGGGGTTGAGTTACGTTTGGGAGGGCGTGCTGAGTGGTAGCATGCATCCTTGTTAAAAAAAAAAAAAAAAAAAAAAAAAAAACTTCAGGCACCACCCTTTCGGATAAATTTTCACATTGTGGAATTTGGGAGCACCAACTGAGGTTCTCAGCAGGTAAGTCAAAAACCTTTGATTAGAATCGAGACAGCACAGATTGCAGCTTATTGACTTAAAAGTCAGATATGTAGAAGTTTGATTTGTATCATCTTTCCGTTGATAGAAGGGATAATCATTTTCTGTAGTGTTTTCACTTGAAATCCATTCTAGCTGTGATTGAAGGTACACTCTAATGAATCCGCAGCTGTTTGAAATCTCATTTGCCTATGAAATGCATCATTCATAGTCTTTGTGTACTTTTGAAGGTCAGCGTAATACCAATTCAGCTTCTCGGCAGAGCAGAGGTCAGCAGGGTAGTCTACATTGTAATGAATATGATTTTTCATGGCCTCTTCATGTGCCGGTGAGGAAGTGCTAGTCACAGCTGCAAAAGTTGTCCGATTCAGCAGGTTGGCAAATTAATTACCTTTATTTTACAAGCGGATCTCACGGCCATTGCAACATGTCAGAGTCAGCTGAAGCTGTAGCAGCCGATGTGAGCAGCAAGAGAAGTGTGACGATTGAAATCTCAAACGTCACTAACAACTACTGCCTCATCAACCCCAGGTAAGCGCTGACTCTGCTGGAATCCTGTTTTTCCAGACTTGAACAGTATGAAATCCATCATTTAGACCCCATCCCACCTCAAAAAAAAAAAAAAAAACAAACAAAAACTAATCTGTTTTGTGTTTTTGGTTAGGGTGTACCTTGACAATGGAGAAACCTACAACCCACCTCAACCCACGGTGCGCCCACTCAAGACAGAGGTCTGCACTTTCACCAAGTCTGGTGGCAAAGCGACCGGCAGTGTCGGTGTGCTGACCTACGACCTCTTCGAGCGGTCGCAGAATGACTACATCGAAACACTGGCCATCATGTTTTCAGTCCCCTGGGACTATAATCTGTACAAGAACTGGTTTGCAGTGGGCATCTACAAAAAGGGCCGTAACTGTGACAAAGATTTGTTCAAAGAAATGTACTATGAGAAGAAGCAGCAGGAGCATGGTTTTGTCAGGGAGGAAGCCAATGGCTCAGGAATCAATCACGTGGGCAACTACCTAGATATTAAGGCCACCATGAGTCCCCTTGGCAGAGCCATCATGAAGGTGGAGGTGTGGGATAAACTTTTCATACCTATGGGTCAGCAGGCGTGCTAGAGACCCCTTCTGACCAGTATTTCCATCATGCTTAGCGACAGCAGAATTCATTTTTCCGTCTTGAGCGTTTACCCGGGAGATTTTCAAACACTGTCATCATGCATGATTAAACAGACGCACTGCTGCTGACATGTGCCTGCATACCTGGGTATTATGTTTCCATAAATCTGCTTAAGATCAGAGTTTAATTTGTTATAAATCCAGGCAGCACTATCCCCTTTTATGGCTGAGGCTTCTGTCTGTTTCAATAGCATTCAGTTTTAAAATGGCATCTTTAGAAATGGAAATCAAAGCCTGACTCACTGGAGGATGAGAGCACACGGTTTAATAAAACACACTGAGAGCGTGTCTGTATTTACCTTGACACTGTAGTCTGAGGAATAAAATAAACCTTTTTGCTGAAGCCATTTGTGTTTGAGTTTTCTGTCGATTGAGTTTAGAACGGTGCTTAGAACTGAATAATAACATTTTTTAATACAACTCACGTTGTTTGCTGCTTTTCTTCGACACAAACCAAGCTTTTACTGTGTTTTCAATAGATTCATAAAAACCCTGATACTGGAGAGAAACAAAAGGATGCAGTTTTTTTCCACTGGGGCTGCATGACCACAGTATTGGGACACACCCTTTCTCATGTTACCAAAAAAAAGAATAAAAAAAATCACTCATCATTTATGCTGTCTTCAAAACACTGTACAATCTGTACACTGACCATGTTTTACATCAAAACAGCTATCATCCTTAAAATGGTCTCCAAAGCAAATATCGAACACAACGGTTTCCACATTGGTCACAACATCGTCAACTTCAGTATTCGTTGATAAGTTATTAATACTTGCAGTTCTTAGATCTCTGCTGTGTTCCTAGGATGGGGTAAATTTAGTTATATTCCCTCGTTTTCATTTTATGTATATAATCTGCCACTAAACACGCATTTGTGGAATGTAGCATTAAGAACACAATAGACCGAAGAGATCTTCAAAATAAAATAGGAAAAAAAAGTTGTTTATTAAAGAAAGGGGTCATTCTTGGTTGATTGATTCGTCAAAATCACTTCTAAGACATCCAGTGGAAAAGTATTTGTGCCCATATTTTTAAGCTAAAGGCAGATTTAAGTGCTTGTGTCGCTGTCCTGACACAACCAGAGGTGACCAGTAAAAACTGTGTGGATATTCATCAGAAGAAAATCTCTGCTTCATTTTTTATGGACCAATAAACTCGGGGAGAAAGATTATCAAACGCACTTTATTGTCTTGCGATTGCGATCTTGGTTGCCATTATGAGGCAGCAGTGAACGGCACAGGCGTGGCTTTAGGTGACGACCCTATTATAAAGACTGCCCAGCAATTCACTACTAATGGCTCTATAACTCTTTAATTGGTCACAAATGACAGTCTTGATGTGTTAATATTACAGCTGAAGAAGTCATTTTTTGCCATGATGGCACAACCAATTCTGTCTGAATACAGTCATTAACCTCGGGGAAATGTGGGTTGTGTGGCTGGAGGCTGAATATCAGTTCTTCATTTACATCGCAGGCGAAGTTGTCAGGGTCCTGGATTCTATTTACAATCGCAACACTGCGTTTTCTGAATCTGTTTTCCCAACAGATCCACGATGCTTTTGTGGCATTAACTGTTCCATCCACAAAGAACCCCAGATCAAAGGTTTTTGTTCACTGACACCGTTGCATTTACATAAAAGCCGTACATAATATAAAGGTATAAACCAGGCCTGTTTAGTCCTAATCTCTGAAGCATTGTCAGGTGGTGGATTGGAAAAATGACACACTGTCCCTATAAACATATGCGTAACCAAGAGTTATACAAAGTCGGGGCTTTAAAATGGGATAAATTCCTTCACATTCCTTTGAAATTGCTCCTTTCAGTGTCATCTCTATGTTTACTATACCTGTACATAACTCTTCTCTCACATCTTGAATTATTGTTGACTGCATGTGTTTGTGTGTTCACTGGTAGGTACAGTGTGCGTGTTTGCAATCATTTGTGATGAGCATCTGTGAGTGCAAGGTACATTTGCACCTGTGCATACAGATACGGATGTTTTATATCAAATAAATGCTTTTGTGCATTATGTGATTTGTATTTGAGTCTGGAGAAAAAAAAAGTAATTCAAGAATACCGTGGGATTAGACTTCTTAAACAGGAAACAAAAGATATGTGAAAACTGTATTTTCCTCTGTAGATAAACATAAGAAGCTCAGCATTGGTGGATTTAAAAACTGATGCTACTCGCTGGTAAACGCGAGTGAATCTGGCTGTTTCTCTTCGTGAAAGCTTTTCTCAGAATCCTTCCAGGATGTTTCCAAAAGGAAACGGAGGTGGATAAGTGAACGTGCGCCATCCGTACTGGCACATCTTTTCATGTGAAAGAAATCAGGTGATCACACTGAAACAACAGCAAAGCTTACCTTAAACTCAATGCAAGATGAGCAGAGGTGAATGGGAGAAAATCATGAAAACCTTTAACTCTGTCAGAGCCTTTCACAGCAAAAATACTTTTTTAATATTAAATGAATACGCTCTGTTTTACTGTTTCTTTTCTTTACATTCTATGAACAAAAACAAGTAGAAAAGAAACACGGAGTTATACATCATACATTAATTGAGCTTTTCCTCTCTGTGCTATCATCATTATCTGTTCTCCAGATCGTACCGTGGTTGCGTCAGACTCTCACCGTTGCCAGGCCAGCCGTCACAAAGCTCAGAGGGCTTTACTTCGGAGAGTCAGATCATAAAATGTATTTGCATGAAAGGTTCACCTTCCAAGGTTGATTGAATTTCTTCCCCGTTCTGTTTGCTTTCAAACTAATCCCACAGTGCACGAGGACTGTATTGTATGTTGACTCAAACTGGGAGTAACCAAACAGAATCATGAAATGAACTTAATTTGCCTGAGGTTTAAGAGTGAACTGCAGCCCCTTTTACAGCCTCAGCCGACTGCATACATGTGACCACGGTGCAAACAGCAACGCAATTCATACACCGTTCTCAGAGTGAAGAAAGAGAAAGTGGCATTTTTGAGTACCTCCTGTTACAGAATAAGCTCTCAAAGACTGCCATCTAGAGGCCCCCCTCTGATACATCGCGCACTCACATTATTTCACGCCTATCAGCTATTTCTAAAACATTCTTCGAAATAATTTTGAGGCTTCGCGCAGTCGCAACAACGGCACTAAACTATGATCTATATGTTTCATTGTAGGGCTTGTTTTAAAGAAGAAAACTTGTCTTTGTGTCCTCAAAAAGTCACTCATAACATGCAAACTATGAATGTGGCCCACCCCCGTGTCTTCTTCTGTTGTCCCTGGCTCCAAACATGTACTGACATCCAGCTGGGCCTGGTACTCTTGGACAGTTCCCTCTGTCTGCCCTGATGTGAGTCAGGGTGGCAACAGGCGCCTGCGGCACACCCCCCCCCCACCCATCGTCATCAGAGCTCAATTACAGGCCTCAGTCTCAGTTGCCCCCCCCCCCCCCAGAGAGTTGACAAGGGTAAAACAATAAAGTCAGATATTTTTAAGCCAAGCTGTAGCTACATTGTTCTTCCTGTTTGTTTTCCTTTTTCAAATCTTCTGCGCGTCGTGTTTCTCAGACGGTTCGTAAATCCTTTCAGATGAGATGTGAGGGTCAGAGGTCATGTTACTTCTGGCAGGCGTTGGAAATTGTCTCATCATGTTAGTTTGTTATTTTGAACCTTCTCAGCATGCAGAGTGACACAGATGTGTATCATGTAACCATACGGATGACTGGAGGGTGGAAACTCAAAATGCTCTTTTCAGCACTCCTTCATGACCACAAGAGACTGAGCTCCCCCCATGTTTCCCTGTAAATGTAAATTCTAGTGACTCTTAGAATAAATGCTGTGTTTGTAGTATCATACAAACATTTGCATTTCCCTTTCTGATAAATGTATTTAAAGTGATGAATCTGCAGTTTTCTGCTCTGTTTTGGTTTACTGGCTGTCTACTGTGTAGCATCTGACCGACTCGCAGCTCAGAACCAAACAAGCTACAGACGAAACCACAAAACAACTTGGAGCATTTAGCAGAGCTAATTATTTCCCTCAGAATTGAGCGGTGACCAAAATAAGAGCTTAAATTTAACATAGGACATACCAGGTGAACAAAAAAAAACAAAAAAAAACAGGAACAGAAACAAACACAAATGGATGGTAATGTTTCTCACTGCGTTTTGACATTTTGTCTGTCATTTCAACAAAATGTGAGAATATCTGTCTGTGATTTCTGTGCTCAAGGTTTGTTGCTGCAGCCCCCATGTGGTCAAAAACTGCAACGCCAGGACACGGTGAGTACAAACCCAGCAGTAAGTCTTCAGCGGTGATGCGTTTGTCTATAAGTGAACCTCCACATAATTTCTGCTGTGCCCACTTTTCTTAAACTCAGGTGATATTCTGTACACATATTCTTCACCTGTGTCACAGGTTTAAGCAGGACGAGAGCAGCACAGCAGCAGGTGCATAGCAATAATTCAAATCCGTCAGTCTTTATTTAGTCTTTATTCAAATCCTCGCAGCAGCTGAATAACAATCCATGAGAACTTTCTCAGTGTTCAGAGATTAGTCAGGATGTGAATCCAGTGGTAATACTCGTCAGCCACGGGGCAGTTTGTCGGCAGGCGGCAGCAGGAACAAAGTCTCACGTAGCAGGCAATTCCTCCGAGAAGGGCCGGAGTGACCAGAACCTGGAGCCACACTGGCAGAGTTCACAGTCAGGGGCAGATAGCGCGGCAGAGACGAGGGGACATGGCCAGGGACGGTCCAGAAAAGAGTGCTGGAGAGTTGTGCATGGCTTGACGAGACCCTGGCAGTGTCTGTGAGGATCTGGGCTGTTAAAATACTGGCTGGCTGAGGAGCGGAGAGGAGCTTCAGCTAGGGAGGCCAGGTGCAGGAGATTGTGACTGATGAGGTGGTGAGGCAGGAGGTGAGCGAGTTTGGGCTGTGTGACAAACTGCTACTTCACTTTGGGTTTTCTTTTTCATAAATAAATCTCTCAGGATCTGTATTGAGCCAATGCTTTTGGCTTTCATTTGGTTCGGGGCCCTGCTCCTCTCCCATCCCATCGCCGCGGCACGATAGTTCTCCCTCTTTTCATTCAAATGCTCATAAGGATATGGAGCACGGTTGTTTATGCCCTGCAATTCTTTACATTTATTCTGACTGATCGATTAAGTTCAGTTCGGATGTCAGTACTACTTGAATGAACCGTCGCGTGCTGCCAGCTCAGTGTCATCCAGCTGAAGGTTCAGGTCTGACACAGCAGGGCCAGATGCTCAGTTCTCACACAAAAAACTAATTACTCATGTCACAGCAAATGACTCGCGTCAGTGACTGCAATCTTTTAATTTTCGCCAAGTTTGGCAAAGCTCCAAAGTTCAAAGGCTCCAGTTGAGTATTTGGTGAGAAAAACATAACGCAAACAGATTTTTATGAATAAATACATCTATAAATAGAATTACATCCCAAAAACTCGTCAATAACTTGGCAATGGCCGCTGCAGGAAAGTGTCTTTCTCTTGCCAGCTGTGAAAGTTGACCTGCTGTCATTGATGCTGCCCACTGCTCCTTCATGTGAAGCAGCGGAGCTGACGCCCTTAGCTGCCTTATAATGCCAAATTCCCCAGCAGCGAGCGCTGCCAACGGAACCTGCAGTTGCTGCAGAGATGCCCTTGCCTGCCATCCTTCCGACTCCTCTGCCAGATCTTGAGGATGTAGCACTAATCAGATCCCGCAGTGAGAGGACCTGGAGCCGATGCCCAACACCCTGGAGGTGGACACTCAGGTGAGGCCTGCTGATAAGATCAGCACTGCACAGATGATTTAAAGTCTTTTGTACTTTGTAAACACTGTACAGGATTTTTCCTCAGTTCTATAAATACGTATTCATGTATCTATGGCGGCACGATATAAAAAAATAAAGTGAGCTTAATTAAAATCGCTCCCTGTGGAAGTTGAACAAAGATACTGTGGCAGGCAGCCAGGCAAGTCACTCACAGTGACACACACACACAACAGGGAGACTATTGTCATGTATATTGGACTTGAGCATTGCAGTCCTACTAAAATTTCCTTGTAATAGTTGACAGATAGTTCTTGTGCCGCAGCGTGATCATAACCTGCGTTGACATTCCCAGCCACCTTTGTTTTCCCTTAAATATCGCACTGATACATCACAGGCATCAAATGGACGCTGCTGGCGGTCCGTCACTGTCACTTCTGACCCTTTTTTACTGATGTCTTTCCCATGGATGTCAATGAACATGCCCCTTGGTCACTCTTCCTGAGTTGAGCCGCCTTTGTGACTGAAGCTCCTCCTGCCATCTGTGTCTCAGCAATGAATCCTCTTTCAAAGTCACTTAGATCTTCTTCCCTTGCCATTGCGATACAAGATTGGAATCAAATGAACCTCGTCAGCAATTTTTTAAATGATGCCACAAGAACATGGCTGGAGATTAATTGATTAATGGCACAATGGAGTGCAGTTGTGTGCAAGCATCTGCAGTTTGTTATGTTTCCCCACTTATTTCCTGTCTCCTTTTGTTAGTCATCCATTTATAATTTTCATTAGAAATGGATCTTGTCAGATTCAAAGTAATATTTTTCCTCCCCGGGGCAGGGCAGTCCCCAGTCACCCCACTTTAGTGTCAGATCATGTCAATATAATCAGCGCCTGTGTGGGAGGATGGTCAAATCAACTTTTTTTAAATCCAGACAGAGGCCTCTTGAAGTGTTATGTAATTGTGCAGAGGCATAACTGGGGGGTTGTAATAAGCTATTGGCCTCATGCTGTACACAGCGGAATACAATCTCAGGATTACTCAGCACAAAATCTAACAATCTCTTGGTTGATTTTAAATTGTGCCACTTTTCCAAAACTGAAACAAATAAAAGTTTAAAATAGATGGTTGAAATTGTAGCCCACTGCCCGGGCTTTGTTTTGAGTTTTTTTTTTTTTTTTTTTTTTTACGGCTTCAGTACAGAAGGTACAGGAAGACATAAAATCTTCCTACCATGTCGTAAAGCAGTTTTTCTATGTGTCACATAAATCCACTAGAGGGCAAAGTTTCCTGGCTGTAAAGATTTTGAAAATCCTGATGTGCGATAAGTCGACCCTGACTGTTTAGGTTGAGTGCTCGGCGTGTACACATATGGTTTTTTGAACAACTGATGTAATGTGACTGATAAAATATGATTAATATGGTTTTCACAATCACTTATTGCATAATAACATCCAATATGTTTTTGGCTTGCTTTAACATTACAGAGTTACACAGAGTTGGATGAGATCAGAAGGGGGTGGGGATGAGGATGGCCCCGGCATCTAGAGAGGACGAAGCACACTTTCCCACTCAGCCCTGCCAGACGCACACACATACATACAGTATGCACAAACGCAGGTCCACCCTGTAGTGCTGTTTGTGCCAGATGAGGGTGTGATACATGACTGCTGTCACTGCTTCCTTCACTACATGAGCACTTGCACAGCATAGCAACTGCACCATAGCATATTGCGCGGTGAAGACGTAATGACACACTACCTGATGCACAAAGCACAAAACAATGCCATCTGCACTGCACTCAAGAGAAGGAAGAATTTTAATTAAATACTGGCAAAGGTCAAAGGGCACTTGTATCACAATGAAGCCATAGTCTTGCAAATATATCGTCATGAATATGAGCTTCATTTACCCCAAATCCAGATAAGTGAAATAAAAATTTGAAAAAATGAAACAGCCAACTCTTCATTTAAATGTTTGAAATATTTTTAAGTAAATCAAAATGGATACAGTACAGAACAGAGCAGGAAGAGTCTCTCTCTCAGACAGTACAGTAAGTTCTGACAATGGCAGAAAAATAATACAGTATATAAATACACATTTTGTTCAAAGTCTCAAAGCGCTTACAACGGCTTTATCGTCACGGTAATAGATACATCTGCATTATCAAGTCTGAAGATAACCATTTTATCTTTGTGTCATTACTCAGTGTTCATCGCTCTGCTACATGGACAAGCTAAATATCTTTTGTCCCAGCAGAGATGTTAGATATAATTTGCTTCATCAACTTCATCACCATCTGACACCATGAGGTTTGTCACCATTTGGACAGGGGAAAGTGCTGACAGCAAAATCTGGCTGTTCATAAAAAAGGGAATACCAAGAAAAAGATTTCCCTCTCTGGCCATATCGTTTCATTGTGTCCCATCTGTGACTTCCGACCCTGAACCATCCGCACACTATGACTCATATAATCACATCCATGCTTCAGAGCTATACTTTCCGTATTTCCATACAGGAAACCTCTTCACATTTAACACATGAATTTGTGTTGCTGTATTTGGACTATACATTGTCTAATTAGGGGCTCAAAACAGAGTTACATTTAGTTCAGGAGTTTAAAAAAAAAGGGTCACAAATATATTTTCAATTTTACCTTTGCAAGCATTGAAGCTTTTGTCGTCATGCACCTGAATTTTGGGGTTTTAACATTATAAATTAACATTGTTTCTGAATATGTGCATCCAGTTCGAATGTAACCAAACACTCATTGTCCGGTGTATTGTCATTGCTTCTCATGTAAACGTTTTAATGTGATGTAATTCACAAGGTATAACATTAAGTCTGAATCAGAATGGTCTAATAATTCGCTTCTTCTATTGCTCATTTTTCAGAAATTCTCTGAGCTGTGACGCTTCAGTGAACTTGTCAAGAGAGCTCACTCCCCCGCTGGTGAGTTGAAAGCACAGCAGTAGCAGCCTATGAGTAAACATGCAGTGTTCTGATTGGGTGATATGTCCAAAAAAAAAAAAAAAAACAGCCGAGCAGAGATTTTAGAACATTATCAGGAGCTGCCATCCCCATTCTTTGTCTTGAAAACCACAAGGCTGACCATGACAGGGATCAGGCAGATGGGAGTTATCACCAGGGCGAAGATGATGGCTGGTGGTGGATCAGTCAGCTCCTCTGAGGGACAATCCTTAAAAAACCTGGAGTGAATCTCCACAAAGGTCCGTTCCACCAGAGGGTTGGGCCACGGGATCCGGAGACAGTCAGAAATATTCTCAGTGCAGTTGCTTAAATTGCTATAGGAACTGCAGTGTTGAGACAGAGAGGGTGTGGAAGGTCATTCACAAATTGGCAGAATACTTCATCAATATTTGAAATGTTTAACGTGCAAATATAGAAGACATAAGATATACCTTTTCACATTATCCCAAATGCACCAGTCGGTGCTGTTCAGTGATGCCATCGCATTCTCAAAGTTGCTGAGACACACATGGCTAACCAGGGCTGAAAGGCAATCCATTGTTGGGCCACCATATAAGTTATGACAGACCTCACAAATGTACATGCAATTGTGCAAAGTATCCCCACAAGCTGCATGAAATCGAAAGAAATACAAAGAAGAAAAAGGGGAGGGGGGGGGTTAAAGGCAGAGAGCAATGGAAAACAGGTTAGAAAAAAAGCTGTTCATCTTCAGAAGAGCTCAAATACTTGTTTACATAATGACAAAAAATTGCGACAGGTTATATGTGGTACGCTCATGCCACCTACCAAACGTCATGAAGGCAGAGTCTCCATGAACAGCATCTTAAAAAAAGAAAAAAAAAAAAAAAAAGAACACAAGGGTTTTCTATGAAAAACTTAGATATTAAACTGGCTTGTAAACTGCTGACAGTATAAACCCTTTCAAGTAAAGTCAATTCATAAATGTACGCATCCTTTTGCTAAATTTGAAATGCTAAGAGAGCGATTGTCTCCTGGGTTCCTTTCACATGTCAGCACTAAAGCAGGCATTTGCAGCTGTAGACCACACACTCACCGGAGAGAAAGGAGAGGAATAACCCAATGAAACCAAGTGATCCCTTCATGTCAGAAAAAATGAATAAAGGTGCGCTCTCTCCAACTGGTGACCATGTATAATAAACTTAAGCCTCTCAGACTGTGTACAGCGAGGCATAACAGGAAACCCGACAGGATGGAAGCGACGCAGTGTAACCTTCGGTTACCAGATGTCCAAACAGTGTTACCCGCGGTTACCAGATGTTCTTCGAAGATCTGTCTGACGGCCTTGTGCCTTGGCAGCAGCTCTTCCCCTCTCCAGTGCAAGTTTCTTTAGGATTTTCTTCCTTTTTTAAAGGGGTGGAGGCAAAAGAGATTGTCCTCTCCATTCTCCCAAATAAAAGGGAGCACACCCAAGCTGGGCTGGACTCACATCTGAAAACCCTTACTCTTTAACTCTTGTTCTGCTTTTTAGTCTCAGTTTCTCACAGTTGAAGGCCTGGCCAGCTCACAGCATGTGATTTATTTGCCTTTTGGGCTGCCTCTGCCAAATAGGAAACATAAGTAAACATTTAGGGCTTAGCGTTTTGGGGTGGATGTAATCATGACTCTGCAGGGCGTGCTGCGCAGACAGCCATGATTTCATATTTAGGTTAATTTGACCAAACCTGGAACAAGCTGTTGTTGACCAGTTGTTTGAAACGCCAAGCATCTTTAATGCCCACATGACAGTAAAGAAAACACACACACACAAAAAAGTGTGGGAAATTTCTGTTCTTTAATGCCACAATGAGTTCCTGAATGTGCTACATCTGTAAGGTAGTTCCCCAATGTCACCCCTCACCACTTTAAAGAGCAGCCTGAGAGAGCTGGTTTCATTGACTGAATGAAACATAAAATGTGTTGCCCGTGTTTTCTCACGACCAACTTGCGAATTTGTGTCACTGGATCCACATGTTGGGCCTCTCGCAACATCTGTTTGCTGAGCAGCATTTTGATTTAGTAATGACATCAGGAAATGTGTCTTTTCAGCAGAGGAGGAGCTCAGAGTTGGGGGGAGTTGGCAGGGGAAGGGGGGGGGGGGGGGAGACAGTCAGGGGAAAGAAAAAAAAAAAAAAAAAAAAGGAAGGCACAGGATGAGGAACAGCGAAAGGGGCGCTCCTCCAAAGTTCCAGTTGTTTCACAACTCCGAGTTCATGTGTTGATCACAGACGTTGCATGGGGTGAATGACGAACAAATTCAGGAAGTTGAGCCAGGTGGGGGCTGCTCATAATGAGGTTTCAGTTAACCTTTAACCCCAAGCCATTATGGACCTTTTGTCTACCGCTGTTGACCCCACACTGGTAGAGACCTCCCCAGGAGTTTGTCTTGGATTCTCAAGATGATACACACAGGGAGATCTTGGCAGAAAACAGGATCTCTGTTTTCTGTGTTAGTCAGTCTGAGCAAATGAGTTTAAAGACCTGAGCCAAAGCAACCCCCCCCCCCCCCATTGGACGCAAACATATAAACACATTTATAAAACATCAATATATCTCTGCTAAATTAAAACAAAACTAAATCAAAACCCACCTGTTAGAGTTTATTTGTTAGAGAGAAGCTGTTAATAATGTGCATTAGAAAAAGTTTGTTAACTCACTGGCAGTCGTCACATCTCTTGAGTACATATGTTGGGTTAGCCAAAGTCTTTATGGTCATGTACGAGATTTGAAGAGCTTTTCTTTCACATACCTGTCGTTGTAGCAGGTTGGACATCTAACTGTTCTGCTACCGAGCCGTCCACTGGTGTGCATCCAGCTACAATACAAAGGAAATAAAGGAAAACTGTCTCTAAGCAAGAATAGATGAGGTCAGAAATGATGCAATTTTTATCAGGAAGTCCCTTTGCCTGTCACTGCTTAAAGGAAATAAGATATTAAAAAGATATTAAAACTTACAGCATACTCTCTTCCCTTTCAACAAATAATCTTGTTAAATAAACAGAGGTAATAATAACATCATAGCATCAACCACAACAATATCATAATAATCTAATCTAATCCCTGATGAAAATCACTTTGTGACCTTTAAGACATGCTGTTTTGAGCATAAAACTCAATCATGAGACTGGCTAAGTGCCTCTCTAAAAGCTACTCTGTCACTGGTAACCCTTAAGCATTCCTCCAGAGAGGTGAGACAGAGGGCACCTAAAGGAGCCATGTCATACTGTAGAGTAGGGAAAAGTGTCAAGACAGTGTAAAGATCACTACTTACCCCAGATGAGGAGAACCAGAAAACAGCCAGAAAACACTGGTGAGAAACAGGCAGCTGTCATTTTACCGGGCGGTGCTCTGCCCGTCCTCCGTGATGGGGCAGAATGACACATCTCCACCTTTGTGTAGAAATAGTCTGTAGAACAACAGGACGTCCTTACGTCCTACAGGATGGACAGATTCATGCAACAGGACAGAGAGCCACTGATTAGGCTACTGTGGCCCATTGGTGCATCACCATCACTCTCTCTCTCTTTATCTACTTCCTTTGCTCATCCCACCCTCTATTTTCAAACAGAAGGAGAAAAGTTGGGGAGAGCCCCACCTTCTCTTCTTCCCTCCTCTCTCTCTCTCTCTTTCTCTCTGATTGCCCCTTTGCATGCCATTTTTATGAATGAAAGCAGTATTCAGATATCAGTAATGGCAGTGGGGTTCCATGTTTTACTTAAATGGAAATCTATCACTGTGTTTTTTAAACTTATTTCTGCGACATGCGTGATTATCATGAACAAACCAAAGGCTTTCATTTGACTTGTTTTCTTTTAACATGAAAGGAGCAATTAGTCAAAGTGCGAAGAAAGTTGTGAATTATATTTTCAAGGTGTACTCTACTGAATATAATACTAGCATGGCGCTCCTATCAGCTATATAAAAAATGACTCAGATTTTGCACAGGTCCCTCTGGAGCCACAAATCTATTCACATATACTTTAATCCTGAAGTGAGTTCCCCTCTAAAGCAGAAACTCAATTTTCCAGACTGTGATGGCTGATTTTGTTGCTGTAGAGTTAAAGACTTATTGCACATGACTGGCTTTGAGTCAGAAATCTGTTTTTTTTTTTTTTTTGGGGTGTGTGTTGGTTTGTATCAGCACTGTGTTACACCATCAGGAGTGCAACCATCCTCCCACCACCTCTGCGTCTGACAAAACAAAACTCAGCTTCTGTGGTAATAAGAGGCAGCAGGGATCTCCACTATGTCCAGTAGTACACTAACGCACTTGTCCACGTCACATCCTCAGCTGCCGGCGCTTGGGAGAGAGCCAGTTCGCTCAGGGGCCAAGAATTGCTTCCACATTTCATTTCAGATAAAGGAGGCTGCTGTCTTTTTTATGTAACTCATTTAAACCCATCAAATAGAAGCTTAAATATTGTCATCTGTATCAAATTGGTAGTGTAAATGAACTTAAACAGCTGGATGGATTTTTCCTGGGAGGATGTGCACAACATGTTTCAAATGGGCAGTTTTACAGTGCTAAAAAAAAATCTGGGTTTGCCTAGCAGGCCTTTCTATTACAAAAAAAATGCTTGTTACATCAATTGCAGTCAGTTAATATTTTAAGGCGTAACTATTTTATCAGTTGTTTTAGGAATCTTTTAATCTCTGAGTCTTTATCACAGATTGTAAAATCTGCAAAGTTTAGTTTACATTATACACAATCAAATACTTCCTGTTGATAACAGCCTTGCTCTTCAAGCTTTTCTTCCTTTGTATGTTTGCGTTTGTTTGACAGCTCGCTCTCACTATTGAGCTACTTCAAATTCCAGTGGAGACACACCAAACGGGCAGCATCATCTCAGATATCTCTGCTTTGTGGGTACATCATTGGTCACCAGGAATGCGCGATATAAACAGCAGAACCAAAGCAAAGAGTGAAACACACATCAGTCATGTTTGTGTGGTGTAGTATAGAAGCAGAGCATGCCCAGGCAGCTTTCTTCAGTCAAATATATAAATAAATATATTCACATATGAGATGTGGGAACATGCTGTGTCAGGATTAAAAGTAACTTAACAGTGCCATCTTGTGCATTACAGAAGCAGCATATGTGGAGAGAGGGTTCGACTTTACAGTCCAGCTTACAATTTACACATCTCCAAACTGACATGAAGCAAATAAAATGAATAGGCTGTGATCCTGATGAATGTTTAAAGTGATTTATCCTTCCCCACATGAGCTTCGCAGGCTAAACTAATGATTTTAAAAAAATAAAAAGTTAGGTACACAAAGTAGTTCCCCCCAACCATTCTTAGCATTCTCCACTTCTTTTTTTGTACTTCTCATTTCTTGTATGATGACACTCAAGGATGTCGTCAGATAATGTCTCAAACACCCCTAAACCATGTATGTTTTCATTTGTAAGGTATAAAACTAAATGTCCTGATGGATTTTAATAAAACGGAGAGAAGTAGCGTTACATAACCTATTTCGAGTAATCGTTTATTCGTTTTAAACTAGTCTACTTATTATATATAAAATTATAATGTCGAGACTGAATATCAAGCTTGATATGTGAACTAAAGACAAATTAATTTTAATTTAGCAGGGAATTTTTGCTTCAAATTGGGTTGTAAGGCGAACTGAAGAACTCCGCAATGAAGTTAGATGCATTTAAAAAAAAAGAAAAAAAGAAAACAAGACGAAAAAACACCCGTCGTCGTAATTTTCTACTCTTAAATTGTCCGGATTTGCGTTTTACGTGAGGTCCGTAACAGCATCAGTGGCCTGAGGAAGCTTCATCATCATGTTTGGCCCTCACAGCTGAGGCGGATTTGTGTTGCCCCCCCTGGAGGAGGACAGCAGAACTGCAGCTCATCTGTTTTCTGTCCGGCTCCTGTCCATTGGAATGTGGAGAAGCTGTGGGCCGCTTTCCAGCCCCCATTAATCCGCTTTAATTCTCAAGATTATCACACATCTAACTTTAAAGACAACCTGCCCTTTCACGAGGATTTTGTCTATGTTATTCAAAGTAAATAAAACTATTCCTCGCCACAATAAAATAACAATAATGAGCAACAGCAGCAGCATTATATTCCTGTGACGTTAATTCTAGTTTATTTACTGCAATTGCTGACCGAAACGATGGCTCCCCATTTCTGTTCCCCCACTTCGCTCCTCTTGTGTGTTCTACTCTGAATAAAACTGCGTCTCGTCTGTGCAGAGAGCACATTTGGTCGCATTTAGATGGCGGTCCAGTCCAGTTGCATCAGTTCCTGTGTGTGTGTGTGTGTGTGTTTGAACGGCGGTGCCGTGGCAGCTCCACACTACTTTTTCTTTTTTTCTTCTTCCTCTTCTTTTTTCCTCTCTCTTCTTCTTCTTCTCCTCTTTTTTTTTTTTTTTTTTTTTTTTTTTTTCCTAAATAAATTTCCCCAGGAGAAGCAGAATAGCCATAAATCCTCCTCTGCCTGGAAAAGGCTGTGATCATAATAAAGACGTCACCCTCCTGCTCGGGTTGGCTCACCAAAGCCAAGTGCGCAGCTATTCGTAAGCTACAACAACAAGCAGCGGCGGCAGCAGCAGCGGCAGCACCATGCCCGAGGATAACGTAGTGATTTCTCTGAGATCCCCCCGCCGACCGGACACCGTATCTGCGTCAGATCCATAGTAAATATTCAGCTGTTTCTTATTATTATGATTATTTCTTCCGGATCTTTCCACTTAACCCTGAAAAAAAAAAAGAGAGCGAGAGAGAGAGAGAGAAATAAATAAATAAATAAATAATAATAATAATAATAAAGCGCACACACAGAGCGTAGAGAGGGACTTGATCGCGTTGCGGGCTGTTGTCGCCGCAGATAGGACGCAGGAGGCGGATTTGAAGGTATTTAATAACTGCGACACTGGCTGTTAGAGGCAGACGTGATGTGCTGTCATTGTGCTGATCTGTGCGCACGGCTCTGTGTGTGTGTGTGTGTGTGTGCTGCTGCTGTTGTTGTTGTTGTTGGGGTTTGTTTGTTTTTTTCTGTGTGCGGTACATTTAAATGGACACCGAGCAGCTGCGTTTGTTGCACGGAGCTCTGCAGTTTCAGGACTTCATAGCTGTGGTTGAAACGTGTTCGTAGCGAGTAGTCCAGGAGGGGAGGGAGGGGGGAGAGAGAGGGAGGGAGGGGAGGGGGGGGGCCCGCACAAAAATAATAATAATACATTTTTAAAACAACGCAGTTTTCAGAGCTCAGTTATTCCTTTGCACTTATTTTCGATCGTCGTTGTGGCCCGGTCGGGGGAGTTGGCGCTCGCTGAGGTGTTTGTTGGACGCGTGAAAACTGCGCTACGCACTTTTCCTGCTCCGCTTCATGTTGCTTTTCTGGAGAGGCACGCCCACTCCGACCAATGTGGACGTCCTCGTGCTGTCAAACGCGCACAGACTTTTACCCGTTCGTGCACGCGGGGGTCGCGTTCGATTCCCTCACCTCTTGGCCAAGTTCAATAAACGGCTAAAAGGAGCGAGAGGTTATCTGCCACGAACAGTTTAAAGCACCTGTGAGGAAGGCTTGCTCACTCGTTTTCTTTTTATTTTTTCCACATTCGATGTCAGTTTTGTTTTCCCAACAGAGGGGGGCACTCTTTCAAATAGTGAGAGTAAAAGGGGAAGTTTTATATCTGTGATAAGCAGAGACGGTGTTAAAGGCTAATTATGAAATGGGCCAAATTATATTGCATCAAAATAATATGTTATGGGCACGCAAATGCCTGTCTGAGTTATTGTGGTGGAGTGTGTGTTCAATAGCCACAAACTAACTAAAGCACACAATGAGCCAAAAAAAAAAACACACACAAACACATTCTTCCCCAACAATTCTCCTGATTATCTACGTGCATGTTAGCCATGCACTCCACAGGTGATGGCGTCGGTGTCAACCCATTTTTGCTTTCTTGTTTCCAAAGAGTCATGGAGGAAACAGCTGCCGCAGACCCGACCCCTGGCATAGATGCTGCCCCTCCAACCCCGAGGCCTCCGCCTTCCCCCTTTGCCCCCTCCCGCAGCCTCCTGGAGTGGAGACGGAGGGTCAAGTCGGAATATATGCGCCTTCGCCAATTAAAACGCCTTAAAAAAGCAGAGGAGGTCAAGGTGGGTCGACCCGGTAGCTGATGTGTGTTGCTGTGTGCGTTCATGTGCCCAGCTGCATGAATGACGTGCTCTCTATTCTGTTTGATTCTAGACCCTGTTCATGTCCAACAGACAGAAGATTGAGCAGCAGACAAATCTGCTGAACACAGAGTGGTCCAAGCTCAGGATCCAGTCCATCCCTTTGTCAACTTTTAGTGGATCTATGCCTGGCAAGAAGGTGTGCGTGTGTGCGTGTGTGTGTGTGTGTGTGTGCGTGGTGTGAAGGGAGTAATATATTAGAAGAACAACACAATGGACCAGAAGTGGATCAAATCATTGAGTAGCATGGATATAAAATGGTCCAGCCATTTAGGAGTTGATGCTGAGGATATTTGTAGGGTCTGGTCACGCCTAATGCATGTGTAGCTCTCTCACAGATGTGTACAGTGGAGTTTGGCTTCCCAGGATTCAAATCTCAAGCCATCACCATGAGACCTCTGTCAACGGTGGCAGGGATTCCATTCATGTACTCTTGGTCGCCTCTGCAGCACAATTTCATGGTATGAAGTGTTCGGGTGGGTGGGTGGGTTGACGCAGTGACAGTGTTGTTACAGGTTCAGAGCGCACGTTGTGTAATATTTCACATCATTCGCCTGATTCTAATTTAGAAGATGTTGTGTTTTTGTTCGGCGGAGATGGACATGCTCCCCTGTGAGCTGATTCAGTCTCGTAGCTCGTGGAACATCAAAACCAGTCACCAAGGCACACCATCAACAAAGCACAGGACACTTTCTCTTTGTTCCAAGATAGCTTTATTTTGAAAATACGTACTGTTCATCTGGAAAAGGTCGCACAGGCGCAGAACAGAAACACTTTCACACGCTGTTCATGCTGCACAGCCTGCTTCAGATTTGTGTTGTTTCCTTCTGCGTCCTAGGTGGAGGATGAGACTTTCCTTCACAACATCCCCTACATGGGAGACGAGGTACTGGAACAGGATGAGGCCTTCCTGGAGGAACTCATTGACAACTACGATGGCGTTCATGGTGATAGAGGTGTGTGTCCCATCAGAGATGCAGCTGAAATACTGTGACAAAAACACTGAAGGTTTATTTGAAGTGTTGACATTTGTCCAGAGGGTGGATTCATCAGTGACGAAATATTTAAAGAGCTGGTGGAGGCCTTGAGCCAGTACTCTGATCACGAGGAGGAGGAAGAAGAGGAAGCAGTGGTGGCGGCAGAGGCTGCAGGGAAGAAGGAGGATGAGAGAGTGATGAGGAGGAGCTCAGTGGAGGGTTCAGACGAGACCAAAGCGGGGGCTGTGGCGTTTGTGAGGCGGAAGAGGAGGAGCACGACTGAGGGTGAGCAAGTCCTCAGCTGGGTATTTGTGTCCTGCTTCATTAACAAAGCCGGTACTGTTCCTCTCTTGACACTACACAGCTGCCACAAGGTCGCCTATTGAGTTGTCATTGGTTACCGAAAGCTGCCCCTGTTTACCCGAATGAGTACTGTATTTGTGGGTGTGTGTGTGTTTGTGTGAATGTGAGGCATCCTATTTGTCCATGACATTGATATGTCCCATCTCTAATGACAGCACGTAATGACCTCTTGTACTCGGCTTTATGAACGACCAGGCTATGCACACACTCCAACACCAACACTTAGTGAGAGTGAAATGAAAGCACACCTGGGCACACAGTCGTTCAGCCACAGGTACACAAACGCATGCACTGGTCAAGGACCCGTGAATAGAAGACACTGAAAAAGAGAAGAAAGACTCCTCTTACGTCAGAGTATTCACAGAGGATTGTTTTCAGATCGTGTTGTTGCGAGCTGGCCTTGAGGACTGGGAAAACTTCTGTCGGATTGCAAAATGTTTAAAAGGACATATTACATAAGCTTTGTTTGTGAATCTGTATCAAATCCCGATTTTTGCACAAAACAAACTCTCTCTTTCTGTCCTCCAAAGTGAGGGACTTGTGCAGCAGCAGCAGCAAGAAGATCCCCAATGATAAGATATTTACTGCCATCGCCTCCATGTTCCCCTACAAGGGCACCACGGAGGAGCTGAAGGAAAAGTAAGAAAAGTGAAGTGAAACATGGGATCTATGTACACAAAGCTGAGAAGGCCGTTGCTTAGTATTCACCATGGAGACGCAGGCTGTCGGGGGGAAAAGCAATAATGGTGGCTCCCTCTCAGGCTCTCTCTTACTCAAAAGAACAGTTCAGCGTTTGAAAGAGCTTTGTTTAGAGAGAAAAGTGTACTGCTTCGCCTGACAACAACTTCAAATGACCGTACTAATACGTGAGGCTCAAATGCACGACGTGACTAAGGCGTTCCCTGTCACCTCTGCAGGTACAAGGACCTTTTAGAGCCGCCCGACCCGGTGAAGCTGCCCCCGCTTTGCACCCCCAACCTGGATGGACCTTTCGCTAAGTCTGTGCAGCGGGAGCAGTCGTTACACTCCTTCCACACACTGTTCTGCAGACGTTGCTTCAAATACGACTGTTTCCTCCACCGTAATGGCTCGACTTGTGTTTTTTACCATTTCTCCTGCAAGTTTGTTCCATTTTAAAATAGATAACGTGATCGTACAATAGCTCACCTGCTTTGTTTCCCTTTTTGATATACTGATGACTCTCATCCTGAAATGCTGTAGATTAAGCTGACATCTTTTTGTTTTCTGTTATTAAAGCTTTTCATGCGACACCTAATGTTTACAAGAGGAAGAGCAAAGAGATCCGCATGGAGACCGACCCGTGTGGTGTAGATTGTTTTCTGTTACAGGTATGCTGCGCTCACACTTGTGTAACATATTTGTAAATTCTGTTCAATGCAGAACTCTTTCCTTTCCCATCCTGTGTTCTGTGAAGAAAGGGGCCAAAGAATTTGTGGATCAGAATATGCTACGGTCACAGAGGTCTCGGAGACGACGGAGGCAGCAGCGTCCCACCAGCTCCGCCTGTCCTGGGCCGTCTGGGTCTGCCGAGGAAGGCAAAGAGGGTGACAGTGACCACGAGACCACCTCCTCCTCGGGTAGGACTTAGATTTCAGTGGAACAGGATATGGAACTAGTTTTCAAACTAGTTTTCAAACCACCTGGTATCTATTTCCTTCGAGTTTCTTATTTCCTGACTTTTGTTGTTCTTTGAGTTAAGACGATTTATTCAAACTTAAGCATAATTATTTAGCAAAGTTACAATAGTGCTTTTGTCAAATATGACTTATACTAAACAATTTTTTGAAAATCCCCTTTCTTACTTAATCTCAAGTATATTGTCAGGTGATAATTCAATTAAGGCAATCTGAATTTCCACACAGTACACGCACAGTTATTAGACTCTGACTGTGAGAGTGAATGCATCATTTACCATAATTACCCCAAATTCCCCCTTTTTCTGGAACACTGTCTGCCCTGAGTGCAGCTCTTCAGACAAGTGAAATTTGGCCGGAGTTGATAGCTTTCAAGTCATATCCGACTCCACTCCCCCCCTCTCCATCCCCTCTCAATAAAAGCTCCCTCTTGCCAAACAAAATAAACCAACCATTAGTTTGAATGTTTCAGTCCCAACACAAACACTTTGTTCTGTTTCCCATTCCATTTACTGTTTTCTTACTTTCTTTTTGTTTACGTCTTCACGTGGATAGCAGTGGGGGAGTGGAATAAGAGCAGTTTCCCCTGAATCTTTATCTTCTCCCCCGCAAAGCTCTCAGGTTGTTGTTCATGTCCGTTGGGGCCTCACTGGAAGTCTCTGTTGGTTTTGGAAACAGCTCACTCTTAACCAATGACTCAGCAGACGTTCTAACACGTGCTGAGATAATGTGGAAAAAACAGATTGTTGAGCAGATTAATAAAGATACCCATTGCTGGAGCATGCAGCCACAGCAATGCTGCATTTAGGCTGTTGCCAAGCAACATCCGGCTCTCTGCCTGGAGCTGTGGGTGTGCAAGCATCAATCCTGAATATACCCAAAAAGCTAAATCAAAGCCCATCGTTCCTTGCGTGTGTTTGTGTGCATCCAGATGCACGAAAATGGCATCCCGAAATAATAATGTGTCAGTGTTGGGTTAAATTAACCACGTGTGTGTGTGTGTGTGTGTGTGTGTGTGTGTGTGTGTGTGTGTGTGTGTAGATGAGAAGTTGTTGAAATCTTGTTTGCCAAGATTAAGTAATAGAAAAATGGTTGCATGTGCTGTTCATTTTGGTTTCTTAAAAAAAAAAAAAAAAAAACAACTAAATAATCTTGTTCCCAAAAGTGGTTAGTCAGTAATTCCTATGTGTGTGTGTTTTTTTTTTTTTTTTTGTGTATTTTTGTATGTGTGTGTTTGTCTGTGAGACAGAGGGGAATTCCCGTTGCCAGACTCCAACCAAGCTGCGTTCAGGGGACGATGACGGGGAACAGCAGGCGTGCTGTGTGGTCCAATGGAGCGGGGCGGAGGAGTCGCTGTTCAGGGTGCTACACGGCACGTACTTCAACAACTTCTGCTCCATCGCTCGTCTCATCGGTACTAAGAACTGCAAGGAGGTGAAATATTTGCACATTTCATAGTTTCCTCGCCTCCGTATGTTTCCTATGGCACCATAAGAAGAACATACTGTGCTTTGCTGTGCTCAATCACCGTTTCAAACACTTGATGTTGTGTAACAAACTCATAATGATTCATAGCACATAAAATTTTATGCCTCAGATCGAAACAAATGTAAACCACTAAACTTTTGTAAGTCACTCGTACAATTTCACATTAAATTCCAAGGTCATTGTTAGATTCACAGAGGAAGTTCAAAATAAATCATTTCCTTAAGTCCATGCATTCTCCTCCTTTGTCAAAAGTTGGTGCCTAAATTAGCCACAATGCAAATCAACTGCCGTACCTTAAGTCCCATTTGATTCAGGTGTATTATGCCAGTAGCCATTAATGTGGCCTCAAGTTTCAAGCTTAATTAATTGAGGGAGAATGACAAACTACTTAGACTAATAAAAACTCCAGACCTCCATTTTTAATTTTTATTTTTAATATCAGACCCTTACTGAAATGTACATCTTTGCCTCAAGTGACGTCATTTGAGGCAAAGGCTTTGTTCAGTTCCATCTGGAGCCTCAAAAAAGGCTTTATAGTACTCCCAGAGACCTGAAAACACACTTTGATGTGTGAGATTGGAGGAATTCCCCCTTTAAAATACCAGATGGTGAAATAAGAAAGCGGCAGGAAATGGATTTTAAAAACTTTTAATGCCTCAGTAGAGCAGGAGATAATAAAAAATAAAAAAAAATCACATAAAGTGCATGGAAAGAGGACAATAAGTAAACGGACATAGAAATGAGAGGATTTATGAGAAAGCACAAGCAGTGGAGTTACTACAGCTGTGAGTTACAAGCTGGCTCTAGCTTACCAGTTATACATTAGGAATGTGTATTTTTAAATGCTAAATATTAAACTATGACTGATGCTTTCCGAAACTGATGCATTATTGTTTTGAAATGTTTTACATTGCTGATTTCTGTTGCATTTGTGTCAGTGCAAGTGTAACAACACGTGCATCCTGTGACTGTGGTTTTATGGTGTGGATAATTGGGCTGACTACAGAGAGAATGGCATGTAGCACCATAAACAGGGATGCTTACCAGATGTAACATCTCTCATAGACTTCAGGTTTTGTGGGAGTTCTACAGTTATTTTTTTCTTCGTGGTTAGTGTTTTTTTGTGGAGGCCAGTTGTCTCTGTCTCTCTCTCTCTCTCTGTCCCAGCTGCGCAGGTGGAGGCATGACTGGGCAGGTGTTCGCAGCAGCAGGCAGCGCAGCTCATTTCTACAATTAGGCACATATTCGGCTTATATTCGTCCGGTTCCTTCCTTGGTTTCCGTTATTCTACCTCGTGTGGACTCTGGACTGTGCTGCAAGCTGCTTGAGCTGAGGCTAACTAAACCTTCCTGCCCACAGCCTTACTTTATTCTTTATTTGTGGGACACTTTTTGTTAGTTTATGTTGTACTAGTGATTCTGGTTTATTCCTCCTTGTGAGCGTCTTTATGTTCTGGCGTGTGGTTTTATATATGTATTCATTGTTTACCTGGTCTCCCTGTGTTCTGTCTGGCCCACTTCGGTATAGTCAAAGTATCTAAGGGGAATCAAAACCTAAACAGGTTTAGACATTCTCAGACTCCCGTCAACTGACTCACTGTCACGTCAGCTTTCGGTAGCTTGCAGGATGCTTTTGTTTTACTCTCAAGCACCCGATAAAGAACAGCTAAAACTAATTTTGACTTATCTAAGACATGTCGAAGCAGCCTTAGTCATTTCGCCCAGCCCCTTGCAGTGCCTCTTGTCTCGTTGCCAGATGAGTCCAGGATCTGTACTGGCCTGTCCACTGCTGCCCACTGCTTAATCAGGTGGATATGCTAAAACCAGCTGCATCATTATGTATGTCTGTGTCCTAGGGAAGAGGCCAAATCCAAGTTTTGGCAGCCAGAGGGGGTTGAGTGTGTGTGCGCAGATGTGCGTGCATGTTTGGCCTCTGCGGTGGTGGTTTTGATAGCAGAGGATGGGGGTGTGAGTGGCGTAATCGAGGCGATGTGCTTTTCAGCTTGAGCAGCACTACTTTACAAAACATAGCGAGGACGGAGAGAAATCAGAATTTCTTCACAGCTGTGTACATTGGCATGTAGTGGTGGTGGTGTTGTTGTTGTTGTTGTTCATCTTTTTTTCCGTCTCCCCCCACAGGTGTATGAGTTTGCAGTGAAGGAAGTCCTCATCCATCGTGTTCCTTTGGAAGATGGCGGCATTTCACCCCAAAAGAAGAAGAGGAAACACAGGCAGGACATCGCAAGTTGTTTTCTCACTGTAACCTGTTCTTTGCTGAATGATGGTAATGTGATCTCTTGCAAAAGGGGAGCTTGAGTTTCAGTGAAACTGAATAGAGGAAAGGTGAAATGAATAAAGTAATGACAGACAAAAAGGCCCTAAAAATAAAACAACCTTCCTGCTCTGCTAAATTAGGTCACACATCTGAAGTGTGTCATAGGTGGAGAACAATAAGTGTTTTTTTTGTCTGTTTGGGTTTTTTTTTTTTTTAACCAAAATCCTTTTTCTTGTGTTTGTTTGGCGTGGCAGGTTATGGGCAAAGATTCAGCTAAAGAAAGGTGTGTTCATCCCACACAGCATGAGTGTTACCACATTGTGCCCTCTGAAATACAATGCAGCATACTGTGCCAGTCTGATGGCTTTGTCCTCTGTTGCTCCAGATAGCTCATCCAATCAGGTGTACAACTACCAACCATGTGACCACCCTGACCATCCGTGTGACAGCTCCTGCCCGTGTGTGATGACCCAGAATTTCTGTGAGAAGTTTTGTCAGTGCGAGCACGAGTGTGAGTGTCTCCTTTTCTTCTCTTTTCTTTTCTTTTTTTAATTCCCCTGTGTTGCCAATCTCTCACTTGTATTCTTTGTGTATACCTCACGCAAACAATAACACAAAAGTAGCC
Source organism: Echeneis naucrates (assembly GCF_900963305.1). Classification (NCBI taxonomy): domain Eukaryota; kingdom Metazoa; phylum Chordata; class Actinopteri; order Carangiformes; family Echeneidae; genus Echeneis; species Echeneis naucrates. The sequence goes on from NC_042518.1 coordinate 5,425,045, forward strand.
CGTTCTGCCCCGTGAAACTAAAAGAAATTGGTTTGTCACCACATTTTCCACTGGAAGCTTTCGGTAGCTTTAAAGCATTTTTTGCCAGCCCACAATAGAGCAGGGCAGCGCAATGGAAAGTGATTCTGCAGTGTTCTGGCAGCGGTCAGAGGAGAAACCATCCTCTGGTGGGGATAGGTGGGTGTCTGTTTGCTGCAGCAGCAACGACCCAAAACTGTGTTTTCCTAAATGGCCACATGGTGGAGGAATGCATTTTGTATTTTTCTCTCCAGAGAGTTTACATTACAGGAAAAGGATAACAAAAGGTAAACATTTTCCTATGGTTTTACCTCATTTGTTCATCAGTTGTGGTTCAGTCACCTCCTCCTCCTCCTCCTCCTCCTCTTCACCCGACTGTTACCTCGCCTTTTCCCGTAGCTCAGGAGAGCTGGGGCCAAACAGGAAGCAGCTCTCATTTTGCACATGTGTGTGCGCTAAAGACTTGGAAACTAATCAAAGGGATGTGACGGGCTCCGTGCCTGATATACAACATCATCTCCAACATCAGTATGAGTCAGGCAGCTCCAGCTAAACAGTATTTGATGATACAGACGCATAAAACACAAACGGGAGGATAAAGCACCGGGCAGGGGAAGGCAAACGCCGCCTGGAGCTCTTCTTATGGACAGTTTTCCCCAAGCAGAGGCTGCTGGGAAGATATTTTGGTTATTCCTGCCTGATCCTCCTGTTCATCTGCCTGGAGGGTGTTATGTTTCACTCTGCAAAATTGTAGTTGAGCATATCTGCCGGCAGAGGTCTCAGATGAGCTTCTCAGCCACTGGGCTTCTGTACTGCAACTGCATTTTGAGATGGAGTTATTTGTCGTAGTCATATTGTCATCAGCCAAGTTATGTAATGTAATATATTTTCTGCATCGCCGCATTCGGTTTTCACATAACCCCTCTGAGTAGGTTTCCCCGTCTCAGCAGCTGTATGCCTAAATGTTTTCCAGGTCAGAACCGCTTCCCCGGCTGCAGGTGTAAGACTCAGTGTAACACTAAACAGTGTCCCTGCTACCTGGCCGTGAGGGAGTGTGACCCGGATCTGTGCATGACCTGCGGGGCTGCGGACCACTGGGACAGCAAGGTGGTCTCCTGCAAGAACTGCAGCATCCAGAGAGGCCTGAAGAAGGTACGCGCTGACACTTTGAAGTCGCTCCTCACACAACATGACAGGGTTCAGATCACTCATGTAGTACTTCGCCTTTAGCACCTGCTGCTGGCGCCGTCAGATGTCGCCGGCTGGGGCACATTCATCAAAGAGCCGGTTCAGAAGAACGAGTTCATCTCAGAATACTGCGGAGAGGCACGTCACAGCATTGCAGTCAGATTGTATCATTTGGTTTTTGAGCTTTGTGATTGACTGTAGTTTTGTACTGACTGTATTTGTTTTGAATGTGTGTGTGTCTGAGCAGCTGATCTCTCAGGATGAGGCAGACCGGCGTGGCAGGATCTATGACAAATATATGTCCAGTTTCCTTTTCAACTTAAACAATGGCAAGTATTCCTCACTCTTGCTTCCGCGTTTTTTCCACCAGCGTTCCCACAGTCACAGTGTCTTAAGTAATCCTTAATATATCTGTGTGTATGTCTCTCAGTAGACTTTGTTGTGGATGCCACACGAAAAGGGAACAAAATCCGCTTTGCAAATCATTCAGTTAATCCCAACTGCTACGCCAAAGGTAAAACTGACTCTGCTGTTCTGCTGCAAACTGCTGTGTGTGAATTTTGAGGTTTTTTTTTTTTTTCTTCTTCTTCTTCTTCTTCTTCTTGTTGTTGTTTTTTTTATGGAATGAAAGCAGTGTTTGGTTGGCTGATGTTTGGTTTGCTGCGGTTGCAGTGGTAATGGTGAACGGAGACCATCGCATTGGAATCTTTGCCAAACGAGCTATCCTGCAAGGAGAGGAGCTCTTCTTCGACTACAGGTAGAGTCACGGGCCTTTTTGTGACTCTCCATCAGCTTCAAAGTAAAATAAAAAAAACAAACAAACAAAAAAACAAAACAAGGCAGCTTTAAATTGTGCCTGAATTAGTGGTTTCTACTGATGCTGTGTGCTAAGACTCCTTCCTTCATCTTCCTCCCACAGATACAGCCAAGCTGATGCCCTCAAATATGTGGGCATAGAGAGGGAGGTAGACGTGACTTAGCTGTCCCTGCTGCGTACCTCCAGGACCTGCCCTTAGCTCCTCAGCCACCCACTAACACATCTGTCCTTCTCTGCAGCGTCACATCTATCTGACGAGTTTCTATCAACAGTGACTATCTCTGCCCTCTCCTGCTGCACTTCCGAAAATAGAAAGTCCCTCCGTGGTGTCTGCAGGTTGCTCGTACACTGCAGACACAACATGCCACCTCCTTAAGTGACGGCCGTCAGACCCCCTCCCCCCCCACACACACACACACACACACACACACACACACCCCTTCCTCTCATATGTCCAAACCCACCAACCTACCTGCAAGACTGTATATGCCAAGCTTATGAAACTAAACAGTTTAAAGTGGAAATACTATTAATCCAGATTGCACACTCTTTTCATTTTCGTTCCATCATGTCAAAGAGGCTTCAATACAATGTGTTACTCTCTCAGCAGTTCTGTTACCGTTTTTTATAGACTGGCTTTTTTGTTTTTTTGTTTTTTTGTTTGTTTGTTTGTTTTTTTTGGCTTTTCTTTCGGGGGGGGGGACCTCTCAATACATAATGCAAGCTTTTACATCATAGTTTATGATGATCAGTAAAATGCATGTGCTGTCTCTTGGATAAACAAACCATTAAACATGTTAGCTACAGTCAGACGCTGCCCTACTCTGGGCGGCCACCCAGTATGGTAGTGTGATGTCAACCCCTCTGGTTGTTCTTCAGAACAACGTGACCGGGTATGTTCCTCTGTGAACCGTCTCATCAGCTAGCATCACCTTCACGTCTCTATGGTCAAAAATAAGTTATTGTGCATTTATATCATTGTTCTGCAAAAAAAAGTGAAAAAGAAAAAAATAGGCAACCAGACAAGAAACCGACTGACTGAATGTAACATGTTGATGATGGTGAAGAGATCTCATCCCTCCTTTAGTTTCGCACATTAACCCATTCTGTTGGTACTCTGAGTAACGTATACGCGCATCAGACATTATCATCCTGTTTACATCATCTTCAAGCCTTCACACTTTGCGGGGCGATCAGTTCATAAAACGAACGAGTCACAGAGAAAACATATTCCTTTAAGAATCGTTTAAGTGCCAAATGTTTCCACGCAGAAAAAGGCTGACACGGTGTGGCTGTGTGAAAGATAACTTTTGCAAGGTTATAACAACGGGAAACAAAAGACATAAAATCAGTGTATGACCAAATATTAAAATCCCCCCACATGTGAATGTAAAATATCATTTATCATCTTTTCTTTATTTTTCTATACGTCCAGCTTTGTTACTCCCTCTGTTTTCCTTTATAAAACATTAAAGCCCACTTTGAAATGAGATCTTTCTCAGTAGAGATGAACAAAATGGAGTTTACTGCTATGTACAGTGTATGCCTATAAAAATAAAACTTTAACTTTATACATTATTAATCGCTGCCCTGGTCTCTATGTGTGTTAACCCCAAACAGTCACTGATACAAAAGCCTTGGTGAGACAACAGCAGTTTTCCTTCAAGCGTCTTTTATTGAGGTGACAGGTTGGCTTTGCCTTGATTCACACAGTAATGGTCATTTACAGTGAAAGTATTACAAAACAAAACTGAGCGAGTACCGAAGAACAGGAACAAAAAAAAACAAACAAACAAAAAAAAAACAAAACAATAATTGTCCTAAATCTTCAGTGTGGTCACAAACACAACCGTAATCACCATTTCTGGTACTGGTTGTGGAAGGATTCAGTTTGATGGTGCAGAGAAGTCTAACCTCGTCCTCGCTCTGGTGTTTTTACACTTCATTCATGGTGTCACTATTGACAGAGTGTCTGCTGATTTATACCAAAAGTGTTTAAAAAAAGACTTGAGGCCTGTATAGGTGCCAAAACCTTATAATAGCTCCTAAATAACACACAATTAAAGAGTTTTATACCCCTTTGAAAATGCATTTTTTCTAATCTTAATATTTAGTTTTTAACTCCACAAAGCGTTAAGCCTTACTCAATATGCCTCACATTTTGTGGAATCAGCAGATACTCTGTCTGAGCTAACAATGTCTTGCTGGTCTGCTCCCTCTACTGGCTGCTTCAATCCCCATTACCTACAGCCCTGCCTCCATTACGAGGAGGCAGGCTGGACACGTCCAAGATCATTTCAGCACGCAGCGAAGGTGTAAAGCCACATACAAACATCGCAGAAGAGCCACGCTTAGCATCACACAGGCCTTGTTTCTGTCTTATTTAAAATAAGTGAGCTGGACAGTTGGCATCAGTGCACATATATATATATATATTTTTTTTTTTTCTGTCATTATGTAAGTTGGAAGTCAGTGGGCACAATACACGAACACTTAAATATCCAGTCAGTCACACATACACACACTTCAGGGACCACGCATGAAATACCAAGTCGTAATGAAATGACACTGCTAGGCTGAATGTTTATAATCCATTTACCAATGAATACAGTAAAGTGTATACATTTATATAATACACAAGTCGACTCTTCCCTAATAGGCAACAAAGCATACCGAAGCAATGTCTGTTGGCCTGCACCTATGGAGTATGAACTTTGAGTGGTGATTGTCCATTTAACAAAAACATGAAATTGCTCTCTGCATCAATCATTTTCGTTCCTTTTGGTCACATTTCAGTTTCATTCATCTCCCATCAGCACATTCTTAAAAATATAACCTTTGAGTGCCAGCTTTTGGCCAAATCTGTACATTTTTCGTACATTTTTGTACACAAGTCGTGTCTTTACAGTAACTGCAGTTTTTTGTTTGTTAGTTTTTTTTTACATCTACTGTACATTCTGTCTTTGTACATATTTGCACAACCTTGCCCATCTGTAACAGAGAAAAAACCAACAGTGTTGAGTTTTGGAGGTGTATTAGTGCTACAGAGAACAAATGCTGTACTTTCTTTATCCTGAGCGTTCTTTTAAAAGCTACCGTGAATAATTTTACTTTCAGTGCTGAAGCAGCCCTCAGTGGAAAACAGGTCTCCACTGGAGGGCTTGCTCATACATTACAGAGTCAAAGGAATTACATTCAGAGCACTCCATTCATCTGCACTGAACTTGTACAAACATAGGAATAAAAAAAGTCGCTTAATAGATTATTCATATATTGACGTATACACTCATTACATCTTATTTGCTATAATGCTTCTGCAAATCAAACGGAGACATTAACATTATTGGAGGCTGAAAGAAGCTTGTATTATTGCATGTTACTGCAAAGTGCACTCATGCTCTACATATGCATAGCTAATATGTTGCAAATGTATTATTATTTTTTTTCTCTCTCTCTCTCTCTCTCGCTCCATGGTTTGTTTGTTTTGTTTTGTTTTTTAACACACACAACTGTGCTTCAGCGGCGTGGACAGTTGCAGTGAACGATGACAGCCCAATGCTTTGGTTGCACCACGCATCCAATGAAATTTCATCTTGCCCAAGATGGAAATTTCATTCCTTTTGTAGGTAAAATTTAGAATTTTCCACTGAAAGCAACTACACAAGCAGCAGTGTAGATGACAGCACGCTGTCCTAAAGCGTTACACAAAAATATTCAAGCAGTGTGAATTTGTGAGTTTACTAAAAGATTAGCATTTACACTCTTGTGGTCCTCTGTACATGTTACTGTGTGTCTATATGAATGCTTCTCCACATGGAAATAGGGAGCAGCTGTTTCCTGAAAGAAGGTTTATTATTATTATGGTTATTATTACCAGTGGTGGTAGTATTGTGAGATGTTCTTTTGTAGTGTGATTGTATGAAGGATGTTTGCCCTGGCCAAGCGCTCCGTAGCACGGAGCTACTGGCAGTTTGGCCATGACATAAACGACCAGAGGACAGAAGGCGTGAGAACTTGGATATTTAGGTCACCCTGTGCCTGGTGAGCTCCTTCACAGACTTTTGTTTCTGATTGTGCAGCACACCAACACAGGCTGTTAACTCTCACACCTGGAAGGTGCAGCATCTTCCAAACATCACACTCTTTTTCCTGAAGCCTTACCTGAGAATGTGAGCACACTGTGATCGGCAAAGCTGCTATCTACTGACACTATGGCGAATCTGATCCACTTACATGTGCCGTTCTGTATAGGTAATGCACTGATATAGGCTGCAATACAACAAATAGAAGCATATATACCTTTTACAGTCTTTATGTGTTTCATCTCAAAGCTCAAAGCTCCATGCTTGTCAGTTTGATCTCTCTTCGCTTGGTTGGTTGTTTATTCACAAACACCATTTTTGTTTTTTGTTTTCTTTGATCCTGCTGATTTAACGGACCAGCTCTTGGTTGTGCTCAACGCTGAGACCCAAGGAAGGCTTATGAGCCTATCGTGCCTAAAATGGCTCTGTGAGAGATTGTCGTCAAAAGGTATTTTCTGGATGGCAATAAATCTATACAGTAAGATATTAGTAGCTTTATCGGTCTCAAAAATGGCTCAGAAAAGAAACGAGTGAATAAAATTCTGAATACTTTAAACTGATGTTTAAACGGTAATTAAAGACCCCTTTAAATCCCTTTTCCCCACAGTGTCTGATCTAAACCCTATCTGAATAAGCTATAGCGGTTACTTCAGATCAAGCTTGCTCAGATGAGGCACTTCAGTATATCACCCTGCAATACAGTGTGAGACTTGTTGGCTACTCACGCAAATTGGGGCTTGATTTGAACTTTGAACCCAGCAGAACTTACCAAAATACATACTATGTAGAGCACCAGGCATCAGATCCCACTTAACTGGGGAAAGGAACGCAAACCAAAATGTAAAAAAAGAAAACAATAACCATTAGAAAACTCAATATAGGTATCTGTGGTTGTTCTAAATACTATTTCCCTCCACCCGACCCCCAGTTAAATCCCACCCGCTGTCCCATAGGTCCCGTGATGCTAGTCACTCCTGAACTCCTCCTCGATTTCTGGGAGGTTCTTTTTTTCTCTCCTCAGGGTCTCGGTCAGTGGCCTCGCGCTGCTCGGAGACTCCAGGTTCTTGGGCTCATTGGTGTGGTAGCTGCCCTTCTGCTGATACGCATAGACATAGATGCTGTACAGGCCTCCGAGGAGCAGCAGCAGCGCCAGGATGACAATGACTGACAGATAAAAATAGCACAGTCAGGCACAGACAGACACACTGATGGAGAGGATGATTGTTTAGCTGCTTTTATTTTGCTGCATTATTATATTACATCTTGCAGCCAGATATGGTTGAAATTATATTATAATACTTCTAGGAGTCCTTGGATCAGATCCTGTATTTCCGTTATTTTTTTTTTTTTTTACATCTCTTCAGATCCATGTTGTCTCTGCTTAAGTTAGCCTGTCCCTTTTCTTTTTATTCAAGTTTAAGTTTATTTGTGTCGCAATAGAAAAGGTACATCTGTGGTGCACACATCAAGAGAACAGCAAGTAAACAAATTAATACATAAAAGCTGTAATGAGAGGTTAAGCTCCAAAAACATCCACCACATATTGTCTCTCTCCAAGGGATCCTTTTATTTTTTTCTTGTATTTTATGACAGGAGTGTCACGAAAAGGGAAATTGCAGTAATCCATCCTGCTCATGACAAAAAGCATCAGCCTGGGAGTGGAAACTGCTGATGTTAGAACTATTTTTCGGATGGCAAACATCCACCGTTGCAACGCTGCTAATGCGACTGCCAAAGGTCAAATCAGTATCCCAAAATGAGATTTGTAATGTGATTGCTTTTTTCATGGGCCACCTGCCTCTGAGCTTTGACACTTAAAACCAGAAACGTTCTTTCTTGCAACGTGATAGCTCAGTAGCTCAAACTGCTGCCTTACAGCTACAAGCTCTGACCTTAACACTCGTTCTATCTGGGCGTAGCTTTAATGTTTGTCCTGTGTTTGCTTGGGCTTTGCTTTCTTCCTACAGTCTCAAGACATACAGGTCAGGTGAACTGGAGATATTAAACTGCCCAGAGGTGTGTGTTTGTTTGTCAGATAGGGTGTTCAGTGTGTAATGGACCTGCAAAATGTCCACAATGTTTCTTAGCCTTTCTGCCAATGACTACTGGCAAAGGCCTCCGCCCCTCGATAAATGGGTGGATGGGTGCATGGGTCGATGCTGTTGATGCTGCTGATAAAACGTAATATGTGGTGAGCGGTATTATTGTTTTTCTAAGAAAGCCATTCTGCAACTTATAGCGTTTTAGAGCAGCAGGGGCATTTAAAGTGATACTGTCAGAGGATAAATGAAGGAAAAACACATGTCTTTGAGCATCACTCCGGCAGAATTCGTTCACCGGCACAACATACATTTTATCAGATATATTAAAAACACAAAGGCGTGATTCCTCTCTTTTCCTGAGCAGTACGTTAGACAGGAATGGTGTCTGATAACCAACAGTCACTATTGTTGGGCGGTCTGAATGGCACGCTAATCTTTATTGACATGCTGATGTTGTGCATTTGCATAATAGCTTTGAAGCCGAACGGTCTATTGAGTTGAAGCGAGTATCAATGATGAATAGCAAGTCGTGGACTAAATATAGCTGATCCGGTAAAGGTCTCAGACGGGGATGCAGCAGGGGGCTCTCTGTGCTGCACTTTAAGCCTGAGATTCCAGCCTGGGCTGCTCATCACGACGGTCTCTAATTTAGACCGTCATCCGTAATACTGTGCTGCAGACAGGTCATCTGTTTCCCGAGCTCAAAATGTCCTCTTGTAATGAGGTGTGATGTTATCATGGGGATTAAATAGATGAAGAAATATATTAAATGCTGATGTTTCGCCAGAAATATATGCTTACGCAACAAGCAACAGATTTAGCAGATTTTGGCCTCAGCCTTGCTCTCGGGAGTGAAAGCTCCCTCTCTTTGGGGGTGTTTAAATGTTTTGGGTTTTTTTTGGATGATTCTGTACTATCACGTCAACTTGATTGATGACATTTGAGCACACAAAACCAACAACATAATGATCCGTTTATTATCTTAAACGAACCTAACAGGCCAGTAGAGCTGATTTTTGTTGCTGCCTCTCAAATGGCTTCGATTTTTTTCAATGAAGCCTCCTATCTCAGTCTGGGTCATTATATTTTTCATACCGTTTTTATATGATTGCTGGTCCACAGTTAGCTTCTATTGTCTTATATAAATTAATTCCTTCATAGACAAATTAGGTCACAGTGCATTAGAAATACTGTTTTGTTTTGTCTGTTTTTTGTATTAGAGGGCTTTTTTGGTTTTGAGCCACGTAATAAATTTGAGCCTGCAGCCAGACGCTTGAATAAACACTCAAAAGCCCACGTTCAGAATCTGACAGCCCTGCTCTAATTTAGGATTAGAGGATTTTAGGTAAAAAGGAAAGAGAACTTCAAACTGATTTGTGTCTTCTGGGACAGGGGACAGTGAGATGAAAATGAACAAGAGGAGCAGCGCTTCAGTATAAAATGGATAAAGAGCTAAATGTCACGCTGCTGGTCTAAATTTTGACGTAGAGAAAAAAGATTTATTCCTACCTGTTATCCAAAACAGGCCAAGGTCATCGTGGATATAAATATACTCTGAAAGACAGAGATATACGGTTAAGTGGATGAAAAGAAAGGACTATTCATGTATGAGTACATCAGAGGACATTTTCCTAAACTCACCTATGCTGGTAAACCAGGGGTCTGCCTCCCAAGGAACATAACCCAGGACAGGAGGGAAGGCGCCGCAGTTGGACTCAGAGACGTAGCCTTGTGTTGTTACCGGAGGGTCCGTTTCATTTGGCCTGAACAGAGCTTTTAAAGGGGCATAGACATTGTATCTCACCCCAGATATGCAGCCTATGAACCCCGGAGCATTATGCCTCTGGATGTCATAGTCAATGTCACCAACCTCTGGAAGCGCAGACACAACCAACAAACATGAGAGTTTCAGCTGTAAAGAACAATACTGGTAAAATCCTTTCTGACAGGTGGTAAAATAGACTTTTACCCATCACTCTGCCGAGGAACATGGACTTTGGAGAGTCAAACCTGGCGTCTTCCACTAAGGTTATCTTTTCCACTATAGGCTCCATGTAATCCACCTGTGAGCAAGGTCCAACCAGAATTACAGGAGAGGAGGTTATTAATGAAATGAATGTGCCCATGATTTATGTGAGCCATTACAAAAACATCGCCGGAGCATTTTGCTCCTCTAGAGGTCTATCTATCTAACTCTCAGCAAGAAGACAAATGAAACTCGTGAAACTCTGTAACGTAAAGAAAATTGCTTTGGATGGGTTTGTAAATGGAAATCCTTAGGTGGGTGCAACTCTTCCAGACATAAATTATTATTTCACATCAAATAAGATGTGGCATATCAGAGTTGAAGAGCGACTGTGGTGAAAGTGCAAACCTGTGTTTTGATGGTTCTGTTGTGTCTGGTGATGTTGATGTAGTGGGGGTATCCATCTGCCAGGTTTCTGTGAGTCAGCTGGTACTTGTGTGTTATGAGCCCCAGCTTATACCTCAGATCTACGCTACCTGTGGGGAGGGATTGATGGAAATACATCAGTCGGATTTTCTGTTTGGTGCATCACATTCTTGACTGCGGTAGTTGTATGACTCTGAATAATGAATAGAATCCTTAATGAGAAACTAGAGTCCATTTTTAGACAAATTATCCCTAAGCTGTTCCTACCGTCATTTTTCAGGATGATAGCGATGTAGTCCTGAATGAAGGAGCTGATGTAGAGAAGCACAGCTGGCGTGTGGACAGTGCTGAAACTGAACTCTATATCGTCTGCTGTGTCATTGTAGCCGAGGCTGAAGTTGTCGTAGTGTGGGTCAATCCAGTTGGCCCACGCCGCTTCATCTGATATGGGTTTTTTTCGTATGTTGTACCTCAGCCATGAGCCAATCTCAAAGTAGGCACCAATATCTTAGAAAAGATGATTGGCGAATTAGAAAAACTAAGTGCTTCAAACTATGGTTCCACATGATGTTATGAGGTTTAAACTTTTTTTTTTTTTTTTAAAGATGTCCAACTCACCTTTATGGCAGTAAAAACCGTCAAAAGCCGTGTTGTTACAGTCACAAGTGTAGGAAGCATAACCCTCAATGCACTGGCCGCTGTTTCGACACGGTATGGTCGCATTGAGACACTGTCCTGTACAATTTCTCCTGATGCCCAGTTCTTCATTTACTTTTCCCTCTAGGTCAAGAGGAACACCGTTCATCCGCAACCCTCGAAGACAACCCAAGAATGGTCTCAGGGTGCGGTTGGCTGAGCCTGATGGGAAGAATACTTTTATCGGTGGCTGAGCATCTTCAACTAAGATTTAAAAGACCAACTAAAGACAGTCTAACCCTCCAAAGTCACCTTATTCCACCTACCTACTAAGAGAGGATGAGTAAACTTCATGGTGACAAACGTCTGACCCGGAAAACGTTTCACAGCCCAAGGCTGATAGTCGATCTTGATTCTGGCCAGCTTCACATTAATCTCAGCCTGAACGAAGTGCCATTCGTTGTCATTGAGCGGCACAGGGGAGCGTAGAGTCACATTCAGGATACCATCCCCCACCATGAATACAAACACAAGTTCATGGGTAGCTATGAACGGAAAAAAATAAATAAATATTTACAGAATACAGGTAATTGTTGTATGAGAATAGCTTTCTGCCAACAAGTGAGTTGACTCACAGTTGAGCTCTATCCGTATAAAGTTTCGAAGGTGTTCGTCGGAGTTCTCCAAGAAGACACAATTGCCTCGATAGGTTTTGAAGTGGAAGGAAATGTCGGCGCTGGATCCAGGCCTGAAGGTTGGGAAGGTTATGTAGGCGGGCTTGGTGAAGGCTATTGTGTTCCAGATGTTTCCTGTAGGAGATGGAGAGAAATGTGTCGAGAAAAGAAACTAACACAGTGGTGTTAGTTTCTTCAAGCTTACTGTCGCCATGGCAGCGGAGGGGTCCGACGGTGAATTGCGCTTCTGAGCCGGTCCTATTGGTGTCTCCGACTACCACCTTCCTCACAGGCAGGTGGTCTCTGAAGTCCAGGTAGCCTTTATCCGCGTACCTAAGAAGACACGGTCTTTAAAGGTCAGTGTCACACATACCGGCTAAGCCTGCATAATGCGCCTCTCTCTCTCTCACCATTGTCTATAGTCAGCATCACAGTTGCATTGAAACTTGGGGTCAGTGCAGGTTTGGTTGATGGCACAGCCACACTTTTGGACCTCTCTGAATGTCCCGCCCCAGTAAAAGTGACTCTCATTGTTGCGGCCAATCCAGTAACCAAAAGGTCTTCCATCTATTTACGAAGAAAATGGTGTGTAAGCGCTTCTTTTGCTCTTTCGAGTTTCCTGTCTTTTTCTGAAAGCAATAACAGGGTGTCCCACTTACTTGGGGTGTTGAGGAGGCGTGACTTGTAGCAGGAGTAGTCTATCCACTGCTCACAGTACATGGATATGTTGGCCAGAGCAGTGACTTCATCCCAGGAGGCATTCCAGTAGTTGACATCTCCTATATATGGACGGTCTATTGAACTCCCGCTCACCTTGGTACCATCTACTCGGTCATGCATAATCACCGTCCAAGCTTTATAGGCTGCAAAGAGGCAGGACAGATGTAGGGCATAGGGTGGAGAGGATGATAAGGTAGGAAAAATTATGGAAATGAAAAGCAATTTAACATCCGATAAGAACGTCAGAAAGACGTAGTGCCACTTCAAAAGAAGCTAAATCCACACACAAACAGCCGGACCTATCTCGTCTGATGAAACCCTTTAATTTCCCATGAAATTTCACTGCACATTTCTCATTATAGGACCATGATAACCTGATGTCTTGCTTTTCATCTTTTCATTAACAGCCCACAGAGGATCTAGCAAACACTTAACACATTGCTGACGAGGCCGTGTGCGTGCTTACACTTCATTTTGCAGTACACCTCAAAAGGTTTCAGCGGTCCACTGAGATCAGGATCGATGGTGTAGTTTCCAGACCAATACTTGCCACTGAGTCTGTAGGCCTCGCATGACTCTTTATAAACAGCTGTTTGAGAAGAGAGGCGAGATTTGTTGTGATTAGGCTGAAATACAGCATAGGCCAAGTTTAGTTATGTGTAAAGACACACTTCTAACATAGTTGAGCTCCCCGGCCAGCACTTACACAAATGACACACTTCTCCTTTATAACCTGTGTTCTCACAAATACAGATAAAATCGTCCCAGGACTGGATACATCTGCCTTCGTGTTCACATGGGTTTGGCGTGCATCTGAAAACAAAACAGATACTTATTCTGAGTATTTGAGAGCAAGACATAAGTGCGTTCAGTCTGCCAGGAAGGTTTATGTGACTCATAAATCCAAATGCCTTGAAAACATCTTGAATGAGATCACATTACTTCGGCAGCTCGATAAAAGAAGGAAAAAGAATCAACAAAGGAGTGTTGCGTTTTTGTGGGAATATAGTAGTTGGCCTACAGTGTTTCGGGGTTCTTGGTAAATGGATGAAAGTTCATGACCTTATATTTCGTAAATGATATTTCCTACCTGTCAGTGATGCCGCAGGTCCCTAACAACAGCTCAGCGTATCGTCCCCACTGTCGTTGCAGTATTATGTCAATATCAAGCTGTTCGTTGTCTATGAAGATATGCTGCATGCAACCATGGAAGCGGTTCAGCTTGGTCTCGCACTTTCTGATTGTGTTATTGGTTTGCGGGCAACCTGAGTGCAGGAGAAGCAGACGCTGCATTGAACAAGGTACAGATTTAGGCTACATGTTGACTCTACATTGTCAGCAGTTGTTTAGGTCATCGACCACACCTCCGAAAAAGTAGCGGTCCCCCGTCCGAACTGTGAAGGGGTTGGTGATCTTTAGCGGGGAGCCCTCCTCCTCGTCGATTGTCAGGGTCAGCAGGTTGTCTCTGGCTGCCAGATCCACTGAATGCCAGTAACCATCATTCAGCCTGTATCCTAGAGATTGGAGATGTGCACGTCATGAATTGTTCTGCAGCAACAACAGAGATCGCATGCACAAGGCATGGCAGGTCCATCGAGCTTTGGATTTCTGCTCTTGATCGATGAAGTCATTTTGCAGCTATACTGGGTAGTTTGGAAAATGATGAATGAGAAATAAAGTAGGAATTTCTCTGTCTGAAATCAAAGCTGTATTTTTTACAAAAATGATTGAAAAATTGCAAATGTGCCTTGTGAAAATGTGAAAGCTTGACGGGCCGAGGCTTTGCGAGCTATAACTTTCACAACACATCATGACATTGTACGGTTCAAAATTCTTTCGAGATCTCACAGGCCCACCTGCAGCAAACTGTAGTTTCTTCTTTCCAGGCTGGAATATAGTAACGTTGATCTGTCCCTCACTCAGACCCAGCTCGAGAGCACCAAGGTCATCGGCAAAGCGTGTGAACATTAGCAGCCCCGTGTAGTCCCAGGAGCGGAACTTGAACTTGACAAACATGCGCGGCCTCCTGAAGAAGCCCGGCACTTGCAGGTAGTTGTTGGGTCCAGCAAAGGTCATCGGTTTGAGGAGAATGTCACGGCAGGCAAAGTGCATCTTTTTCTGAAGGTAGGAGCAAGAAAACAGAAAAATAATTCGTTTTTCCAATCGTTTTTCCATCGACTGTGATTCTGTTGTGATCTTGAAGCTGGGAAAGTACAATTCCTCATGACTATTATAGGAAACTGTCATATTATGACTAGAATGCTGAGTAATGCTCCTACTTTTCGTGGTATGCGGATGTCTGACTCTTCTCTCTTGGCCTTGTCAATGATGTTGATGCCGTTGATGAAGACGTTCTCCAGGCAGCCCCGGAAATTTGGCGTGGTCGGGAGGTGGGGCAAGTTTTGCTCGATTACTCCCCCTACATACAGCTAAGAGGTATTAAGAAAGCAAATTACCCTCACTAACCCAGAATTCATATTCCCTAATATTATTAGAGGAGGATAATTAACCCAGTTACCTGTGTATCCAGATCCAGGTGAGTAAACTCACCATTACAGATGGCTGTCACAGTCTGACTGTCCACTGTCAAGTTCACCTGTCTACCGTAACGCTTAATGGTGACATAGTGCCAGTGCAAGTTATCGAGAAGGCTGCCAGCAGTCAGTGTGGTTCGCCCATCTACTTTGTGCACGACACTGCTTCCTGGAAAACAGAGTGCAAAAACAACAGGAGTTCAGAGCAGCTCTAAACGGCTGAATTTTTTTTTTTTCACACATAAATAACTGCAGGAGTCCAGCCAACAGTTTTCACATAATATCGATTTCAGGATGGAGAAAAGTTGGATTCTGTCTGAGATGAATGTCACTGTCACATACGGCAATATTTTCCTTACCGGCAACTGCACAACAAAAATCCCTTTGAAGAATTTCAAATTTAATTGTGTGGCTTATGAAGCTGGATGCTCGTCTGGGACCTTTGTTGCACTCCTGGCTTTCTCTTTCATTTCCTGTCATCTTCTCTGGAGTGCCTGAATAAGATTTTAATTTTATTTATTACTCGTGCTTTACCAAGACTGATGTGCAGGTAGAGACGGCCTTTCTTTAGCTCCAGGGTGAAGAGGTCTCCCTGAATCCCCTCGGAGTGCAACAGCAGACCATCCTGCTCCAGAGTCTTGAAGTTTATGGCGATGTGATCGTGCAGCGTGCGAGACCTCTTTCCTGGGTACATGTAGACCACTGAGTCGTCACCGTTGTACTGCAGTACATAGGAATCTGAAACACGGAGAAAGCCTTGTGAGCATTTTGCATTTTCGTCAGTAAATGCTGCACATTTTCTGCAGTATCTCATATGCATAGGCATTTAGCAAGAGGAGGATTTTCTCAAATAAAAATCGAGTGATTATTGATGATAGTCATTATTGAACTGGAGAAACTTGGATGTGGTTACATTTTGTCAAATATAATGCAGCGCAGAGACTGCAAAATTTCCTCAGGTCTGAATCAGAGGCTTTGAATGTGTAGCATCCATCAGTCATTTTTACCATAAGTGCAGCCAAACAGCTCCAGCCTTACACCGATCTTCCCCCCATTCTCTGTGTTCCACGCGAGAGGCAGCAGACGAATGTGTTTAGCAGTAAAGGCGTAATGGAAGACATTCCTCTTCACCTGATAATAATTCCAGTTTCCAGGCATCGTCTGTAAACAGATGCGACAAGCAAAGAGAGGAGAGAGTTATTGAGTCACTGCAATGGCATTAACACCTTATTAAGTGAGTGGAGATGAACTGATGATGAGATTAGATTTGTCAGCGTTGAGCGAGATAATATGCTGCACTGTCTCCATTTCGGTGCCAGAGACAATGAATATAATGAAACACCCACTGAATGCAAAATAAACTGTGAAGATGTGACTAGTTAATCCTCAACTCATCCTCGCTATGGGATCATGCTATGGCACATTGATCCCCCCACTACCCTGGCTGTTCCAGCTCTGACACCTACAGAGTTTCCTCCTTTCATGATGTACGGTGTCCAGGAGTCTGGTCGGTCTCCATAGAGCAGGGAGTACTTGGTGACCCAGTCGTATGAGTTGAAGGTTCCCTGGGTGGCGATGGCCATCAGTCGGTACTTCCTGCCGAGGTTGACCTGCAGCCATGGCTGTCTGTCCCTTGGAGATGGAGACCAGCCACTGCTGCCTGAGGGAAAGAAAGAACATGATATAACGATTGCAGATTTAGGTTGATGGCAATGAAATTGGGATCAAATCAACAGTAACTAAGCCTGGCAGCCATTTTGAACGCAAGACAGACTTGGGTTGGAGACTTCTCATCAACTGTTCAGTAATATATTTAGTGAATTCAACCATTAGCATTTGATCAAAAACTCCCCAACCACATTTACAGTCATTATACAAGACTTTCAACTTTTCTCTGTACTTCTTTCAAGCATCCAACATCTCTATATCCCCTTTGCATTCACGGCTTTAAAAACAGGGATGGTGGATCTCTTTGCTGTCAGTGTTTTGGAGGGAAAGGCGTTGCAGGCCAAAAGCTCGTGGTTATATAACTTCCGAGGTGTGGTTAATGGGATGAAAGGTGATTGAACAGTTTTTGTTCTCTCAGTTGCTAGATTATGCAGTTTTGCTAAAACTAAAGTCAGCTATAATTTAAGAAGATTTTATATTTGTAGTGCTTAAAGAAATACTTGAGTCAGTCAAGACAGTTTAACAGAAAAATATCAAAAATAGATGCAGCAGAACAAAGATGCCAACGCCTGGCTCCTATATTACCATATATTACAATAATTGGCCATGGCCTTGCGATAATGCATTCTGCAATCATGAACACCATTAATATTATTAGTTACAGTTGCCTGCATTTCCTGGTATAAAAGGTTCAAACATCTGCAGTTAGAAAGGTCTCCAGCTGAGTGGCGTAAAATTATGCATAGAGTCAATTAACTTACCATACAATTTGGCAAAATTGGCGGAGTACAGAAAGTTATATCTTGAGGAAGCCAGAAAAGAGGAGGCATAGAGCCCAGAGACCAGCGGATCGACACATTCTCCTGTGACGAAAAGGACAAAAAGGAAGAAACAATGGTCAGGCGCTATCAAACATATTGTCTCACAAGGCAGCATTCATAACTGGCTTTCAAACTGATTGAGTTCTGAGTAAGAAAGACTGACTGATAGGAAAAAAAAAAAACATCTGGAGCTTAGGGTATTCTCTAGAAGACACAAAGTTCAAATTTGGCCAGATCAGTCCATTTAAATTCAAAGCACAGCACAAAAACAACTTTTTGGTTATTTAACATATTTGTATGGGAAGGTCAAGTATTCATACTAGAATGAACAGGCTCATATAGGCAGGATGGCCGGGACTTACAAATCCAACCAAGTTTCCAGACACCTACTCAGAAAGTATTTTATTTTAGCATCTTCATTTTCTCACAGGTTGTGTGGGTAAGCAGTAAGTTATGAAACCAGCAGCTATCTCGGCGCTAAACTATTGTGAAAGTCATGCGGTTACGCAACATCCTTTTCCTCTTTCAAGGGAGTACAAAGATAAATCTGGTCTTTTGTTGGCCAGCATTGCAAAGACAGAATAAATATGCTGCAGCGTCATGCAGATTGCAGTCTTTGTGTGTGTGTGTGTGTGTGTGTGTGTGTGTGTTAGCCTTTTATCCAGTCCAATTCAAACTGTGGATATGGCTGTGTCATGGCTGTGTAGTTATTCTGCATGTGGCTAATTCCAGAGATTTCATATAGATAGGCTAAAAAACAAACATATTAATAGCTTTTTCTTGAAAAAGAAATTGGGGAGATGTATCAAAATATCAAAAAATGTTATCAGGACAAACTAATAATGAGAGACAGAGGAAATGAAAGCAGCTCCATTGTGCCATTTACCAGTATGAGTCTCTCTGAATGTATGGAGTTGTTTACTGGCGTTCAGATGTTGTAACACCTGTTTCTTACAATAACAAAGGTCATGGAGCACAGGAGCTGCAGGAAGAGCAAAGGAAGGAAGAGTACGACAGCCTAAAATTTAAAGCCCAAAGTCTATGTGATAACAGCAGCTTGTTACTGTGAAGAAAATGGGAAAGAGCGAGTAGAAGGCTCTTCCACTGCCTTAAATGTGACAGAAACCCTATTTGAGCCAGCAGACAGCACAAATACGTGAAAACAAATTCACTCAGATAAGCAGGAGTTCTATCACCTTTCAGGCAAGGACATGCTGCACAGCCGTGGAGGAAATGTGCTGAGCAGGGAAATATGACCTTGACTCTCATCCTCTGTCTGCCTCCCCATGAAGCTTTCTCACCACATTTATGATACAGACTCGTTTCTAAAGGATCAATAACCAATCTCTGCTCCAATACTGTGCTGCTGGGCCATTTTAGGCCATTTCCATCCAATCCAAAATACTTGGCAGCTTTGTGCTGCAGTTACACACCCGGAGCTTGTTTGCTGCTAATGGCTTGAATTCTATCGATTTGCTTCAATGCCTCAATTAGTGGCGAAAGGAGTGGGGTTTGAATTTAAATGTGAAGAGCAGCTGCATAAGAGACTGCAGCAGGTTAACCCAGGCCACTCAGCTCCTCGCTGTAATGCACGCTCCACCCCCACCTATTCGTCGTCTCGCCTCCTTTCCCTCTCTCTGACTCTCCCTTAAGCTCCATCACAAAATCATCCGCTCTCCTGTGCGCTCGCTGCATCCCACCACCGCACACTCATCATCAGCTGGCTGTTTTCGTGACTTCTTCCTCTCGCTGCTTCTCTGTCTCTCTCTCTTTCTCTCCAAAAGTGGGCGTTGTCGTGTTGCAGTGGCTAAAGTGTACCTGAATCTCCCGCAGAAGATCTTTTCACTCTCCTTGACATCTGCATGTCCATCACCCCCCTCCCTTCCCGTCATCTCACAGAGAAATTTCTTTCTCCATTCATCATTTAGGTGCGGTGGGGGAACGGTGTGACTGCCGTCATCACTCCTGCTGAATCATCAGTCTACTGTAAGTGTAGGCCGGTCTGTCTGGGCTGACAACATCATTGCTGTGCGTTATGCACCGTATGTACAGCATGCAGAGAGTCGCCTCCTCTGGCTGTCTCTTGCCTATGACGAGCAGCTGCTGAGTATTCAGACAGCAACCTTGAATGTGTGCAGAACTGAGCTGAATGCAGACGTCCAAGAACATTACATCAAAATGCTGCATCAGAACATAGAGGCAGAATAAGAACATTGCGTTTTCTATTTGGTTGGATTTCATTAAATAATTTATACCCCAGCAGGCATGACAGTGGGTGGTGTGTGGCTACAGTCAGGGATAAAAGCCCAAACTGGACAGCAAAATCATATTAAATTTAGAATGAATAAACATCTTTTGTTTCCTATCTGTCGACCCATCTCGCCCCATTAGTTCTCCTGACATGGATTAGGCAGTCAGTCCCTCTCTGCTTGAGCTTTTAACAGTGACAGGAAGCACAAAGCATTAACTTGAGACCACCTAATGCAAACACACACACACCTTGTCGCACGAGTCTCGGCCCCACCCTACTAGGTCACAGTGCTCTGGGATCTGAGGCTCCATCTTAATCTGACACAGCTCCACTGTGCACAGCAGACATACAGTTGGCCAGGCCTGCAATAGAGTACGAGCCAAACTCGCAGGCCTCCACTTCCTCTTTAACACCCGTTTACGTCCAGCGAGCTTGTCCAACTTCCACTCAAGCGCAGTCGCTGCTTTTCAGGCCTATTTTACAACACAATGTCACAGACCACCTCCCACATTGTGTAAAAGACATTCAGAAGCAATAGGATGTTCAAAGATGTTCTTCTATGTACTAAAATAACAACAGGATGCATGAAAACAAAGGTTATAGCCCTGCAGTAGTTTAACAAACAAGGTAACATCGATGCATAACACAAACTTGTAAAGTGACTGTGACTCATGTCTTTATGTCAGAGTTATCATTAAGGGCTGTCTGTTACTTCTGTTCGCTGTAATTTGAACCATCAAGAATCTGTCATTCTAAACTACCGAGCAGCTCCATGATGCAACATCCCAGATCCCTGTGATCCCCCCCCCCCACCACCCCCCCACTGAAAACCAATGAGTCACACATTGCACTGTATGGGGTTAATGAACAGCCACATCTAAAGCTCATTAGTATGCATGAAACGTGTTTGGTGATTTGGCAGATTGCACCCTTCCTAAAAAAAAAAAATAAAATAAAAATAAAAGCCCAGTTTCAGATCCAAACACGCCCCCACCTCTATCCAACCAAATCCACCACAGTGCTGCTTCATTGATTAGTGGGCACTGATTTCCCTGCCAGGTGAATGTAATCCATGCTATGATGCGGAGCTTTATGAACAGGTGATGGGAACACAGCCCCCCCCCCTTTAAAAAAAAAAAGAAGTACTGCAGTGGGCTGGTCCCAGTCAGGACGCCGATGCCCTGCTCTGCCATCTCCAAACCGCCACTTTGAAAATGTGCTCATCGCCTTTTTATTTTTTCTTCTCTTTCTCTCAGCAGCAACAACACTTGCACCATCAGTGCGATGATAATATTTAGAAAGGACCAAAGCACACGCTCTTGGGCGGCCGGGGAAGTCGGGAGTCGAACCCGCCGCACGGTGCAGAAACTTGCGCGCTGGCTGGGAGAAAGCACTGCAATGCAGACACTCCAGTGCGCCGGGGATCACCGCGCGCACCTTCTGCTGCAGGACCGCGAGGTTCAGCTGCTGCACTTTCTTTTTGTAGAACAATGCTGCTCTGTCACCGCATTAGACAACACAAGCAGTGAAATGTAACGACGTGTGTCTGGTTTTTATCGCAACGCGCCTTTCAACAGCCCAGGCTACATTTTTTTTTTTTCCCCTACATGAATGTTAACTTCCCCGCACCCCACCTCCTCCTCCAGCACACAAAACCACGACAATGCATTTATACACACCTGGAAGAAAGAAAACATTTTTTTTTTTTTCATTTTTTTGAATGATATTCTAGCAACCCACAACAGATGAACAATTGCATGTTTCACAAGACTTACGTGATGAGCAATGTTGAAAAGCCAAAAATAAGAGGCATATGCTCAGAACTTTGCAAGTCATCCTTCACTTAGGACGCGTTTCTCCGTGCGGGGTTATGTTAATACAATCGCCGATTGTCCTGCGGCATCCTTTCACCTCCCTTTGGCCCAACTTTAACTCGCTCAGCTCCAACTCCTCTTCCCGGGATCTCGGGCAGCCTCTACCGGGGCGGGAACGCGCATGGGATGCTGGTGGTGCTGATGCTGCGCCGAGAGCGCGCAATTCGTCTGCTATATTCTCTAAACTGTTTTATTTACATGTCTGCCGTGCCGTGCCGTGCCGTGTTGCATGATATCACTGAGTACTTGTGTGGATGGGCTCAACTGGTCCAGCGATTGATGACCAGGTGGGGTTTTTGTTGCGCCCCTTCCACAAGAGTCTGGGTTATTTTTGGATGCAAATAGGACCGGAGATGAGGATGTGATTAAAAAAAAAAAAACAAGCAAACAAACAAACAAAAAAACTTTTCCTGTCCCCTTCAGATTGGTCTTATTTTTTATATATTATATGATGTCGTCTTCAGGATCCAAGGTGGTCAAATGTAGTTGTCCATCTGAGCTGTGGTTGATTGTGTAGTTGATCAGAAGCTTTATTCCTCCTCTGCCTCTGGTAGAGTTTTCATGGCTGCCTGCTGCCTCAGAGTGCACTGCGTCAGTGAGGAGACTGTCAAGAAGTCTTTCTCTTCAGGAAAGCAGATCTGAATTTATCCCCCAAAATAGGATCGTCCAGATCAGCAGAAGGAACACAGAGTCAATCACGACAGCCCAGCAGGCTGCTGGGTTCTGCTGGTGGCTTCTCTGACTCTGTCCAGTTACCCGCTTTGTGTCAGTGAGTCCACAGATATGCCCAGAGCAGAACAGGTTACATGCTAATGATGCCAGCTGTGCCTGAACTCAGGCTCATCCCTGCACACATACACACACACTCACAGGAGGTTGGGGGCGGGGTGAGACTGAAGCAGATTTGTGGCAATGTGTGGCACACTGACCACAAAATAATAATAAACAAAAAAGGCTTTGGGATTAAGAAGTGGGTTTATGGGACGTCAGTGTGTCAGTCATGATGTGAGATTGAGTGACTGGGCCAACGTGGGATTTAGTGTGTTTCCAATCAAATCAGATTGTCAGTTTGTAAGCTCCCTGGCACTGGGGCCCCCGCCCTGAAATACCATAAGAGTATAGAATTATATCTGCAGAGAAAAAACAATGGCAAACAGAAGAAAATGACAGGGGATGTTAAAGTAGGGCAGCAAATCAGCAGAGAGATGAGTCCCAGGCATTGCAGAAGTATATTTTTTACAGGTTCAAAAGGACTTGGGGAGATAATTTATTTCAACCACAATGGAAATCTTTTAATTTCTCAAGTGTTCTGGCGAGCATCCTCTATTGATAGTGCAAACAAATCTATATTACTTGTCTTGAAACTTATTTGTTTCATGAGGAGGCTCAAACAAGACACAGTAGCACTTAGAGGTGTGCAATTATCCCACAATCCTCCTATTTTTGTCCCGTTTTCTGAAAGCAGTCATAGAGTTTCTGCCAAATCAGAGAGCAGCCCAGAAGCAGCATGGGATTTTTCTGTTTCTTTACGGAGTTTGAGACAATTTTAAAATATCACAGTGAGATTATTTTGATGTGGACAAGACTCAAACAAATATGCACACTCCCTCCTATCACATCTATACCTAGCTTAAAAATGGGTGTGTTGTGCATAGAGAGGATTGCCATCTGTTTCCCTTAATGACCTTTTACATTTGACCTTTTAATAACCGCTGGGAACAGTCCAAAGGGGACCTAATTCGATCCATTCGGGGTTAAACTGCTCTCCTGGATAGAACAGGCTCAACACTCATAAACTGATTAACAGCAACAACTAGAGGCAGAATTTCCATAAAACGCCGCTCAGGCTTGTCACCACTCACACCCACAAAGTCGTGGTACTTCTGGCACCCTCCCGTCTAATCAAATCAGGCCAACAATCCTCTTTCTTCAGTTGGAGAAATGCTTTTTTAAAAAACAAAAATAAAAGATGACTCGTGAAACAATATGAAAATGAATAAAATATCTTTATTACATCATAGACGGCAGCCGGACACTCAACTTATTAAATTAACTGTTACTTCAGTTGATATTTAATTCTGATGTGTTGGAATATTTTTAAAATAATATAAAATCCAATAAATATACATTCAATAACCCCGCCTATGGCAAATTTAAAGGTCAATAGTCAAGTCAAATTAATATCAAGTGAAGTCATTTGTTATTTCTGTAACACCAATTCACTAAAAATAGGACTATGTCTTATCTTTGGAATATTGTTTATGCAGACCCAACAATTCCCATAAAGAGTAGGCACTTGCTAACACTATGAGAAAAACTTTCTTTTAAGAGGAGGGGCTGACATCTGCTTTGACCTGTCAGGTTAAAAGAGAGAGAACACAGAACACAACGCTGTCAAGAGTGTGATAAAATGACAGATAATACCATCGAAAGTTATTCTTATCAGTTAGACGACATTCAGCTGCTGAATCATTGAGGCGTAGGTGGAGACCTGGACTCTCCAGCGCTGGAGATAGGAGGACGGGCAGAAAATAATATGGGGAGAGAGAGGAGGGGTTTGGGTGGCGGATGGATTTGATTCCCAGTTTTTCTTTGGGTACTAGCTTTGAATGTACAGATCAAACTCAGCTTCAGAGGAGTCAAACTGTAAATGACCACTAGATGTCAGGTAAAGCTCAGACTTGGATCCCTGTTCATTCCACACAATGTCAGCTCGCCACGCACAAGCTATTTTGCACTTTACTTTATGCTGCAGGTCTTGAATGGTGTTCCACCCTGACAAAACATATTAAACTTTTCCATAAATAATTAATGAATGATTTTAGTGTTGATAAAAGGAGTCTGACTGTCAATATGTTGGATCCTTTTCAAACAGCTGAACAGAATACACGTACACATGTTTTCCTTTTCATTCCATTTTGAATGGACTCCAATGCTAAATGCACATACCTTCAACGTTATAAAGTTCATACTTCTCTATGGCCCTCAAATTTTCTAAAAAGAAATAAAAAAAAAACCAAACACTCGTGCACAAACAAAGACAGGTGAAAACTCGTGGTGGCCTCGTTTCTCCCAGGGATGTTTTTGTACCAGATTGTACTTTGGTCTGCCCCCATTAACACTGTGTGCATTTTCCATAGGGGTGCCCCATTTCATGACACAGGGCATATGCTGAGGGCGCAAGGGTGAGAACAGACACACACACAGACACATAGATGTTCTCACAAGAAAACGTTTTCACCATTAAACCCACAACCACAGACCAGCAAACACACGCCTGCGCACAAACTTGGGTCATGTCATGAGTCAAGCCCAGATGTTTCCAAGAGATAGTTTTGCTGATCTGTTATCACAGATGAGTACAACTTGTCATGAAGATAGATGGAAGAATCTGAGAAGTTGTGTCTTTATTTATGTGTATCTGATATGCCAGACACAAAACAGAGTTGAGTTATGCTGACGGAGGTTCATTTGAAAAAAAAAAAAAAAAGTCTGTCAGAAACTGGAGATTTCAGCAAAGTTGTGCTCTAGTTGGACTCTTTTGACAGGTGTTTTTTGTTTGTTTGTTTGTTTGTTTGTTTGTTTTGGCCAACACCTATGGGAACCCAGTGTCTCTGTGTGCTCGTGGGGGGGGTGGGATGGTGTCGGGGGGAAGGTTTGCTATAAACAGGGCCATTAAAACCACATGATGCTCTCAGGTGTCCACACACCGGTATGACCTCCTGCTGGTGAGGCCCAATCCCAGTTGAGAGGATGCCCAGCAGGGGATATACAGACTGGAATCCCACCTCTGAAGCCCCCCCCCCAAAAAAAAAAAACAACACAGTGTTAGCTCAACTGGTGAGTCCAAGACAGCTGCTACAACCTGTTCGACCCACACTTCACCAACCGGCTTACTATATATACACAGTCAACCTTCCGAAACCCAAGGGGCAATGGGTTTAGATGAAGATTGTAATTTGAAGGAATAGTTTGACATGTAAGCGAATACGCTTATTCACTTTCCAGCCAAGAGTTGAGTTGAGAAAATCAATACCACGCTCTCGTCACTATAGTAAATAATATAGCTGCTGCCTGAACCAGCAGCAATTTAGATTGTGCTTGGCACAACAGCTGGAAACAGAGGGAAACAGCTGGCCTGTCTCTGGTAACAAAATCACGTGAAAGCAACAACCCAAAGAATAAAGATGACAGCTTCTACTTTTGTATGAGTACCCGGACTCTTATCTAGCCGACCAATCAAAGAATGATTTGGCAGATTTCCATAAAGCTGGGAATTATCATTTTTTATATCTTTTTTTTTTTTTTTTTTTTTACAAAATAAACAAAATGGCAGTGAGTGAGCTATAGAGGTGCTAGTAAAATTCCCCACAGTCTTTGTGTTAAGCTAGGCTAACTGCTGATGAATGGAAGCTTTGTGTTTGCTTTACAGACTTGAGAATGGTGTCAACTTTCTCTTCAATCTCTGATTCTGGAACGAGGTAGATTATGCATATGTTCACGTTTTACTCAATGTCTCAGTTGCAGAGATGATTACCTCCACAGAGGAGGCTACGTTTTCACCCTCGTCTGTTTGTTTGCAAGCAGGATCCTACACGGAGTGTCTTGGTGTGGAGTATCTTTCAGTGTCCACTCAGTCGTCACAACATAAGTCCACAGCTCGACACACTTCTCATCGGAATCCGCTTTATTCTGTCAAGGTGATGCTTGTGTGTTGAAGTCCTAAAGCCAGTTTTTGTCACTGAACTGACACACACATACATGTTAATGAACGCACACACATTTACATGCATTTCAGGTTAAATTATTCGTGGCAGATGCATACACGACATCAGCTCCACAAACAGAGCAGCACTGACACCTGCATTAAGTTTAAATACTAGCAACAGCTGCAGCCTGGTTGAGATGCGTGGAGCTGAGACACTTTTGTTTCTCATGTTTGCTGCCAACACTAGCGCGCACACACACACACACAGATGTAGAGGCACAGCCAGTGACACACACACACACACACACCACCGGGTTGTGTTTCACTCACGCAGCAAACTAGCCACAGTTATTTAGTCTGCCTCCCAGTTTGTTTGCCCACTGTCTTTTTCTCTTTTGTTGCTCTGCCTTGGGCTTTGTTTGATGTAAACTGCTAACTGTAGCAAATGACAGTTGCAGCTGGGTGGATGATGAGTGAAGATGAAAAGGGTCATGCCAAATGACAAAGCATGAAGATGGTCACGTTGGACAAACAGCAGCATTTCTGTGTTTGTGTTCAAAAGCAACAACCTTAAAACTCAGCTGCGTCTGGAAGACAGCCCTGGAAAATGACCATTACTAAATTGGACAAGTTTTACTCGCATTAGCGAGGCAGTCGTAAGCAGCAAGGTAATGGGTGATTTAAAGTTTTGCTTTCTACGGGACACAGAGGCACACATATAAACACTGTGAGATGTCTAACTAGACAGGAAAAATCTTTCCTTCCACTCCCAGCTCTGCTCCTTGAAGCTGAGCTCCAGTAAAGCACCTTTGGCAGCAACGCTACAGAACTGCTTGTCCTCTCAATGTCGGGCCCCTCTCCACTCACAGCCTGCAGGTGGGAGCTGGGACATCTGGAGGGCAGCAATTTATGCATCTAATGGACGAGAGCAGCATTTCTTTAAACATTTTGAACTGTGGGAATTGTGTAAAACCAGTTTGCAGTGATGCCAAATTTTACGGGGGAAAATCATCTGCTCCTTTGCTTCCTCTTGTCGAAGACAAAGAGAGACATTATTTTATTTAACATTGTAACTGATGATGAACCATTAGTAAACAAGCCTAACCACCCACCAAACCTACTGGGAATTAGCGGTACACAATGAGTGAGGGTGTGTGTGTGTTTGTGGCAGACATAATTCAAATACCTACCTACTCCTCCTTGTAGGGGTTCACCCTCCGCGTCCATAAATGTTGCTCTTGGAGGTCACCGCACCTAGCAACAGCCTGGATCAAGTCCTGAAAGAAACATGAGACAGCACACAGGCAGACACACACATGCACTTATACACACAGGGACTACATAGTAATATACATTTTCCTAAACACACCCAGGTTAAGCTGACTTTCGTGGCATGCAAGTGCAGAGTGGTGCATAAAAAGCATTTTCACTTTTTCGTGTGCATGTGTCTGCATGACTGACCTAGTTATCAAAGATTATATCACTGACAGAGACAGGCGGAACACAATTTTTTGCTTCTCTGTTTGTGGTCTCAGTTCATGCCTTTCTTCTAAGAAGGGATTCCGAGGAAAATCTGTGACTGTGTGGGCTAAAGAAAAATCACCTTAATGCAAATGTGCTGGGACACGAATGAAACAGGGCTTGGAATGAGTAGATCAGCCCATGCTATATTCATACTTTTCCACAAACATCATGGTTTGGTACAGAAACCAGCCTAAACATTTTACTGCACGTTATCCTCCCCTCTCCTTGACTGTTCTGCCTCTTTCATGTTCAAACTGTCTGATAAAAATGATAAAGCTCCCTCTCCTGTGCGTATGATGAACGGTAAACTTCCAGCGTGTGTTTGGTCACATTAGGGATAACGTGATCTTTTTTAGATCTTTTTTACAACTGAAGTAATTAAATAGTAAAAAGACCAAACATTATATGTAATTATCCAGAAGATTAGCTTCCCTTTCAAGGTCTCTGGAGCCTTGTTTGTCTTGGTTCCTGTTTACAATGGTGTGTTTGTGGAGGAGTGTGGGGCAGTCCACCTTTAGAGTGGTTTTTCCTAAAAAGACACCCAGATACATACATGGCAAATTCGACCAAAGGAATAGTTTACTCGGTTGTTCTGAGAAAGACTGCTGCCCAGACTGAAGTTAAGCAGTAGGCACTTTTTCCATATTCAGTAATTTAACTGCCAGTACTGCTAAGAGCTTCACTCTCAGCTGATATCTAAACACAGGAAACAAGAGCGAGACGCACCGAGCTAGACTCCAAATCCTTTTCGTGTCTCCATCATTCATTTATTCTGTGCCCATCACCTAACTCGCCCCACTATTCACATAAACACAAGGACACTACACCCAGTCCTGCTTTTTCTGTACTGGATGCATAATGTACATTCACAAGTGCGAGAGCATAGGAGACACCACTAATCCGGCACAGGTTCAGATTCTGGCTATGTGTCATCAATTCTGTATTCGGTGTACTTTCACACAGTCAGCATCCTAAAAATAGCTGAAGGACTCTGGCTCTCTGCCCAGCCTCACTAACTGTCAATAAGTTATCTTCTCCCTCACGCTCACACTTGCAGCTTTTAACCCACAGTACCACAACCGTTAACTGCGCACTCCAGCACCACGATTTAATCAAAAATTAACCTTATTTGGTCTGCCTCAAGCAAATGTCACTAAAATGAAGGTAGCCTGTATTTTATAGGCATAAGAAAGAACTAACTTGACTGGTCAGTGCCTTCATAAATCATTGACTAGAAGTAAGAGACTACGTTGATAACAAGTGCCCAGAGGAACCTTATCTGTTCTTTATTTCCTCTTTGATGTTTAAATACCAGACGATATGAGGGCATATCCCTGTTTGTTTGCATTGCTCGTTGTTGTGTCTTTTCTACATGCTGTAGTCTCGGCTCTCTAGGTTCTTTATCTGCTCTGGTTGAATATCCATCTTTATCACTCTCCCATCTTTCTCTTTCTCTGCATCTATGCTTCCAGTCCAACTCCTCCTCACTCGTCTTTTGATGACGGTGAGCGATAATATGGCTTCTGGTATTGTGTCTTCTCAAATTCCCCCTCCTCCCCCCACCAAATGCTGAGGAATGTTTGTTCCTCAAATTCCAGCAATAGGTGGATTATGGTGCAGAGCTTTTACAGATTGAATTATGTAACAACATTCAATGGATGACCTTGGCATATCTGAATGGAATGAAGAGTGATGTGATGATGTGATGTTGGGCAGGACATGATTAAGTTGCTGTCCACATACACAAAACTGCAGTATTACTCAAAGATCATTTGCCACTTCTTTTGTAATTTCTTGAAATAGCTGAACCTAGCTGTTGCCATATGCAATAAATCATACATATCCAAGTCTCTGGTAAGGAACGGCACTCTGGCTCTAAAAACCTGAGAGGCCTCCTTCATCGATTGCAAAAGTTCTGCAGGGAGTTTTATGTTATGTTGACAGAGTGAGTCTGCAATGCTAAGGGTTACTGTAATGAAGCTAGGCATGGAGGGGAAGTGAAGAATGTGAGGGGTTAACTGAAGTGAGAAGGTCAGAAGTTGAAGCCAGGAATGTTTTCCATAGCCTGGCCTTCCTTTCGCACAAGGCCTTTGTGCCACACAGTCCCAAGGAACAGATGTGCCCACAGCCTGAGTTAGAAACACCTCCCTTAGCTGTGGTGTCCTTAATATCGGTAACTACTTTACTGAAGTGCAGGAAGGCAAAAGGTACTGGATGTGGAATCAGTGTGAACCCAGCTGCATTTACAAGAATCCCACTTTATCTCTTTTGCGAACCACAGAGCAAGACTCTGTGGCAGGAGGTGCACACAGTCTGCATCATTAATTTAAATGAACTGTCCGCCATCATCATTTCATCCAATTTTCCACATTTACAGGCCGACTGTCACAAACGATCCACTGGCGCAGCTGGATGTTTCACAGTGGGAACCACAGGTCAACTGATGCAGTGGTTAAAGGGCCCTATCCCATTACGCGGTCAACAGCAGCCCTCTGTTCACAAACCCATAGCCTAAACTTCTGTTGTACTTGAACATGCTAGACTGGTGGTAGAGGGAGCGGCTGCATGGCAGGATGAGGGTTAAGTTCATTGCTGGACACCGTGGGGAGGAAATCCTGTCTGAGTCAGGGGTGAAGGGTCACTGGGGGTCAGTTCCTATCCTAAATCCCTCCAGTGGGGTTGTCAGATAAACTTTGACCATAGAAGGCTTCTGAAAAGAAGCTTTTACTGATCACCAAAGACAGAGCTGCTGTCTTGAACAGAGAGCCTCCTATTGCATGTGTTTCTATGAGCGCCCCTGCAAACCACATTAGAAAACTCAGTTTCAAACAAAACCTCAAAAGCAGAAAAATCACACAGTCCTCCTCAAACATGTCAAAAGACTTGATCAATCATCACCCAAAGAACACTCCAAAGATAAACTTACACACAGCCACATGCAGTGAGCCTCTTTGGCAGACCAGATTTCACATCCCTCTCTGTTGACAATCAATCTGTTTCACCAACATTAGAGTCTGGCTGTGATGCGGGCAACAGTGAAACAGGATCCTGGAGGCAGAAACTCAAAGGGGAAAGAGCGAGAGACACAGAAAGAGGTACAGAGTGAATGAGAGAGAGACTGAAGGGAACAGTCTGCTCTGCTCGGCTCTGTCTCCGATCAACTTGACATGTGTGACTTGTGTCTACTCCACGTCTCCGTTAGAAACCCCAAACGCCGAATTCAACAAACGGTGTTGTGAGGAGTGGCAGGAAGGAAGTGGGTGGGATCAGCCTGAAATTTTTTCTTTTTTAGAAAAAAGGAGATGAAAGACAAAGTTCTATTAACAACCACAACTAAAGATACGGCACATCAAAAGCACAAAGATTTTTAGTTTTAGTCCTACTGCTGAGTTTTCATCAAAGTCATATTTTTCATGATGGAGGCCAGATTTGCACTTCCCTCCCCTCTGGCAGCCTGAGGTTAGCCTGCCTAGATGGCATTCATTCTGGGAGACCAACCAAATCATCTGCCCCACTGCTGATCTGGTGCCTCAACCTGACACACTGTATCAGGTTATCGTGCTTTTATCCGAGTGTGTGTGTGTGTGTGTGTGTGTGTTAATGGAGAATCATGTGTCATTCACAGGAAAAAGGGGAAGAGAGGGGGCAGAGGAAGGCCGTGAGAGAGATTGTAACACCGGGGGACACTTTAAAAAGAGAAACTAAGACAATAACTGCTCTTTCTGCAGTTGTTGTTTTTTTTTTCTTCTCCCAGTGTATTGAAAAAGGCAGTCATGGACAACATTTGGATAATGATCACAGATATTCGAGGACTGTAATGATATCCTGCTCTTTGTGTTGATTTTCTGTCGTCCCCCCCCAGAAATTATATACGGTGGGAGGGCTTTTCTCTTTTTTCCCCTTTACTAGCGTGGGCTGAGGGAGTGAGCTCTAAAAATAAAACATATGTTCCTCCAGGTCTGTGGGAGCAGGGGCCCCCAGTGTATTGTTTTGGGATATGGGGGAGGACAGGGAGGATCTGGCCTGGAGAAAAAGAGAGAGAAATACTGCAGAGTAGATGCTGCTGCTGCTGTACTTACAAGAAGAGTTGAAGGAATATTCTCACTTGCATGCGAATATATAGAAACTAGGAGAGGAAACTCACATTAAGTCATTCTGTTCAGTTTCTCTTTTATTTCCTGCAATCGCTCAGGTGATATTGCGTGTGTTACTTGAAAAGTGGCTGCCCGAACACATCCCAGCTGAAAGATGCATCCAGGATGTTTTATTTTAACTCTCGGGAAAACAGCGAGGACAGGGGTTAAGGACTGAGTTGGAGTTAGCCAGCTGACTGAGATGCATGTGGGGGAAGAACAGGGGAAATGAAGGGATTTTAAGGGAGAAATAAGCATGAGTGCCGAGGGGGCTGGATATATCACGTGTCTGGATTGAGCCAGTCCGTCTACCTCCTACTGCTGTATCTTTGTAGACTGTTCAGTAAAGTGGAAGAGGAAAGAGTGGGGGAGGTGTGTGCGTGTATGTGTGCACTCCCATCTGTGTGTATGTGCCGAAGAGGCAAGAAAGAAAGTTAGGCCAGAGAAAGAACAAAGATCCACACAAGTTGTTGCCAGATATTTAGTGTAATTGGTGATATCAGGACACAGTTCCTCCAATAAAGCTCATTTTAAATCAGTCAGTAACTGAAACAGTTGCTGGCAGCTGCCTTAACCTCAACAGATGGATGGTTAGATTTACTTTATTGATCCCCAAATAAGAAAGGCAGAAATAAGCAAAGTGCATTTATGAGGTTTGAAACTTTCAAACAAACTTATGATAACATTACAGTACAGCAACAACAACAACAACAAAACATCTTTTCTTTTCAGGGGGACTCTTTTATTCTTTGTCATTTTTGCTTTTACTGTATGCTTTCAGAGAAACATCATCAAAATAAAAGGCCCTCTAACCGAAGTAAATTTAAAAAAAAAAGTTCAACGACAAGTACAAATATGCCATAAAGTTAAAAGAGAGACTATTAACTCTAAGATTGAAACATTAATTGTGTAATTTACACTCTCACCAAAATTATGACTGTTTCATACCAAACCATATGGAATGACAGTCTTTAATTGGAAACCAAAAACCATTACAATCTCTTACAAGAGCTTCCCCGAGCCTTAAACATCAACTATGCTTTGTTTGTTTTAAGCATGTACCAGTACAGTAGTACTGCCATGAGTGGGAAATTCAAGATAAAATGTGACACATAATAAAAAAACAAAAACAACTTTCCTCCATTGCTGTCTGTAAAAACACTTCACATCATGGTGATTTCATTACCACCATGGAGCCTCCACAGGGCATCACATGCCCTGTCAGTGTGGGGAGAGGGCGTGCCCCGTGGGCGGTCCCATCCTGGGGAGTGTCCGCGTGTGGCCAATCGGCGTTTTATACGTCAGGTGTGTGGGCGGGGTTACCTATCAACCCCCCCCCCCCTACACACACACACACACTGACACACACTGTCCTTCCTCAGCTGCAACACGCTTTTGTTTAAACTCAGTCAGACGGTGAGTCCTGCAGAGTTGCGCTTTTTTTTTTTTTTTTTAATCTTGACAGATGTTCACAAGATGCTGATGTCAAATAAAGTCAACGATGTACTTTTTTTTTTTTTTTTTTTAAATCCTGACTCCCATTTGGGGATGTTGATTTTTGGTTGATTTTTCATTTTAATTTTTCAAGTTTATTTATTTTATTTTTGTGAAGCACTTCGGCTGTGTGAAGTTTCTCAAACCGGTACAAGGTGTCGTGACCGACGCAGCTGGAAACCTGGAGAAAGAAGGAGCCCTGGCAGGGGGGGGACTTCGTCTGATGGCTGCCATGAACCGCAGCTAGACGCTTTACCTGCTCGGTGACGGTGAAGGGCTCAGGCGGCTCATGCTTCCTTCCGCCGGGTGATCTATGGAGAGGCTTCCCCGCTGGCTCTCGCTCAGCCCCCGGACTCACCTTCGGCTGAGACTCCGCCGTGAACGTTGAACCGAACCGAACCGAACCGACCTGGATAGTAGAAAACGACTCACTTAACCTCATTTGAATGCCTTTGCAAGGAGTTTGCTGGTTTCTGTGCTGCAGGCAGGGCTTCAGTTTGCTCGGACGGGACTATGGGGAGAAAGAGGAGGAAGAGTCTTTTGAATTGCGCAACAAGGAGGACTTGACTCCCAATGGACGGGTAAAAAAAAAAAAAAAAAAACAACTCTCCACCTGCACCACACGGATACTCTCCTTCATGCATTTATATAAGATACAAATCATAGATGGCATGTAGTGACTGTAGAAAAGCTGCCCCTTTGCACTTTGCACCTTAAAACATTTCATTTAAAAAAAAAAATGTCCTGAGCTTTCTGAGCTCAGTTTACGTTTTGTGCAAACAGAGTTGGCTGCAGTTCTTTTTCAGGAGAAAAGCTAATTTTTTTTTTTTTTTTTTTGGGGGGGGGGGATAAATTTGGATTGGAACGCCAAGGCAGGATAAGAAATGCAGCTTTCCCATATTTTGAAGTATTAAGTCAGTGTTGACATGTTATCTGTGGTCACCATCAGTTTGTTCAATTCCAGCTTCACACAAATGCAGGGGACTAAATATGCTACTGCTCACCACTTTGATCTGAGGCTTGTGTTTAGAGGCTTGGGCAACATTGAGCAATATCCCTCATGCACACTACTGAATTACCCAGCTTTTTTTTTTTTTTTTTTTTTTTTTTTTTTTAACTTTTTTACTAACAACCTTCACAAGAAAATCCTAAATCTGACCTTCCTCTCAAAGAGCCCTTTGAAGCAGACCATAACGTCTTTACAATGAAGATTTCCAACAACAACAACAAAAAAAAAGTTTGTCTGCACAACCTTAGAAAGACATGCACAAACACACAGACACAGACGCACAACTGTGATGCAAGCAACCCAGTGTGCTGAACTGGTTGTGTGTGTTTGGCCTCTGTCCGCTCAATTGCAAATAAGACTGTGGCCTTGTCTCCTCTGTAATGTTTGTCATCTGATCAGGCACAAAGAGTTCAGCATTGTCCACCGACTTCTGAGGGGACATTGTTGCCTTGAATTGAGGTAGCCTCCTTCTGTGTGACCCAATGTACAGTTTCTTGTAGAAATCTCATGTGTCAGACTCAGAGTCATTTTCATCCGCCTCGGCCTCTGTGCTTTACCTTCAAGACCATGCATGTGAAGGTATAGCATGACCTGAAGCCACAACTTTCATATCCTGCTTTTCTATTTATTGGGCCTTTTGTCTGGTTGCAGCCAACCAGCGCTACCTCACAGCGATTTGCATGAAAACGTTGGGAGCAGATAAGTTTTCCACAGTTACCCAGTTATTGCCTTTTAACACTAGTCTTAACAGTACCATCGACAGCCAGATAAGAGCAACATCTGTTTCCGTGTGGTATCCAGAGAGGTTTTGTTGTGTAGCGCGGTTCTTCTTGGTAAACATCCCTGCTTCAGTCATATTGTACCATCTGCCTGACCATCGGTGGTGAGAGGAACCCGACTGTGCTCCGTATCCACAATCAATACGAGATCAAAGTGACATGTCCCAAAGGAGAGGCCTGGCGGCTTTTTAAAAGGAGACGCGGCGATCTCCCTTTTCTGTAACATTCCCTTATCTCTCTCTGAAATCCAACCAAAAGACAGAATTGTGTTCCTCTGAGTGGATTCAATTTATCTGCAATTTAATTAATTTTAAATTAACCTGCTCTCTGACATGGGCATAACTAAAATATTGCGTTCTGGCCAATCTTTAAAGTACAACAGACAAAGGGCGACCGGGGTTGCCAGATTTGATTGATAAACACCTTAACTCCAATCAAACCCAAGAACCCACCCAATTTTCAATAAAGGGCTGCAAATTCTTAAGTTGCGTGAGCAAAGATTAAAAGTGCCGAGTTACGATGAGTGGAAATGACATTTAGTTTGTGTTTGCCATTAGTTACCAGTCGTTGCATGTTGAGCCAAGCCTACTGCTGTCTCAGTCACAGTAATTACAGAAGAGGAAGTGCTAATTTATTGGACCATAGCCTGACCGCTTGCCCATGGAAATTGCCCAAACCCTACAAGAAATTATCACACAAGAATAATACTTCAAAGATGGCTGTCTTTTTCTGTATTTCAGTGCAAGCGTTTTGCTCATAATGCTTTTTGTTTGCTCTCTCTCCCCCTTAGTTGCATCATTGATTAGAGTCTCGGTTCTATTGATTTTTGAGCTCATAAATATTCATAAATATGAGCGAACTTGTCCTGAACCATAAAAACAACGTTTAATATGAGTTGCATAAATTACTTTGTAGCCCAGTCTGTCTGCATATATCATGTCCTGTCGTAAGTTTATCTAAAAAGTTCTTAATGGGAGGAACCACTTTATTGATTGATGTAACCATCAGCGTTTCACAAGAGGACCAAAAGCAGCAGACAACCATTCAGATGCTTTGTTTTTTTTGTCATAGTAAATGAACTCAGGTCTTCCAATGTTATTGATTATTGATCCACTGATGCATCCAGGTCATCAATCCGCTTCCACAAATCCTATTTCCCCTTGAGATGTGTCACCGGTTTATGCTGGGTATTGTAACTCTGCGTCAATAGTTCATGCTGACCCAATAATGAAGACCACAGTGGAGCTAAACCAATACCATCAGCTGAGCCGCTCTTAGTCAGTGCAGTTTGTTATGCTCCTCAGAACCCTTCTCCTTTCGAATACACAGACCTGCCAGATATTGTTCAGAGAGGAGAATTGGAAGGTTGAAGATCTGCAATCAGCTGCTTTCCAGCAATGTGGCTGTAGCTGCTAGTTCTGGGTTGGTCCTGGTTTGCTGGTTTGGAGTTGGTTTAAACTGAATCAGATCTGTTTTATTTTTGCACTGGATTGAGAAACTGGTGATCCTGGCTTTGGGAGCTGTTGGAATGTAAATATTTTGAAGATGTTGATTTCGACTTATTCCAATTCTTTAAAAATGTCAGAGACAAAGTTTTGGTTTGTCCTTTGGTTATGAGGATCCTGCCCTCATTGTTTTTGGACTAAGAGCTGGTTTGGTTTAGGTGTCTCTTTAGTTTAGGAACCATCTCAAAATCGGTTGTTGAGCTGTCTTGCTGGAAAACGGATCAAATGATCCCTGGGGGAAGCCACTTCATGGCTGTGCTCCATCATTTAGTCATCACAAGTTTCATCCTGAGCTTGACAGGCCGCAATTTCAGGCAGCAGGTCAGACCTCCCGGGGTGTATATATATATATATATATGTGTGTGTTTTTTTTTTTTTTTTTTTTTTTTTTTTTTTGGGGGGGGGGGCTTTGTAAGACTGGAATACTCTGCCTTTAGTAGGACTCTATCCAGCTCCTGCCAGGGATGACCACAGCAACCCACAGGTCTGCTGGAGACTCCCTCGCTTAAGACATCCAAAACCTTCACCGCAATCACCAGAGTTGTTTTACAACGCTCTGCCAGAGGATGCCATGATGTGTAGCATCCACAGCACCAGAGCCATAAGCAACACATTGTTTCTTTCCAGGACTGTTCTCACTGAGGTTGGAATCATGAGTCAGTGCTGACGCTTGCGTAGGCTTGGCCCTTAAAGAGCACAGTGCGATGTCAAAAACCCTTTCCCCTGTATGTTTACAGTCCTCATTCAATCTAACTGCTCTCCAACAGCTGCCCAAACAGTCACACTGAGCTGAATGCCTCCAGTGTTGGGACAGCAAGGCACTAATTTTAGGACAGGACATCCGTCATTCTCTCTTCCCTCCATTTTTCCACTGAAACTTTATTCAACTTTTATGTAATGTGAGGTCACGATTACCAATAAACTCCCTCCACAAAAGTGTTTTGACCTGTGTGTATCGTGGCGCTGCATTGCACCCTGCCACCAGGAAAAACAGGTACAGTCCTGCAATACGAAGAGTGGATCCCATTAACTGTCACTGCTTCCCTCTGTCTTCAGAGGTGTCACGGTACGCTGGTTTATATTTGGTTTCCGTTGCGTCTCTGCCTCACCACCTCCAGGCCACACATCTGGTCTTCAGGCCGACACTGGCTGAGCCCAAGCATTTCCTCCTGGTTACTCAGCCTCCCAGGAGAGCTGAAGGGAGAGAGAGAGAGAGCGAGAGAGTAGACAGAGGGAAAGCGAGAGCGGAAGTCAGCCATGGAACGAACACATCACGGCATCTTTCCCTTTTTCCTCCATGCTCTGTTCTAGTCTGGAGTGATTCATCCTCTGCCTGTCCAAAGGGAGTGCTTTTGCCAGGGCTCTACATCGCACGCTATCCCTGTTCCTCATCCCGCAGCCCATTAACTCCATTGAAAAGCTATTTTTTTGTAAATTGGCACGTTTTGTGGAGAAATACCCCCAAAATATACCAATTTGATCAACCTGACCCATTAGTTTATTGATCATTTGATTAGTTTATATAATGGATTTAGACTTTTTCAGTTGTTGATGTGATTAGTGTTGATTTATCATTTTCAGTTATGGCTATCTGTCTGAATTTTCCTCTCTGGGCCTGTTGGCATGGATGTATCATTTATAGTTAACAGGCAGTGGAAGGGAATTATCATACACGCTCTTCCATTCATAAGTCCCTGCTGCTGTTCGCTTATTCTTCGCCCTCTAGTTTGACATTTACAGCACCTCTCCCTTAGTTAAACATTAATCACATCTCATTATCCAAACCCTCATCTTTTCCTCATTTGCTCTAGAGTCCATCTGTCTTGTAAATATAGCACAGATTCTGCACCAGGCCATAAATTTGTAGTTCATGGTCCCTTTGTTAGTTTTGAGCCATCCAAAAAGAAGCAGTCAACTGTTTTTACAGAGCATGGGCTATACTTAGGCTAGTTTGCCCAGTAGTAAAGTGTGGTTTGTGAACTGTGAGGGGCCCAGAGCTGACCTGGATAGTGTTTCAGGTAGGCCACCCCCCCCCCCGCCGAAGCCACAGGCTGGGGTTCACAGGGACAACAAGTCAGACCACGGGGACACAGTGCTGCCCTGCGCACTAGATTGCACACAGACGGGCTCTGATGTATGATGGGGGGGGGTTCAAAAGTCAGATTTGGAACCTAAAGGCTGAATATCTGTGAAAGGAAACATCCTCTCCCATCCTCTGCTTAACAGGGGAGTCCCAGAATGAAAAGTTCATTGTTCCACCCATGAAATTTGATTTAACATGTCTGCCAATGGTAGCCCCAGCTGTACTCAGGAGAAGCACTTACTCCAATTTCCGTACAAACCAAGACGGAATGTGATTTGATATTAGTTACTGGCTATCAGTCAGGCGAATCTATCTAATTTTTATGATAGCTGTATGAAGCTAGCATGCATCAGCGTGCAATTATCGTAATGTTGCACTTGCTTTCATCAACCTAATAGCAATTAACCCTCAACGTATAAATCAATAAACACATGCATAGAAAAACTGTTAGAAGTGCAAGTCTCCTCGAGCAGGTTTTATTTTTAGGTTAACAACCTTTGCAGAGAAATGACTGATCTGGATAAAAGCATTTTGAGGTTTGCGAGCAGCTACAGCACAAAAGATTTCTCTGTTCCTTGCTCCGATATTAAATGAGGCTGTTTTGCATGCCATATTTCTCCCCACTAGCTCACCCCTTCACAAGTGAGAGCCAAGCATTACAGGAACAGAGCAGCTATGTGCTGGGACTGCCAGGAATGGCTGCATGCTGTACTGTAACATGGCCACTGCAGGCAAACCATGGAGAGACTTCTCCAACCTGTGGACTAGTTCTAAGGACAGACTACTGTTTGTGTTTGTCGTAATATTGTCTGTTTAACCTATTCTCTCTCTTGTGTTGACAGAGTCCAGCTGAGGTGACTGTTTCTCAACCAACTTGCACAGCCAATGGAACAAATGGGTAAGGAAAGAGAGAAAAAAGACCCCCCCCCCCCCCACCCCGAGCCAAAAAACTTTTAGGAAGTAGTAGTTCCCTCTTTTGCTCATACACTTCCCCTGAATTCTGGGGATTTCTGTAGTTATCCTCCAGCAGGCACATGTGTAAGTCCAGGCCAATCACTTGATTTTTCACTTCCTCTGTAGTGTATGGTATCTCATGGGGCTCTCCTTATGTGCCTAACCTCATAATCATAACCACACGCATACTCACATGTGCAAGAGGCACAGACTCACATGAATATTGGCAAAGGATCTCATATGTGCAGTGCAATGGTACATTCATTGCTCAGGGAAAATACCAATATCAGTTTTCACTCAGTAACCTCTTGACATTTAGACTTTTTCCATCCAAACGTGGACATAATGTTCAACAAATCCAGTCGCTTTTTGAGTTTGAAAGCTGTACGTTCAAACTGCCAGTTGAAAGCAAGTGCTCTTCGGCCTTGAATTATTGAAATGATCATGTGCTTTACAAGAGAACATTAGTGACAATGAAAAATGAGAGATTCATGGATATCTTGATCCAGACAATTAATGCAGGGCTGTGATCTCAGACAGTGATGTAGGCTCTGCTCCGGTCTATCGCTGCTATCATGCCCTTATCAACACCACCAATCCTCGATCTCCACTGTAAATCTGCCGACTCAGTCAGTGTGTCACAAAGCTCTACTTGTACGAGAATAACACACTGCAAATGAATAGGAGACGGTCAGACGCAGCTCTCAACAAGAAGAATTCTGCTTCAGGAAGTAGGCTGGTGAGCTCAAGCTGAGATATTTCACTGCGTGCCGTCTCTTGAAAGCTAGAGAAAAGAAGGAAGGAAAGTTAGGAGTGAGGTAGGCTAAGTGGACTCGGTGACTCACTCCTACCTCAGCAGCACTCCCAAAAGAGGTGTGCCTCGGATGTGTGTGTGTTTGAATGTCTATGTCTCATTTGCAATCTGCTGGAGGTGGCCTTAGGTCAAATGGCATAACTACTGGTTAAGAAGGAGTCTGTTAAGAGCCTGGCTGTAATCATCACACAGTGCAGAGATCAGAGAGCGCAGCGTTTGGTCGTTACCTGGCCGATGAGTGGGCACACCCAGAAGCCCAGCCGTAGACAGGAAAGGCAAAACCAGGCTCTGATAAATCACAGCGAATAGGGACATGACCATTTATCTGTGGACTCTTGTAACAGGGTGGTTTAATTTGCACTTTTATTGATTTATTGAATTGAACGTTCCAGAAGGAGACATCAATCTCCACTACTAGTTTGGGGGTGGGTGTGTGGATTTATGATTGTTCTGCTACACTGGGGTTAATATGGTGATGCTCTGATCATTTGTCATGCGCTGTTTCAGGGGTCTCTGGGTATTTCTGGCTGGTTTTCCTGTCAAAGTGTAATTATACACATATTTTGACTGGTGCTGAGTTGATTTTTCATATTTTGAGTCCGCTAACAAAATTTAAATCACACCAACAGCAGCAAGCCAAGTTCAAATCAGTAAGAGACTGGTCTAACCTGTCACTTTGATATGCAACCTTGCACGGCTCTTACATCAGAAGTTGGGCATTACCACAGTATTGAATGAAATTTACTACCAA
Organism: Echeneis naucrates; assembly: GCF_900963305.1. NCBI lineage: Eukaryota > Metazoa > Chordata > Actinopteri > Carangiformes > Echeneidae > Echeneis > Echeneis naucrates. Next base: position 5,466,516 of record NC_042518.1, read on the forward strand.
ACAGTCGAATGTGTCTTCAGTTGACTTGTGTGTAACTACACACCGCTCTGGAAAGGCTGTGAGCAAAGCATTTCCAAGGGATAGTATTATTTGATATGTCAGGGATCCTGCAACAGATTTGTTAACTTGCACCCCCCCCTCCCCCCAGGTGTTTGTGTGTGTGTGTGTGTGTGTATTCCTGCAGGCACACAGCATAAGGCCTCTCCTCTCTGTCTTCTCTGTCCATCAGTCAGCACAAAGAGCCAAAAGCTCCCTCCTGCTGTGTTCATGCTCAAATCTGTCTTACATCATCTCTATTTTTCATCCCTACTTTCCTCACTTCTGCTCATAGCCAGGGCAGGGCTCAGTACACACTGTACCAAAAGGAAAGTGGACGCTTAAGGACTTCTCCATGTCTATTTCTCACCATTTGCTCCATCTGCATTCTCATTAGCCATCCTCCCCCTCCTCCTCCTCCTCCTCCTCCTCCTTTGATGGCTTTTGACAGTCAAAAACTAGACATATTGTGGTGTGGGCTGCCAGGCAGTAATGACTCAAAGAAACCAGTGTTTGATGATGTATTTCATGTGTGTGAATACATGTGTGTGTGTGTGCGCATGAGAGAGAAAGAGAGACAGACAGAGCGTATGCATGAAACATGTGAGTGTTTGTGTGAAAAGCATAGAAGTGGGCCCCTGGTAATTGCCTGTCTGAGCGTCTGTCAGCCCGACTGTCAACCATCCAACCATCACAAACTGACCCCGTTTACAATATCAGCAAATATAGAAGGTTTTCATTCACGTCACTGAGTTTCACTATCAGGTTGACTTCATTCAGACTTAAAAAAAAGACAAAAAAAGAAAAAGAAACCTAAGTCGCTATCATGAGATTGCTTGCTGATCGACACACTCTCTTTCAGTCACAAAATGAGACTTCCTGTCTCTCTCTCACACACACACATACACATTGCCCCCACCCCACCTCCTCCTCTCTCAAAACATGACTTTTTTTCCCTCTCCTCTCTGCCTAGTCCAGAGTTTCTTGGCAGTGGTCTTGAGTAAACAGCGTATTTTTAGCTGGGAGGTCATATAGGCCCAGTCTTAATCACCACATTCCCATTTTCCCACCAGCCCAGCTCCAGCCAGAGGCCCATGCAGCCAGCCCGTGCACTGTGGGGGAGGGAATAGAGAGAGAGAGAGAGAAGGAGAGTTGGATATCCACAAAGGGAAGCTGATTATTTAGTGCTGCAGTTTCACCCGCTGTATTGATGAAAGCCGATTCAGATAATGGTCTTTATCCCCAGAAGTCTAATAAAATTTGTGTAATATGATGTATGGTCATCGCTTGCAAATGGCATATTAGCCTGGGCATCAACAAAAGCGGGCAGCTGGGCCAAGATCATTTGTTGTAATCTCTTTTCGGACCCATCTGGCCTTTTCATCCATCAGATAGAGCTCTCAACTTATTTCTGAGACACAAGGGTCATTTTTTGCAAATGTGCATGCACTTGTGATCACAAGGAGCTGCTTTGTATGCAGGGACATGTCTCTGCTGTTTTCCACCACGGTCATCAAAGCCCAGGAGCAAGGACACTAGCTTTCTAACTTTAATTAGCGTCTCAGCGTTTTGATTAGATCCCGCACTGAAATCAATTAGTCATCGCTCCAGCAGCTTCCACCAGACAGAGACTCAAAAACCAATCAGCTCATTGGGCTGCTCATACTTGCTGGAAATAAGTGTGTCACCCTGAAAGGCCCGCTGACGATATTTGCAGTGATGACCTCATTTCAGTATTTGGCTTGAGTCCGTCTCTGGCTTTGTAGAGTCGATAATGATGAATTCACAGTGTTTTTATTAAAGGAAGAACAGGAAGGCCTGCCCTTAATCTCATTTAGCTGTGTTCATGCATGGTGACTCCAAATGCTACCCTTATAGTCACGCTGTGTAGATTGTCTGAATTAGCTACCTTTCCATTCTAATTCAATTAAAGTTCCTAATCACAGTGGTACGGCGGTTAAAACTGTTGCCTCCCAGCAAGATGGTTCGATTCCCAGCCTGGGCGGTGTTTGGATGCTCTCCTGCTGCTTGGGTCTCTATATGTCATTTACACCACCCTTGCCCGACTGTCTCCAGCTTAACAAGCTGAAATAGTTGTCTTAGTGCTTTATGATATCAGATTTTACTATTTATTTTTTTTACTTTCTAGTACCTTTTGAGTCTGAGGTATTGTGTTTTCTATACTCCAAACTGACGACTCTCCCAGTTTTTATTTTTTTTTATTTTTTTCGCTAGCTCCATAAGCTTAAATAGAACTTCTCTCGCGACCAAATGCACACATACAGGTTGGAGTGGATTTACCGCTCCCTGACTCTCCTGTTGGTTTTGTTTCACCTGATAGGGCGGGACATTGGTACAAGTTCCTGCGGAATTTGCTGACCTCATGTAATATAACTTTCCACCCAACTAAACCTGAGTAGGCATCAGGCAAATGTAACTGAAGACACACGGTGTGGGTGTGAGCGATGATTAATAATGCAGTAGTGTGTTTTACAGTGTCATTTGCATTTTAAGGTGGTGTTCTGTTGTGGGTTTTAGCGATTTTGGATTGTGTTGGAATATAAAAAAAGTTGAAAATATTGTTTTAAATTTCAAAATCCTGGACTCTGTGATAGAGCCAAACTGATGATAGTCTTTTTAAGGAAAAATGCTATCTATTTGCTGGTTCATGATTTTTAGACAGGAAGCTTTTGTCCCGAAATGACTGAATATCTTTAGATTCCATCCAATATTCATATATCACCTCAGGCTCATATGTTGGATATTCCATCAAGAAAACAATACTAGCAGATAAATTGATGAAGAGAACAATATATATATATATTTTTGACTCTGCTCTGTACTGCTTGCCTGGCGATTTGGTGTGATGCCATGTGAATTTGATAAACTACGGCACATACAAACTACCACGTGAGACTCAGTGATGAATGGATGAGTCTTGAACAGTTCGTTCTCTCTTTGCAATATATATCACACAGGCTTCACACACTCCATCATATGTACACAGAGGCTAGAGGGCATTTGCACATATGCAATTTCACAGGACGTTAATATCTGCCTTAGGCTTATTAGTGAGGTTGGGTAGGGAAATATTTGTTCCTCTCCAAAACCATTTTTCTTCTTTTGCGACTTCCCCTCTGTCAGCTGATGAGGAAGCCAGCATCTTTGTCTTATTTCCTGGTCCGAGTTTTTCTCTGCAATCAGGAGACATTTTCTTTTTAACTCCCATAAACAGATAATTGTGTGGGTGCTTTCCTTTGATTTTGCCCATGCTGCACTGTTCCTCTTCGAGAAAAAGGACCAACATTTCTGTGATTCCACAAGAATGAGTGTTGTGTGAATGTGTTCTTATGAACCAACAACCTCCAAACTACCAAACAGAGCACGTACCTTGATTTTCAACACATTTCAAGCTTTAGCATTGAGCACTGGGACTTTGAAATGAGGCTCCTCCCCTGCAGTGGCTGATGTTTAGTCCTCAGGGGACAGAGAAAGAGAGACAGCAAGAGCTTGCTGTAGATGTGGTCTCGCTCTATTCTCTGTGCTGCTTAATCCCCATGTCAAATTGTTTCCTGCACTCCACAGGAAGTTGCCCGCTAAAGGCCCCTCTGTCACAGCCTCTGGTGGGGCTTCTGGAAATGTGGTGGGAGGGGATGGGGAGAGTGGTTCGGGAGAAGGACTGCTGGACAGCTGTGGAGATCCAAAAACCCCTCACTCATCAACAGTTGCTCCAAACTGTTTAGCGTGCTCTTTTCTTGATCTGTCTACCGTGTCTTGTTTTTTTTTTATTGACTGGATGGTGCTTCGCAGATATTACCGGAAAAACACACTAGAAGGCAAGAAATAATGTTAAGAAATAATTAGTCAGCGTTTGGTCCTTCTCTCTACTCTCAGGTTATTGGTGAAACATTCTCATGATGATGAGGGAAGTCCGTTGCCGTCGAGGACTTGCATGCATTAAGGTGAAAGCTGAAACATATTGTGGATGGGCAGGACAAGATTGAAGATCTGCTATCTGCTGAGTCGGCACCACTGTACCTGACCAAGCACGTTTGGGTGGATGGGGGTGTACATAATATCTTTAAACAACAAAGCCGCGCATCATTTTAGAGCCCATCTTTCTTTTGGCCATACATGGATGACCATGTCTGCCGCAAAACCTCTTCAATGAACTATAAAGTTGTTAAAGACACTTTTTTATTTCTGTGAAACTGCTCTTTGTTAAACAATATCATCAGTTCAGGCATGGCCTTGTTATAATCTCCCTACTAAATAAAGATTTAGAAACTTAGAAGTGATAGTTTTTGGATTCAAGCCAGCCAGACAATAGAATCAAATAATTGGAGGCAGTGCTCATAAACACACCTGCTCTGTACACGAAGCTTTATTTTCCACTCGAGGTGTAGTTTATCTACAATTCTTATCCCATTTTAGCTGCATGTAGACATCTGCCTGTCTGTGTCTATGTCTCCGTTATGTATCAGGGGTTATTAACAACCTCAAATAAGAGACGTCCTCGCATGTCTGTGTTTATTTTAATGCCTTTAATTGAGGTCTGTGGATGCAGGGACTGTCAAAGGTCCCCGTAGGCTGCTGCAGTAGCAGGCGAGTGGGCTTAGTAAAACAGCCAGACCAAGTATAATGTGACAGGAGCCCGACTCGCTCCGTGTCACTGCTGCTTTCTGGTGAAGCCCTGGATAAGTGTATGAACGCATAAAGAAAGAACTGATCCACCATATAGAGTTTCACTGTCTGAACATTGGCTTAACTTGGAGATGCCAATCACTGTTCTACAACTGCAAGATGTCTCATAAAGGGAACCAAATAGTTTGTGTAAGTGATGCGAAGTAATGTCACATGGTTCAGCCTGTTGGACCACAGTATAGACAGGATCAGGTCGGTGTGCACAGAAAGAGAGGAAATGGCCTCTGCGTTTGTGTAAGATGAGTCAAAGCGGATAAGGCTATATTCAGAATCATTGATTGTTGCTGCCTTCCGTGAGGAGGAACCTTCCAAGAATTATCAGATCAATAATGGCATGAATCAGCCAGTGAGTAGGTAACTCGAGGCCAAATATCCATGGAAGGGAGGGGGAGAAGGAGGGTTCGATTCATTTCCTGAGACATGATCCCAGGAGGAGGAGGACAGGAAGGAAGGAGGGGTTTGTCACTTGTACCTCATTTGCTGGTTAGACCCAGGAAGTAGAGAAAATAAATGAGTGATTAGATAAATAATTGAGCAGAGATTAAACCTTTATACAATCTTATATGCTAGAAATGGACCTTGGCCCGAGATAACAAAGTCTGGCTTTGTCCACGGCACGGCCTCACCAGATGCCACTTGTTGAAGTAGCTACGAATAGTGAGGGTATTAAGGAAGTGAAGGGAGGAACATCGTTTGCATCAGATTTACAGATGTTTTTGATGTTTACGGTTTTTAAGCGTTCGAGACGGTGACCTCTTGAACCCTTTGACTGGCGCGAACTGGCTGGCTGGGAGTCAGGCCGGCGTCGCTCTGTCACGTTTATTTTCAGTCGCCCACTCGGCTCACCGAGCCAAAGTGATAAAAGAGAGACGAGCTGTCCACAGTGGTGTGGTATGTATCAGTGTGTGTGTTTGTGCTCTTGGGTGCTGCTATGCTGCTGGGGAAGGAAAGTGGGAGAATGTTGGAGGACAGATATTCATGGCACTTCTTCCAGTCCCCCATACCCCCCTGTGCAACCGCCTCCACCTAAGAGTATCAGAGAGGCTTGTAGTTGGCATAGAGTCACATGAGGGGGGGGGGGGGGTGAAACGAAGTGGGGAGGGGGCGATTGCAGCCAACTGTGTGTCTGTGGGCCAATTAGTTATCCAATGGGGGGGGGAGTAGTCGGGGAAGACTTGAAGTGAGGGGGAAGCAGAAGTTATTTACTTTCTCTTGCTGCTCTCGCACACAGGCACACTGTCTCAGAGGTGTCTGAAGAGATGAAGAGCCTGATCATCGAGAAGAATAAGATGGGCTTGGAGGAAGAGCCGGAGCTGCTGGTCAAAGGTGAGTCTGAACACCACACCACATTAAGCCGCCATTACTCTGTTCTCTGCCTTAGACTGAATGCCATTCACCTGCCGCGATCATCCGTAATGACAACAGTCATACTGCAGAAACCTGAAGTCGATGACTTCATCGTTAGCTAGAAAAAAACAAAACAAAACATTGCCTTCCTTTTTAATGATGTCAACATTTACTGATTAGCACTTATTATTTACCGCAATGATCTGCTGCAATCTTTGTCATTATTTAATCAACTGGGCTGTTGGTTGGACGAAACACACTACTTTGAAATCACTTTGAGCTCTGTGTAGCAGTCACAGATTAATCAAGCAGAGGAAATAATCTATAGATGACTCAGGACTTAAAATAACCTTTAATAGCAGCCCTGCTTTGTTCCTTGGTTGATAAATGAAGTTCTGGCAAGGCCAGGTCGACGCTGTTCACTTCAGTGCAAGAAGTATATATTTCATTTCCCTAATTGCCTCCTAATACGTACTGTTGCTGCTCCATGCTATGCTGTCACCCTGTAACCAACCTCTATCTGACCACATGTGGCCCACAGCTGCTCCGGCGCTCGCCAGCCCCCCTGAGTGTGCATGTAAGGATAGCTACTGGCATCAGGAGTCCCCGTCTTGCATGTCTGATGCTTTTAAGGAATGATCTCATAGGATATTTCTGTGTGATTTTCTTTTCTTTTTTTTTTTTTTTTCCTGCTCCTTCTTCTTCTTGGCCTGCTGCTGAAAAGGAGCAGTAAAATGCCAGCACTTGGATAAGTTACATCCTGTTTGGAGTGGCGGCAGTCAGATTGCCTAATTCTGACAGCAGTTACCATGCGCTCTCGGCCACTGCCCCTCCCTTAGTGCTGTCCCCTCTCTGTCCCTCTGTCTCACTGCTGCTGGACAAGAGAGTGCTCTCACTTTCCCTCCAAAACAGCGACTTTTCTTGGGCCATTGATTACACTGTCATTTTGAATCCCAGTTTGGTCTCCACATGCCCCCCTCCCCCCATAATTTAACCGAACACACTACTACATCTCCCACAACAGTATGACACCTCAGGGCATTAGATCATCCCTCTTGCTTCTCTCTTTGTGCTCCACAAGGAATTGAGGCCCTGCATTAGGGCTTTCCTTGTGTTCTGTATGTCTGTTTGTGGGTTTTGTTGTTTTTTTTTTTTCCTAGCAGGACATCCTCAGGCTACACAGCGTGAATATTGCCCCAGTATCTAAAATAGGCCACCAGACATTTCGGCTGTAGTCCAATGAGGGTGAATTGTAAAACGCGTGCATGGGTGAAAGAGATGCTGCCATCGGTTTATTGACACACCTTAATTAATTTACAGTTCCAATGAATTGCTCCTCACATGATGCAGAGCTGCTCATGCTCCAGTAAAATACCACTCAATCTGTCTGCATCTGTTTGATCTAAAAGCGAGCAAAATGCTCAGTTGTATGTTGCCCTTACATAATTATGAAGTTCAGGGTTTACGCGGCTCGCCTAATGATTGTTGGCCAGAAAAGGTAAAAAAATAGTTTATTACATTACTGTAATATGGAAACACATTTTTAGCTATTGATTTCAAAAGTGACCTAATAATTTAGTGTTTAAACAGGAAAACTTTGCCTGAGGTGCATTATAAGAATTAGTGGTTTAGTTTTAGGGATTATGCTGAACAGGTTTCCCTCGAAACGAAAGCATGCAAAGGCCTGCAGAGTTGACCTCTTTTTCTTCGGCAATGTTTGTATTTGACTGTAACTGTATTTAAAAAATGTGCGAGACAATCATTTGATACTCAGATAGTGACACGACGTTCATGGCTAACAGATGAAAATGTATAGAGAGAGAGATTGTTTTCTCAATCTGCGTTTGAGGGGGCAGGGCACTGGGGGATGAGGGGGGGCAGGGGTCACAAATGAAACAAATTAAGGGCGAGCCATAGCCCCCAGGGGAGACATTAGCAGGCCATGTAGATGGGATCCAGATGGAGGACCATGGGAGGTGTATTCAGGGGGTCCCAAGGCTCTTCTGCTGTGACTTTCTCGCTGTCTCTTTGCCTTTTTTTTTTTTTTTTTGCCTTTTCTTACCCGTTTAAAGTTCCCAAAAAGAGCAACAATTGTAGGACGTCCCGTGACTGCGAGAGGCGTCAAGGTAGCAGGCATGCCCTTCTCTCCATGGCTCTCACCCAGTCAGCTTGTCTGCCTCCCCCCGTCCCACATCCAGTCTGCCAGCAAGCTCAGCCTGACTTACCTCATAGTTTTTATTTATCCATTTCACGTTGGGTTTTGATGCAGCCCCCCTCTGATGTGGTATTAAGTACCTCCAGGGTTTTTAGTTTGGGCTATATTGGGTTGGTTTATGGTGGGTACAAACCAGGCACTTATATCATATAGAGACATTCTCAGACAGGAAACATAGCCTGAGAGACTCTGCCTCCACCCCCCCCCCCCGCCCCCCAATCCTCTTTATTTTTATTCTTGAGTAGTAAGCGAGTCAGTGGAAGCTTTGCACCACCCTCGAAAAACTCTTTCAGGCAAAGACGAAAATCAGTGGCGCAGGTGGACAGGTGGCACGCAGCTTGCTGACCACAGAGGAAGTTGTGATGCTGGTGTGGCGTCATTCTGGTTTTCACGTGGCATGAGGTTGAAAGTACATTCCAAAACTGTTCCTTTAAAACTACTCTGACGTTTCCATGCACAAACCATACGCGCTCTCGTGCACAGACACCACACTCATGGCACACGGCCAGCACGCAGCAGCGTCTCTCCACCTCTGATAGTCCCACCCAGCTTAGTATTTGCCCACAATCTTCTGCCAGCCTCTCAATCAGCCCTCTGGATGAACTCTGACCCCCTACCAGGATTCCCTCAATCCTGCTCTGTCTGTTTCTCTTGAGGGAGCATCTGGACCGAGCTCTGCCAAGCTAGTTTATTTATCTGCTCAAAGATTAAATATTTATTAGAAACAATTTGCACACATAGCTTGGGGGAGGAGGGGGGTGGGTGAGGTTCACTGCTGTTTTGGAACACTGGATCTAGGCTGTTGCAGTCCTTCCAAGCCCTTGGGACTTTGGGAACACAACAGTCTTGTATTATAGAGCCAGGCCTGGCAAGGCCAGCGGGACATGCCTATGTGCTGGCTGAAGGCAAGTATGCTTCCCTTTCTTTGTCTCCCACTGTCACACTGTTCCAGTATCTCTCACCCTTTTTCTCTCTCCCTCCTTTTCTCACTCTGTGGACCTCTAAAGTGGTAATTATGTTGGCTGCATGCAGGCTTTAATGCCTATGCCATTAGCTGGCTGTATTTTTATCCCCTAGTATTTTCCCCAACAAGGCAGTCACATACAGACTGCTACAAACTTTATGGATAATTACATGCCTTGAGGATTATTCTTAGTGAAGACATGGTGTGGCAGCACTGCCTTAGCAGCTCTGTGACTAGCCCACCTACCATCTACCTTTCAAGGGAACTTCTTGTATTGATGTGTACCTGCTGTGCACTTAAGGCTTTGGTTTTAAAAGTTATTTCAAATCATAGGTATAGAGAATATTTCTCAAAGCAGGCAATTGTTCCAGTTTTGTTATAAACACCAAAGTCCAAGTTACAGCTGCAGATCTGATAGCATGAATTGGAGCCACTGTGTTATTTCATCAGGTTGAATAGTGACACATGTGTGTCTATGTTATTTAAAGGATGGCTGTTGCGGGAAGTGCGAGGGAACTGGATCAAGCAGCGTCGGTATTGGTTTGTGCTCAGCCAGGACTCACTTGACTACTACAGCGGGCCAGAGAAGGGAGCCCGCAGACTGGGCACACTGGTTCTCACCAACCTCTGCTCTGTCATCTGGCCTGACAAGCAGACATACAAAGAAACAGGTGAGCGGTATGTGTGTGAGTAACAATCCACTGACAGATATGTAGCTGAGTCATGCTTGGGTACACTTCCTTGTAATCTTTGTACCATTTCTGTGAGAGGTGTTAATTTTGGGTGTAGTGACCAGGCTTTTTTTTTTTTATGCTAAGAAGGTTTTACGTTTTTTTTTTTTTTTAATTGTCATGTGGTTCCGTCTCTCTTCCCATAAGAGCACTAACTCTGAGTAACAATGGGAAATTCCAGCTTTGTTTGGTCCAAAAAAATGGTTCAAGGCTTGACTTGAAACCTCACATTTTGAGTAATCAGCAGGAACAGCCTCCTTCCATTTCTAGTTTAATCATTACTGAATGGGAAAGGACACAGGGAGGACCTTTTCAAGTGAATGTATCACTCAAAAATGTTGACCCCCGTCTCGGTCTGTGCCTGTCCATCAACGGAGGGGATTATATCCAGCTGACTTCAACAAACCACTTGAATTCCCCAAACCAAACCCAAATGTAAACGTAGTTGTTACTAATTTAGTGTGCAATGGGACTTTTCTGGACAGAAGTGTGCTTTCAAAGGTAGCTTTGTCACAAGCTCCACGGGACGTTTCAGTACTGAGCAGCTTTGTGTTCCGCCGAAGCCACTTCCCTTTAACGGTTACATCTGTGGCAACACTGACCCTTTACTCCAGAGTTAATGTAAGGGTACTAAACACATTCAAAGTCAGCAAAGCCAATTCCACCATGCCACAATTTCAGTTGTAAAACCTCTTCATTTTAGGTTTGTACGTCGCAAGGAACTTAAACAAAGAAGGATATTGTGCCAAGTCAGTGTAACAGGAAAGCCTGATAACAGCCATGGGGCTGCAGGCTGCCAGGGGTATGTCTAATACTTCCTCTGGACAAGGAGGAAGCACGCTTTGTGTGCTTTTATTGCAGGTTGCCAGAAAGCAGACTCACTGAGGGGATTAACGCTTGTCTCCTACCTCATGTGCAGAACAACAGCTCTTGTTTGGTTTTGCTGTGGTCATAGGTTCCTCTCAATGCGACCTTTGATCCTCAGTGAAACTGAGAGACAAAGTCAGGGAGAGGGAGTCACGCCAGACATGTGGACCATCCCATGCTGGTCTCTTCCCCGCTTGCTTAAGTTACATCCATTTAGGTGCAGTTTGGCGTACAATATTCACATGAACTGTTTCTTGCAGGCTACTGGAGCATCACAGTATACGGGCGGAAGCACTGCTACAGGCTATACACCAAGCACTTCAACGAGGCGGTGCACTGGGCATGTGCCATCCAGAAAATAATTGATACCAAAGCGCCAGTGGAAACGCCAACGCAGCTCCTGATCCGGGACATTGAGGTAGGCCATGAGAGCCACTGCTGCTAAACTACCTGTGATAAGAGCCACCAAACACAAACAGTCAGCGGGCCTCAGTCATCTGTTATTTCCCTTCGGCTGGGTTTCCATGGAAACCACACATTCATACAGAGTCCAAAGTTTCCTCTGCTTGCCTCTCTTCCTTGAATGACCTCATCTTATTCCACCCCACCGGGACAGGACAGAATCACAGGTCTGGAGCAGAGCAGTCATTTCAACATGAAGGTATTTCCAGTTAGTCAGCGCTTAGAAAAGCTGTATTCATGGCGTTTGAAAAGATGCTTCGGCTTGTGTATTTATAAGGGGCAGCCATATTTTTAGACCAGGGGTTGCTAGAGAACACAGCGTGCCGGAATCTCATTGAGCAGACGGATGACTCGTCTTGCATCAGTCTGCCCTCGGGGTGAACAGAGGGGCAGCTTTGGCAGAGTAGGTGGAGGAGGGCTCAGCGTGAAGCAACAGGGCGAGATAAGCAGTCCTGTGCCTGGCCTCCTGTCTCTGTAATCTCCCAACGAGTCTCTAATCTCAAAGAAAGTGGTTAATCTGTTTGCCTCCGTCTGCCCCTGCCTGCCTTGCCAGAAGGGGCCAAGGTTATGTTTTGTTTTGTTTTGTTTGTTTTTTTTTTTTGGGTTGGGGTTGCTTTTTAAAATTTCTTTATTTATTGTGTTTGGCTTTTCCCTCTGACAACTCTTCTCCACTCTTAAGTATTCCCTGAGTGTGTTGCTTTTCTCTCCCTCACCTTTACACACAGGCACGCTTTCTCAAATAGGTGAGGTATTTTCCCTCTCGAGTGTGAGATTAGGACGGCTGCTGCAAAAATTGAAGAGGGAGAATGAACAGAGGAGGCTTTGTGTCAGCAGAGCTGCACGTTTATCTTTAAAGCGTAAATCCATGTTCCATCCGCAGACACATGGGAGGCAAGGGTTGCCGTTTTCAGCTCGAACCCACTGCCCGAGGCCGTGTGTTCAAGAGAGAAAGACGGAAAAGGCTTATGAACACATTAGATGGATGAACTCCTCTCTTTTAAATCTGCCACATATTCCATTTAAAGGATGGCTCTTGTTCATTAAAACTTCGGCCAGGCCTCACTGCAATCTGTAATGCTAACACTGTTGTTGCCAAGATAAATACTGCAGTTAGAGAGCGCAGTAGCATTGCTAACTTGGATAACCAAACTGAACAAGGACAACGGATTATCAGCAACATTTCAGGCGCTCTCAAATTTGGTTTTCATTTAAATAAAACTCTTTTTTTATATAACCTCTTTTGCCTCCATTTACCTCTGAATGGAGGTTATTACTTAAATCTCATAACTAATTGACTAAACAGGGAAAGCATGACACAAGTGCAAATAAACCAGAATTATTCTCCACTGCAGGCTTTGTTTGAAAATGCATGTCAATGCTTTTCTAAGGAACTTAGCATCCACCTGACTTTGCTGATATCTTTGTGCAGAGCCACACTAGCTGCGTCCCCATGAAGTGACACACTGATTTACTCATGGGTTTGTAAACTGCAGTTACATATGTTTCATATTTGAAACCATGTTTGGGGGAGATTATGGAGACCTTATTTTGATCGCTAGTCTGTCAATCACATGGAAGCCGTTGCCCTTATACAAACTTGCTTCATCATCTATTTCCCTGGCACCATAAGTTCAAGGGGAGCCCATAAATCCAGGTTTAAGGCACCTCTGCATTGGCCTTACTTTTCAGACCTGGAGTCTGTGTCCACTTAAATAAACAGTATCTGTTCCCGCTTTTCAGCATTGGTGCTAATTTAAGCAAAGTTTGCCAGTAGCCGGCTCTGGCTGCTTTTCTTTCCTATAATGACTTGGCAGTGGTATTGATTTCACCAAATGAAGAGAATTGAGTGTGTTGTCCAAATTGTACGACTGCTGTGTGCGTCAGTGAGAGATCAAAGACAGCACCTAGGGGCCAAACTGTACGCTGTATGAATATCATCTGGGTTGTGGTGCTGTGTCTGGCTGCACGTGTCCCACAGAGCTGCATCTCATTCCCACAGTTCAAACAGACTAGCCTGTCACCAGTGTGCACCAAACACTTCAGAAGAATGTGTCAACTTTGCCCCACTGAGGAGGATGGGGTGTGGGACGGGGACGGGGATGGGGGGTTTGTCTTGTAGCCAGAGAGAAAGGGTAGGAAGAACAGGCAGACGCAGGAGAGATCTGAGCGGTGGCAACATTACTAATGAGCAACAGGTGCTGGAGGGCAGTAGCATGGAAGCCATCTGTACTGGTGGAAGGCATCTATCCACATAGGCAGTGAAAGACGGAGACACACGCACGCGAAACTCATTGACACCAGCAGATAAAATTTAACGTGTCAGCCAGGCTCCTGCGGTTTGCTGGGTCATCACTTGACCTTCCTGCTGCTTTGAAAGTTGCCAGAGCCAAATTTTGACCCAGGTCAAATCGACCCCACTCACCTCGTCGCAGGAAAACTCACACACTCAATCACCCTCTTGCTGAATTGCCTTCAAGTCAGCTTCAGGCATACTGAGGGCAGCTGAAAGTTACTTATTTACTGTGCGTGTTGTGTGCGTTATCATCACAGTTTTCTTGTCTTTTTCAATTTTGCATTGCAGGAGAATAAGTTTAACCCCGAGGTAGTGGAGCACATCTATCAGCACAACCCTATCCTGAAGTACACCAATGCCCCTCTGTATGCCCCTCTGCTTCCCTTCCCCTATGGCAGCCTGGAACACACATGTAAGTACTTACTATGTACACCTCATAAATTATCGCTCAAGTTATGTGTGTAGCTGCAAATCAAGCTAAAATGATGATGACATTCTTCCAGCGCTATCAGAAAATTGTCCCTCAAGCTGTTATAAAATATGTTATTTATTGAAGTTGTGTAAAGAGTGTCATATGCTGTCTAACATAAATTAAAGCTTTATTTTAACCTGTCTGTAATTAGAATGCATTTTGTGTGATGCAGTTAAACAGCTTTGCTGTCAATGAAAAGCAGTGTGATCTCAGTAATGGCTGAGAGGCAGCGTTAAAGCCAACGCAATGCAGGTCCCTCAAAAAACAACCTGCCATGGCTTCACTATTTCATTGAAACACATAAAATCAGATGCACACCACAAATGAACATGGAGGGTGCCAACTGACGATATTGACGAAAATGTTTGCATTATATATATCTCGTGGAGATAAAAGGCAAATTACAACTCAAAGAGGCCAAAGCACGAACACGTTGCACTGCTCTTTTCTCTCCAGACCACAGCGGGAAAGGCTACAGTTCGGTGCGCGAGGAGGCCGTGAAGCTTTTCAACTGCTTGCAGCAGCTGGAGTCGGCAAGGGAGCCGGTTCCCATTATCCAGGGTGTTCTGCAGACCTGCCTGGACCTGCGGCCCCTCCGTGATGAAGTCTACTGCCAGCTAGTGAAACAGACGAGCTACACACCCGCCCCGTACACTGCTGCACACCTCCGCTACTGGCAGCTGCTCACCTGCATGAGCTGCACCTTCCTTCCTGGGCCAACTGTGCTCAAGTATCTGCGATTCCACCTCAAGAGGTGAGATGCGCACCGAAAACACTGCTAAGTTTATTTTTGAAAAGTACTGATTAAGTTTGTTTTTATGAAACTTGTCATATGAGAACAGGGGTTTCCTCATTAGTTCGATATATTTTCAAAAAAATCTGAATCCAAACTTCGAGTCCCCAGGGCTAACTAATCTAACTTGTAAGCTGACATTTTCAAGTATAAAGCCTGTCATTTTTCCTTTCGCAACAAAATGCAAATGCAGCATTCAGATTGGATTTAATCAAATTTGATTTAGCCTAAATAAGCCCGGCTGACTGAAGACTTGCCGCTGGAAAACATAGACTTTTTATTTGTTTTTTCTGGCTGCAATTTGTAGCACTGGGAAACATGACTTGTGGTGGACAAGTGGAAAACGCTGCAGCAAATTTGTCTATGTTGACAACTAAAGGTATTAGAAGCCACAGTTGTCAATCAACAATAATAGTGCAGTGTTTACTTTATAGTCATGACAATTGTTTTTAAAGGTGTGTGACCCCACAGCAAGCGGGAACTCAATTTGTGTCAGCATGGTGTCATTCCAGTGCTGTTGCTGGGAAAACCTGGGCTCTAAAAAAGTAGCCATCAGCATCCCAAACCACCAGTTAAGATATAATAGCATGAGCTGCCTTCACATTGTTAGCATGTGGCCTCGGGCAGATCTTCACAGAGGCCTAAAAACAGTAGATCTTGACAGAGGCATTAGCCTCTCTGTGAAGCATGTCAATATTATTAGCAGCAATAATCTCCCGCTCCATATTTTTTTGCCTAATGGCATGCCATGAAACCGCTGCAGTTTTCTATCTATATTTTCTGCAGTGGGAATCCTCCGCCTAATGGAACAGTTGCATGCAATGGCGATCCATAATAACTCTGTGGAACTCACTGCCTCTGTTTTTGATACGTCTCGCCTTCGCTCTCACGCACTTTCTCACTCAGTGGATCAATGCTGAGGCTGCAGCTGGGCAGAGCTAAGTCGGGAGCTGGGCAATGATCCCAGAAACCCTCCTCCACTCCCCCAGTGCCCTGAGAAACCCCCAGGGAATGTCTGCTGTCAGAGAGAATAGGCCAGAAGAAAGAAAGCAGAGGAGGGGGGTGGGAAGAGAGGAGGAAAGAGCAGAGAGAGGTGAAGAGAAGGCTCATATAGACTGGAGTGGAACATTCCTAATTATGTTGCAGCAGGACAAATCCCACCCTGTGGCCATATAGTTATGAGAGGGCCTCTCCCTGTCTGACAGAATGTTTGAGGGCCTCTTGTTTGCCTCTCTCTGTCCTCCATTTTTGTATGTTTTGGGATGAACATCGTTGTATAATTGTTTCCTTCCTATATTTTCCTCAGTGTTTACACAGTGCTGAGCTCATAAGGCCATCAGTTTGTATTTCACACCTTTTTGTGTGTGTGTGTGTGTATATGTGACTTCAGGCTTCAGGTGGAGTAGCATCCATCGCCTTTTTCTACCTTCTTTCTTTAAACATCACCCCACTCACACACATACACACACTCACACATTCACACTCACCTTCCACTCCTGGATGCTCCACTGGGAGGAAGTGGCAGGTCACTCTGGTTCAGAGGAGCGGAAAACACCTTTTCCTGTTTCATGCACTACCCAAAGTCAAACATGTTTTCTTTGCTATTTTCATTTTCTTTGAAGGATTGAGGGATGTTGAGAGTTTTAAGTCCCTAAGAACTAAAGTGAGAACATTTGTCATTCCTCGCCTCATTGACTTGCAACGATTGCCAGCCCAAAGAAAATAAAGAACTCGTTTGGAATCAAAAGATGACGCAAAGTCCATAATCACAGCATAACACTCTTTAGACTTTGAGTCACTGTTAACATCTTGAGCATTAACAAGTTCTGCCTTTTAAGTATTGAATCTATTCATTTTGTTAGCAAATAATTAGCAATCCCAAAGGTGCCTGCATGAGCACGCACTCCTATCTCACTTTCCCTCCTCTTTCTTGCAGGATTCAGAGCCAAAGTCCTGAGTCTGAGATGGATAACTATGCATCATTCATCAGCGAAGCTCTGGAGAAGACCAAGTGTCGGGAGTGTGTGCCATCCTGGGATGAGATCCAGATGCTGATGAGCAGGCAGGAGATGCTCTGCACTGTGCACTATCCTGGCCCTGGATCCTGCCAGCTCTACATCAGCTCACACACCACTGCCAATGAGGTTTGAGCGTGTTTATTTATCTCATTATTTCTTAACTATTTCATATGCCTTCTCAGAAGTCCCTGGCCCAATCTGAAGTCTAGTCTAGTAAAATTACTAAGTTATGATAATCACAGACACTGAATTTCTGTGTCTTTAAAGTCTAACCATCTGCCCTTCCATGTGTCCCCCTCCACCCTCACCAGGTGGTTCGAAGGATGCAGGAGAAGCTCGGCCTGCAGGAGAGCAAGAATACGTTTGCACTGTACGAGCAGAATGCACTGTGGGAGCAGCCGGTGGCGGGCAGCGCTCTGATCGCAGACATCCTGACCAGGTTTGAAAAGTCTAACCCCAACCCTAAAAACCCTCTAAAATAGGCAGACACTGAGAAAGTGAGATACAATGAAAAACCAAGAAGACAGATGTGGCATCAAAACCTCTCGTCTAGTCTCAGGAATCCAGGTTATCTGTGAAAGGTGGACTGTGTATTTATCTTAACTCATTCAACTCCCATGGTGAATGTTATCAAGTGATAGCTGGCAACCTTGTCTGTTCCTGTTGGTCAAACACGATGCCCTGCTGGGAAACTGGCCTTGTGTCACTGTTAGCAAGGCCTGCTGTCCAACACACTGGAGAGCAAAGGGGAAGTTGAGGTCATTTAGTTGCACAAGGCAAAGTCTTCGGCACAAATAAAAGGGACTTCTAGGTTTGATGTTTTTTTTTTTTTTTTGTTTGTTTTTTGTTTTTTCCAGGCGTGGGTGTCTGCGTCCTCACATTGCTTAGTGACAGGCCAAACATGAAACTCAGCGAATTGCCAAGTTACTAAACAACAAGGGCACAGATCAGGGAGGCAGTATAATGTATAACATATTAACATCTAGGCGTTAGACTGTGTACCATGTGTGTATTTATTCGCCACCCCACCTTTCTAAACCTTTTTGTCCCTCCTCTGTGCAGCTTTTCCACCAAAGAGTCAGAATCTAAGTCTCAGTGGAAACTTTGCTTCAAGCTGTACTGCCTGTTAGATGCTGACAACATATCCGTGGACAGCATCGAGTATCAGTTCCTCTTTGAGCAGGTAATACAGTAAAACACAACCGGAGCTATCCTTTGAGATTGGCTTTGTTACAGCGACCCCTCAGCTGGTGATGATCAGAAATAATTTATTGTTCTACAGTGATTCATTGCCCATACTTCATTGGATTATTATGTCTTTACACAACAATCATTAATGTCTTCATGGGCTGTGATTGCAATAAAATGCAGTGCGTAAAAAACATAACTAAGCTCTGGATGTAGAGCCGAAGGGGTAAAAAGCAGCCAGCACGGGCTTTATTAGAACATTTTTTTCCGAAGGACTCCCATAAAAACAGTTATGGGACAAAATAAAATGGGGTGGGGGTACAGAGGATTGATGGAAGGACTGAGGCATTTCCTGATACAGTGGACCTTAGTTTTGTTCTGTTCTCTGTTCTTGGGGTCTCTTGATCATGGCCTTTTTTGCTGCAGTGTCATGAGATGGTAGTACGTGGCCAGCTGCCAGCCTGTGAAGAGGACCTACAGGCCTTAGCTGCTCTGAGGCTTCAGTGTTTGGTGGGCGACTTCAGCACACATTCACCCTGCCCGCCTCTGGACGAGCTATTCCCAGGTCACATGCTTGAAGCTCGGGTCATCATGTCCCTTTCCGCCCAACAAGCCCTTCCTGCGTGTTTGGTGGCGGCTCAGGGCTGCCCGACGACACAGCGGTTCCCCACAGGTCTGCTGGCGGGGACGCTTTGGAGCCACACAGCTACAGCAGCGCATAAGCAGAAAGTGGAACAGGACATGCGCCTGCGGAGCCGGCTTAAGGAGGAGGCCGCAGCTGTCATGGGATCCATCCTGGAGCGTTGGAAAGGTCTGGCCGGTTACAACCGCAGGGACAGTATGGCCGCCTACCTCACAATTGCACGCCAGTGGTCAGGCTTTGGATGCACTCTTTATGAAGTGGACTTTTATATTGTGAGTATTGTGAGGTCATGCTTTTGGTTTCGCTCCCGCATTGCTTAGGAGTTCCTTGGACTCCTGAGGTAAATAAAGGGATAACTGTGGACTGTTTTGACATCTGTTTACTGCTTCCTCTCTGCAGAGTTCAACGGGGAGTTTTTCCCAGAAGCTCTGGCTGGGTGTAGCTGCTACATCCGTGTCTCTGTATCGGCAGGGAGAAGCAGAAGCCCTGGAGTCTTTTCCTTATGGCCAGATCTGCTCCTACGGCGTATCTGACAGCAACACCTTCAAAATCACAGCTGGGGATCGGGATCTGCTATTTGAAACCTCCAAGGTACAATGGCTTGTGTCCCACATTAGCGCACACACAGGCTGACAGTGAACAGAGCTAAGATCTCTTATTCATTAGAACTGTTTCTACGCTGAGCTTAGACGCCACAGGTTATCTCCGCTGTAGTCAGGATTCAGTTTGTGTACTGTGCGGTGCCAAGTGTCCTTATCACTATGAAGTGTTCTGCAGAGTAAGTGAAAGAAGCACGCTGTCTGCTCATGATAGCCCCCCTCCTTGCAGCTGTCTGACCCACTTTAAAAACACTCATTAATTTTGTCTAAATAGAGAGCATGCAACCTGCTCCATGATAGCCACCAAAAATTTAACTTCCTGGCATTAAATGGGGACTGGGGTGAGTTTTATTACAGTGGTTAGATTAAAATATTAAGCAAAACATTTCTCAGAAACATGGATGTGCGTCCAAACAGACTTTTTTCTTTCGGGAGAGAACAAGTCTTGCCTTTCACTGGCTAGATTCGCTTGCATCTTCCCACACGGAACAAAAAATCCCTCTGTGATGTCTCATGGGGCACAAAAGTGGCTTTTATTTATTTATTGGACACAGACAAATTGAAGCACAACTCAGAGAGGCTTCTACTTTTATGAATGTAAACACTCACATTGCTCTGACATGAATTTGCAGGGTTTTTGAGCAACTGGGCAGGAAACAGAAAAAGCCAGTTGGATTTGCAGGGGGTGATTATGGTCAGGCCTTGAATTAAGGGTGAGGGTGAGATTAGCTGCTGATTCAAGGGTTAGAGTTAAAAGTTGAAGAGTAGGTGAAGGCTAAAGCTTGAAGACTGTTTTGCAGACAGGACGACAGTTAGGGAAGTGGTCACGGTCTCTCATGGTGGCTTGGTGATCATGTCTAGCAAAGTCAGGTAAATGGAAAGACAGATGAACAAATCAAATCCTCCACAGTGCCTTCACTTTTTTTTTTCCACAACAGCTGCTGAACAAAATTTTGCATGATGAAATATCTACACACATGTACAGCCTCTTACGGTTGAGGGGTGTGTGTGTGTGTGTGTTTCCCTGTTCAAATCTGCCAAACATCATCATCCTCGGCTTTCTGGAGGTTCCAGTTTTTCTAGCAGCTGAGTGACATCATCCTTCTCCACCCTCCTGTGACAGTGCCAGACCGACACTGAGACTGCCACCAATCTGACCTCTTGCTCTGCCTCTCTCTCTCTCTTTGTCACAGCTGACTGAGATCATGCAGCTGATGAATGCATATTTCAGTGCCATCCGTCGCCAGCGAGGGAAGGGGGAGGATGCAGATATCACCATAGCAGAAAGCACGGACGTGGGCTTCCATCACCTGGTCTCGACACAGACGCCGACCCTCCTGGAGTTGCCCTCGCACCCTGTTTGAGAGGGACTCATACCGGACAACCCCCCCGCCCCCGACCTTGATATCCCTCCTCCACGTGGCCCCAATCCTCAGGACCCCGCGCCTCCTCCGATGGGAACGGCACGGCAGCCAAAACAAAGAGAGGGCTGTTTTTGCTCCTCATCCGTGAAAATAAACCCTTGCTAAGCTTTCCAGCTGAAGGAGCTGGCCGACGGAGAAGGGAGGGCACAGGAGCGGGAGAGGACGAGAAGGCAAGGGGTTCTGTTTTGCAAGTGAGGCCAAAAACCCACAAAAAACCAGTGCGGTTGCTGATGAGGTGTCACACGCCCCCCACACCCAATCCTGTCACGCAACCACCTCTGTTACCCGATACGGCAGCAGCACCGCGCCGCACCACACCACACCTTCACTCCACCCCCTCAACAATGTGAGAAGTTGGCATGAGCCTTGCTACGTCAGGGAGAGATGGCATCACAAGAGTTGGGACTTGTGGCAACAATAAGCTGTGGTACTCTCCTCATGAAGGTATGGCTTAGAGTGGAAACACTACTCTTCTTCTTTCTGTCTCTCTCGTTTTCAAGAAGTGTGCCATATTTGTATTACCTTTCCTAGAAGGCAGTCGTCCCTCATGCACTGCTGGAATAGTGTTGAGAACATTCAGTGACAGACCCTGCCCTGTCTTTGGCTCTCTGTCTCACACACACACACACACACACACACTGACTCACTCTCTCACGTGCCCTAATGCTGACATATTCATCAGACAGTTCGTTTTCATAAGGTCCCAGCCGGGCTTGCATTACCTGGAACTGTTGATGCAGTGAGCCATGTGAACTTGGAACTGGAAACAGATGTTGAACTCTGTAGCGAAGTCACTTCGGTTGCCACGGCTGTATAGACTCTGACATATGGGATTATCAGTTGAGTGCGAGTGTGTGCCTGTGCACGCCCTGCCGATGTATTTGTATTTGATCGAGAGAACTGTTTCCCTGAATGACACATTCAGGATCAGGGTTAATTGTGTTTCACAGAATCCAAGGGATTTTGGAGCTGTTTGTATATTGTTTTCACCAAAATGCTCTGATTTGTCCTTTGTTGTGCTGCTTGTCTCGACATGAAACTTGGTTAACACTTGACTGATTGGATAATCTTGCTTATGTCAGTTACTATTCTAATGCAGCTCTATTCTGCTGAAAATAACAGGTGCTTCTCCGTGTTGTTATTATTTTCACAATGTATATAAAGAAATTTTACCTAGAATACATATAAAGCCCTGAGTCAGTGATGTGGAAGAAGTAAGAGACGCCATATTTGTGATGTGGTGCCACATCTGTGCCCCTTCTACTCAGAGACCTTTCAAGTCAGGCCTTTGAGGCTTTTGTTTTGGTATTTAAGCTTACTTTTTTTTTTTCTTTACTGTCCCTTATGTCTTAAACACAGACCCAGGTGCATTTTGATATGAGGTTTGCTTCAACTGATCAGAGCCTTGAATGCTTTTGGGTGAAAGCAGTTCAGATGTGCAGTTCCTGTGTAGCTCCTTCTTTGTGTTCACTGTTTAAGTATTCTTGTGAAACCAAAGTTTCACCAAGTCATGGGTGTGAGCATGGACCAAAGATATTTTTTAAGCTTTTATAACAAGAAATTATCCCAAAGCAGACACCCCCCCACCCCCCCGCCCCTCCAAATTTGTATTCACACTTACTTTGCTTTACACTTGATTTTCTTGAGATATGAAGACCACCTGTTGTAGACATTGTGCATTTTATTTTATTATAGTAGATAACATATAGAAATCGTGAATAATCGGGTTTGTAAAGATCATTTTACAGCACTGTCAGCTACACAACCCCATGCTGTAACCATCCTCGTAACTAATGTTTTCTTACCATGGATAGCCTTGATGAGTCATTGCACAGCCAGCCCTGTCTCCTGCTCAGAAGGAGGTTGTTGCTTTTTTTTTTTTTTTCTACTGCAGCTGCAGGCAGCTCTAAGCGACATGTATGAAAACCCCCCCCCCCCCCCAAAAAAAAAAAAAAAAAAACCCTCAAACCGCAGATGATGTTTCTTTGTACTATTGTCGAATGCTGCACGGTACATTTTCATGTTATGAGTGTATAGTTAATTGCACTATTGTATGATTTTAACTAACTTGGAAGTGCAATAAAAACTATAAATACTGTATGTCATTAATAAAAACAGCACCATTTTATCATAATTAGTGTTTGGTACTGTTGTTCAGCCTCAGCCTTAATTTCCGCTGTTTCGTTTTTACGAAAACGTCTTCTTGTGTCTCGACTACTGAAGCAGTGTAAAGTTATTGTTTTCACCAAGGCAGATTTTATAAAAGGCTGAAGTTTGGCACCAGCAGCAGAGCAGAGAGCTGCCTCCCCGCCTAAGCTTTTCTGGTTAAAAACAATGGCTGGTTGAGCAAGCGTTGCTAAGTGTCTTTACGTTCCCCTGTGGTAATGAGCCTTAACTGAGTTAGATGAACGACCACCAGGACACCGCAGCTCCAGGTGAAGGAGAAAATAGTATTTCATCATTTCGCAGGAAAACAGCTGATGTGTGTGACTACAACAAAAGCAGAAAATAAAAATTAATAGAAAAATGTGTTTATTCATCATTCTTAAACAGGTCCAACAAGCAAAGCAACATGGGACAGTAGTTCATTGAGAAGAAACAGAATGCCAGTGAACCAGCTACTCTTTAAAATATATTTACAGGCATAAAAATTAGGTGTTCCATCCTTGTACAATATATTCATCCGTGCAAACCTACTTTCTTTACCAAAGGGGTCAAATGCTGTTAAAATGTCAATGCAGTTAATGTGGGAGGTAATAAAACTAAATTTTTGGCCCAAGACCAACTTCAACTTGATAGTCTCGTTGGTCTTGTACAGTGGTGGCAAATGAGCAATGGGTATCAGCAGCAGACAGACTTTGCAAAGCACCATGGCAGAAATGTCTGGGATAGAAGAACCTACATTAACCATGCAACGCACTCTGCCAACTCTACTCCCATCATTCAAGGCAGTCATTTTGCAGGCTTGCTTTACTGTAGTCGGTACAAAACAAACGGATACAAGGCAACAGATTTTCCTTAAATTTCTGAAAAAGACGGGAAAAATCAGTTGGGTATTAAACATTAATCGAGTATCTTTTTGTAAAAGATACATATACACACTCTGCACAGACCTGCAGAGAAGTGTTCTTACATTGACCTCACAGGATTATTAAGTTGAGGATGACTCAAACTAGTTTTGACAAATTACCAATTTGCTTTTCGGTTGATTATAATGACAGTGGGTTTTACCACTCACCTCACAAGAGAACGAGAAATGAGTGAACTTTGAGACAGATACACATCATACTATTACGTTTTAAAACGCCAATAAATAATTTCCTTTAGTGAAACAGCTAAAGCCAAATATCTGTTTATTTTGGGACACCCATGTGTAGAAGGGATGTAAGCCGAGTGAGGATAAACTAGCCAAGGATGGATATTGACTGGGGTGTGGCTGAAATATAAGCTACATGTCCATTCACTGTTCCTGTGTCCCCCAAGAAATGTAGTCAGGCCGTGTAGCTGCACTGTATTCATCCACCAGCTGCTGGACCACTTCGCGTGAGTTGTCCAGCTCGTCAAAGTTGTCCTTGAATATGTCCTCTTTGCGGAACTGCTCCAGGAAGGCCTCGCGCTTACGCAGTTTGTCATACTGGCGGCATGTCCGCTCAAACAACTGTGGGACAGCAGCAGAGGGAACTTCAAAACAGACTTCCTTAAATAGTTTAAGTTTCAGATTCTTTGCTAAAACTTGCACAATTTCAGTTTTATTTCTTGACATGTGTGTTACCAGAAAGGAAAATGTCTTCACTGAAACTCCCTTGAAAGCTTGAAATTTACCCCCACTTAACATTAAGATCTGCAGAAATCTACTTTCATTCCGGCATTTTAACACATTACAATGCCTGTAAAGTTTTCTCAAATCATTTCAGATTAAATAATTCTATGGCATCACATGGATGAACTTTCCCCATCTTCAGAGCTCATGTTTTAAACCAAAAAAAACTACAACAAAAGAAGTACTAGAGAAAACCTAATTTCTGTGGAAGTCCCCCCTCAACCACTTCTGTGGCAGCGCAACTGAACTTTAGGACAATGCCTGACCTTAAGAACCGACTCAAAGCAAACAGACGCAGCTCTGTACACACTGAAAGAGAAGGTAAGTGAACAGGCTGAAGTGACTTAAGAGCACTTACCGAAGAGATACTTGTGTGGTTGGCCATCATCAGGCCACTGACTCGGTGGGCTGAAGGCAGGTATGGCGACTTCCTGGACAATGCCACCTGGATGCTGGCAGGACCCCAAGGGATGAAGCTGGCAAGCTTCCGTTCTCGGATCCTTTGCAGACTTTTATGCACCTACAGTAGAGTTGTTGGAAAAAAGGTTTAAACACTCTCCAGACAATGTTGAGGAATGCAGACCTCATATGGTTATGGTGTGATACCTCCGTGTGTTAACACTCGTACCTGTGTGGGGTCGACCTCGCCCTGGATGATGTTCAGGATGGCGATGTAGCAGTGGCTCGGCTGCCTCTCCCTCCCCGTGGACACCATCACGTTCTTGGGTTGAAGAAGCCTCCTCATCACATCCAGCACAGTGGTCTTCCTCACACTAGCAACCTGAAACACAGCAGGGTGATTAAATCGAAAGTGGACACTCGGTATGTCATCAACAACGCTTTTAATCACAATTGACAAAATCTGAAAACATTTTTGCACAGTTTGAATTCAGACGCATGAATGAAGACTAAACAAATTTAGTTGGTTTCAGTGGTCTGAGCCCAACTCACCGACTGGTCAGTAGTGAGCGGTGTGTACCCAGTCATGAGGAAGTGAAGCCGCGGTGTGGGGATGAGGGACGCGATCAGGCCAATAAGGTCGTTATTCATGTAACCTGGGTAGCGCAGCGTGGTCGTGCTTGCTGACATGATGGTGGAAACCTGTGTGTATGAAGTTTCAATTAAACACAGAGCTTTTAAAATACAATTTCAGAATGTGTAAAATATTTTATATAAACCCCATTTATATTATTATGGTTAGTATAAATAACAGACATCTGTCAGTATAATGTGATATTGTTCAACAAAACAATAGCCTACATCCTCTGAAATTATCTTATTTATATAAGGACTTTTGTATTTGCTGCAGATTTTACCCAGGTGTTCCTAATAAAAAAATTATAATTCCCTCCCCCCACAAAATTGTGAATTAAACCCAAAATTCAAAATAATAAATGAAGATTGTATTTGTTGGCCACTTGAGTGTAGCCTTATCAGATTATCAAAGCTAGTTGCACTTATGATTAAAACAGATTTAAAATCGGCACACATTGATCCAAGTTCTTGAAAAGAAAAAAAATAAACATAGTCAAAGGCATACAAGATAAAATTTTAACCAAATGCTTAAGAAAATAAGCTGATTTTGAAACTGGGCTTTGACAAGAGACAACCACCCACACCATATGATTCCTCAAACACGCTGACATACCAGTTGGAAAGAACAACCATGTGCAACTAATTTCCAGTCTGACGTGCAACTGACTTGTCAAACTAGTTTGTGAATCTTGTATTTTCCACAGTGAAGGACACGCGTCTGGTACAGTCTGTCTCGACGTACGTCTTTGTAGAAATATTCTCAGGTAGGCTGCAAACTACAGCCACAAATAATACCTGCTGAGACAACATTGTCAGGGAGAAGTTGCAACATGACGCTCACCAATTGATTGATCTGGGAGAACGAGGGGTTCTGGATATGCAGCCGATCTGTGGCGATGCGATTCAGAGCTGTGTTATCCAACACCACCTGATAGACAACATACACCAAGGATGAACGTAGTTAGTCAAATGACGAGGAAAAAAGAAATAGATGAAGGGATTATCTACAGTATAACAACATGGTGAAAGTCAATGCACTGCTACGACTTTACAGAAAGAGTAAAAGGTTATCGGAGCAATGACGCAGTTAAGGAACTTAAGAAGCAATACAGTGTGCTGTTGTTAGGGAGAACTGAGCATAAAAGACACACTGTACAGACGCAACAGGGGGACCAATTCTTGTACAGATTCTATTAGCTCTCTGGCTAATTTAATCAACATGCCCTTATGCAAGACCCCGGAGGAAGTAGGTATTAGGCAGGAAACACCATTAGACTGTTAGGGTATTGCAGTATAATACAATCACCAATTTAAGACCGAGATTTAATAAGTTAAATTTGTAATGCTGCAATTAGCTTCTTAATGCTACACAAGAACAGCAGGGGCCTAAAAAGTAGCTGTTCAATAAAAGGAAAAAGTCAGTAAAAGTCAAAATTGTTGGAAGAGCTGAAGACAAAAATGACTGTCACACTGCATCAAAGCTTTTCATAGTCAAAAACACCCTGGCACCTGAAATCTCCTCAAAAATGTGATCATGTTTAAAACCAGGTGAAAAAATGCTTTTAAAAATCAAACTAGGCTAAAATTATTCTTGTGCAAAACAGGTTTTTGTCAATGAAATAAATTTTTAATGCACTTTATTATGCAAGTGATGATTTTTATGTCTGATTTATGATCACAGTTTGACATGTTTACTAGCAAATGCTTGTGCTGTTGTGACCCCTGCAATTCATGTCAGAACTTGTGAAGCCAAATTTATTTAACATCACAGTAATTTTTGACTGCTATTTTTAATAAGAACTGTTTTTTGTTTCAGCTCATTGATAATGGAACAATTAAGCTATGGTGTTGTATTTTAGTTGTTGATTTGTTCAAATGGCATTATCTAAAAGGTTTTTACTGCCGCGACTGTGTTCCACAGTCATCCTCAGCAATCCCTTCATGAGCGTTTCTGCTCACCACACAGTCTGCATTCTGGGTGAGCCTCTTCAGTGTGAGCAGCGAGTTGTACGGCTGAACGACCACATCGCTCATCTCATCCTGGTTTGGGAAAACAGAGTAAGTCTGCACCAGCTTCTTTGGGTACCTAAAAATCAGTAAAATTTAAGATTTTATTTTCACACACACAACACTTCACAATAAAAATGTAAGTGAAACACGCTGCATGTCTATCTGTGGACCTGTCATTCAGTTTCTCCAGCAGATAGGAACCCAGCCCGGAACCCGTCCCCCCAGCAATGGAATGACAAAGGACAAATCCCTGCAAAGACAAAAGGGTTACTCATTTATTGCAGTTGAGATTTACAGCCGGAGTATGTGCCACGTGTGTGTAAATCTCACTGTAAACTTCACTGATGCAGAAAGCTGTGTGTGTGTGGGGGTGAGCAAATACCTCTTTCCTTGGCAGTTATATAAATGGGAGTGCAGCCCTACCTCACAAATGGGCTCCCTCAACCCCCCCCCCGCCCCAAGACTGCCCTGTAATACCTGCCTTCTACACTTGCCCAGCTATTATCACCAGACATTCTACATGCCACACCCTGCAACATACACATGCTCACGACAGCCCAGCCCACCGCCTTCCTTTCCAATGCACACATGAGTGCACACACTAAATAATAATGTGGGGTCATAATGTGAATGAGTTACAGAAATTGCAGACCTTAGAGGGAAGCACGAGTGTTATTTTATGGGAGGTTGGCATCTGAAGTAAGTCTACCGAAAAAAGAAAGAAACTAAGAACAATAGTGAGCCGTTGCTAGACCTTTGCTGTTTTTAAGCATTGGCACCATTTTAACACGTGGATTTGACCACAACTAAGACTTTACTAAGAGTCTGCTTAAAAGACCAAGAGAGTTCAATGCAGTCAAGTATTTTCTTACACTATTCAGGCAACAGATTAGTGAGCAGTCCTACTACTCGCAGACACACAGGCCCGAGGCCTCTGAGTTTGGCAAGACAAATGTTACCAAAAGGAGACACAAAATGGTATAAGGTAACCACAACAAGCCAAATTGTCTGCAGAGACCACAAAATGACGACAATGTAACACGGAGCAATTGTAAAGAAAAACGACCAGAAAGAGATACAAAATGATCCACACAAGGTACAAAAGGACCTGCAAAGAGAATCAAAATTCCTAAAAGCAAATTTGATGTCTGTTACTACAATGTATCACAATAACTACACAAAGAAACTTCGATACTTGTTCAATGCTTGATGTTCAGGCTTCATTTAGCACTTTATTCTTTAGTGGGATAAGTAAGTCAGTTGACTATACCATGTAATACATCTACATACAGTCTTTTTAACCAGTTTTGAACATTATACACAGCCCCAATCACTCCTGGGACAGTTAAATCAAATCAAGTCAGATTTGATTTGTTGGCATGTTAGCACAGTTAGCATGTAATAAATGCTGAATTTACCTCCAAACTGTCACTGCCATCTGCCTCCCTGTCAATGATGTCAAAGATGTCTTCTTGGATCTTTTTGCCCTGGAGGGAGATCATTATATAGATAAATAAAATACTTAGATTTTTATTTGGATAACGCTGGAAGCATTGAAGGAAAGCAACATAATTTCCCGTCTAAACCTGTGAATATCCACTGGCCCAGTTGTTGCCAGCACCTCCTCCATGCTCAGAGAGGTAGATGTTCTCTGGGTTGTACAGGTTGGCATAAGGCGAATTGAGGATGGAGTGGATCACCCTTGGCTCCAGGTCCAGGAGGACTGCACGGGGTATGTAGTGTTCATCGTCAGCCTGCAGGGGTTTCATGAACAGCAAGTGGTTAGCTGGCAGAAACTGCACTGTCAGCTGAATGTTATCTTCTTGCAGTGCCTATTACTTCGCATTATGATAGAAGAACGCCATCTAGTGGAAAAACAATCTTCTTGCATCTCAGCTACATTCAAGCATTAATATCCTGCATATACTTTTAGAGTTTACAGCCAGGAGCATAATACAGAAGCTACAGAAGAATTCTACAGAAGCTTCAGAGGATAACTACAAAACTAGATGGATAGAGACTAGTCTAATCTGGTGATCCACACTTCTGCAGATGTACACAGTTGGTAGGGTCAGACTTTGCCATCAGAGGCATGAATCAAAGGACCTAAGCTGCTGCGTGTCAATCGTCCTGGTGATAGTGCTGGTGTTGTATCATGGGAGGAATCTTTTCTTCACACAGTTTAAGGTCTTTAATGCCATTGTGCTAACTAAACACATCCCTTTATGGCCACAGTTTTACCATCATTCTATGACAACTTTCAAAATGAAAATGCAGCATGTGCCAAATTGGTTTCATGCACAAGACATGATGAATACATCAGTACACCTTTTGGAGATCACAGGAATTGAGTCAGGCAGCGTGAATGTGCCGCCAGACATATCTAATGTAATTATGTGGTACAAGCATGTAAAAATTTGGCAGAACATGACGATCTGAGGCTGTCTGGAGAGCAAACAGACCCTCATCAGTGTCAGTCCAGTGCTTGTGAGTGGATACAGTAAAAAAGAAGACTCATAACATCACGGATGATAATGCAATTCTCTCTGTGTACCTGATAGAAGAACACGTCCTTCCTGTCAGTCCCTTCGGTTGCAAACTCCTCAACAATCCCCTCAGGACTGATGCCATGTTCTGCACACAGCTGCTTCCAAAACTCAAACCCGACTGAAAAATAAAATAAAACACAGAAAGGGATCAAGGTTGGTGTGTTGATCTTAACCAGCTTTAGTACCACTAACGTCAATTAGCATAACCTGCACCAGGCAGCTAACGTCGACTGGAGGGCATTTTCTGGGTAGAAAAAAAAAACAACCACAAACAAGCCAGCTAGTTTGTACCGACAGCCTCTCTGTTTATATCACACATTAAGCGTAGCTAGCTTAAAACCACCATCACACAGCAGTGAGGCTGTCGGGATCACCTTAGCTAGCCGACTTAGTTTACTGTTAGAAGCAGGCAGGATGCCAGTCCGAATTAAAAAAAAAAAACAAAAAACGGCGGCTTTCACCTACTCTGATTCCCACACTGTCCCAGCTGAAGCGTTATGATTTCCCGCGGCATCTTCGGTCCTCGGCTGCTCCTTGTTTAGCTGGATTGCTAAATAACGATAGAAAAGGCAGACCGCTCCTGCTCCTCCTCCTCCAGCAGCGGCAGCAGCAGCAGCAGCAGCAGCCCGCTCCTTCCCGCTTCGTGCTTCCGTGACGCTGCTCCGCTGTTAGAAGCGCACAGCGCCCCCTGCCGTGTGGGAGTGTGTTCCGCAGATTCGTCAAACGTACTTTCCAAAGATAAAGTGTTTCATTTTTGTTTGTTTGTTTGTTTGTTTCTACGGGCTAGCTTTTAAACTCTTTATGCCACATGCGTTTGTTACCCATTTATAACATTTCATAATTTATTTGATTTGGCGTTAATGCCTCCAGTGGTTATTTTGCTAAATTTTATTCTAATGGATACCAAAAAGAACAGCAGTGATATTTGATGCAGCACGATTGAATATAATTAAAGTGACATTATGTTCACCAAAAAAAAAAAATGGATAATCATCGCTATGCTTTCAGACGTGCGATGCTTTTTCAGAGTTTCTAATCGTTAATCAACATTAATGTACGTGTAATTACACCCATTTAGGACACATGAATCGCTTAATACTGGATCGGACTAAAAAAAAGGAAGCCAACACACAAACACGGCCTGCTCTGTGGTCACACCAGTTCCCCAGACTTTCTGATTAGTTTGTCCATGATGCGTTTGATAGTAATTAACTTTGTATCTGCCTATTGAGCCTGAACGCAGCACGGCTCGGGGATATGTACCAATTTTGATTGGACCGTTGAAGTCTGAGAAAAACAGGATCCGCCATATTGTCCCCATCTGATGAGGAGTGCTACATTTTTTTGAGTGGGGAGGGGGCGGAATATGGAAAAATAGTAGGTGTCAGCTCATTAAAACGTATTTCTCATGAAGTTTTGATTTTCGCAACACAGGCGGATGTTTATCGTTGGACGGCAGCATGTCGGCTCAGCGGCCGCTGGTAGCTGTTAGCTTAAATCCGCTAGCCCAGCTCTGTTAGCCGGTGTGGTGGCGGAGCGGCTCTGTGACTCTGCACTGCCCCTCTTCACCTGTTTCCACTCAAGTGTTTTATTTCACAGGCGTATTTTATCCACGGTAGACGTTCAGATGGCGCACACCGGGACAATGGAAGACGGATCCACGGAGGATTGCCCCACCAAGCAGGGGTCCGGTGTTTGCCTGCGAAGTCGACCGTGCTCCAGCGAGAGAGACGGCCAGGTGCGGGCTGTTAAAGCCGCGCTTCAGTCCTGTTTGGGGCCCTACGAGCCCATACTGACCTACCTGCAGTCCGTCCTGGTGTGGGAGAGACCCTTTCAGTGTGTGCTTCTCTACACTGTGGTCAACGTTGTGTTCTGGTGAGTTGGATAAACTTTGAGCTGTTCTGCTTACTGAGACCATGTTATAGATAGCTACATTCAGACAGGACAGACTGTTTGGTCTTCAGGGGAGAGTCGACGTGCCTGAGACCAGCTGCTGCTTCTACACAATGCAAAGGCTTCACCTGTCAAGTCAAACAGGACAGATGGCCGACGAGTGGCTCTATTTATAGATGAAGTCTGCAGACAACTTATCCTAACTCTGATGTTCCCTCTAACTGAATTGATTCCTAAACATTAATAACAGTGTAATGCCAGTATAACACACTCAGGCTTTCAGCCTATTTTTGATTAGACCCATGGGCATGTAAAACCACTCATTCCTTTTCACTTGCGCTTCAGCCCACACTAAGTGGTGAAGGGTAGGTTTTGCCCAAAGAGATGCATTCAAGTCTCACACTAATGCATGGGGCAAGTGATGATGGCAAATCACATGGAGAGGATCAGGCATCGTGAGCAACATTTTGGACAGCTGGCGTTGTTTTTAAATTATGAAGCAAAGCCCATTTTAACATACAAGAGTGGAACATAGATACGACACAACAAACACAATGCACTTTTAAGATACTAATTGCGCTGCTAACCCAAATACCATTGCACTTGATTCTGCCAGCAAATTCTTTGTGAGGTTAATCTGTAACTGCTGATTGACAGAATCCTGCAACTTTGTTAAGGTCAGCAAATTTTGATGTCTGAAACTAGAGCAACGCCTTTGTATTATTGTTGAGGACCCAGGCAGTGAAATACAGTGAAAGAATAAGTGAAAAGGGACAAAACCTGAAATCTTATAGCTGTGCCTACAGTTTTAAAAAGAAAATGTCATATTTTTATCCAGTTTTGCTACCATGCTGCTGTTAATGTAAAGGGAGTTAAAATGTGGGTGTATCTCAAGTCAGAGGGTGTGATAACTTTATCTTTTTTCAGTTCTAGCTAAAGGAAATGGTAGATTAACACTCAAGAGTTTTGTGATCTCCTTAAATTTCATGAATGCACTAAGTTGTTTGATTATATAACTTGTTCATTGTTTACTCCTGGGATAACAGGCATGGGATGTGTTGTCTGTTCATGTGTTTTATTCCCCTCCAGGTTCTTCGCCCTGACCTCACTGCGCCTACTGTTTCTGCTGGCTTCTGGACTGGCTGTGGTTGTCTGTGTTGATTTCTGGAGAAACAAAATCTGGCCAGAAATTAGAGGTGCTACTAATTCCCTCAAGGGGCGGTCTTTATTTTTCAGTGTGTCATACTTTTTTTTTTTTTTTTGAAACTTTACCCCTGGGATACCTTGAGATCTTTGAAGTATTTGTACTTAAGACCATTCCCCAGTTTACTGTAACTGCAACAAATGCACCTCTGTTATCAGAATAGAATAGATATGCCAGTCAGCAGCTCTGCACGATGCACTTGGCAAGTGGTTTATGTTACACATGGAAGAACTGTAGTGCAGATAAGAGAGAATACAAGATAACATGTGCATAATATGTCCAAATGAAGTTTTCTGTTCAGTTTATATAATGTACACTGTGTATGTGATATTTGTTAAAGTGATTAATGTTTTCTCTTTCCAGTCAGAAAACTGGATGAATCAGAAAATGAGAGGTTTGTCATATTAGCTACAATTTTCTGTTGACTATCACAAACAGTCAGTGCTGTGACAGCATTAATTATACATTAAGAAAATAAATGTGTTCACAGTGTTTTCTGTTTGTCCAGCTGGGGTCTGGTGCAGCCTGGTATCCTCAGTGTGCCTGAACTGTGCCATCATATAGCTGAGGCCTGGGTCAGTGGAGCAATTCTCAAATCCAGTCTGATGCAGTACAAACGGCAAAACCCTGGAAAGGTAAGAACCAAATACGATATCTAAAAAAGATATTATAATGCAATCGCACATAGATACGTATTTTTACCTTTTAAATATTGTATATAATGCCCCCCCTCCTTGTCATTACATGATTCTGCAAATTCCAGTTAAACTAGTAAACAAGTAATAAAATTACCATAATAAACTATAGATAGGATTATAGATGCTGACTGAGTTTCCGCTGTGTTGTGTTGCTCTGACAGTTTTGCATTCTGATCTGTGGAGTGTTCACCTGTTTGGCTGTGGTTGGGCGCTACATTCCTGGATTGGTGCTGTCCTATTCTGCTGGTGAGTCCCAGCAGTTTTGCCAGCAACAACACATTAAGTCCCCTTCACTAGACCACAGTGACAGGAAAAGTCAGCCAGACTGGTTCTATTAAAAATGCATGGGTGGAGAAACCCGATCAGTGGTGCCTCAATACCAGGGCCTAGTCTGTGAGGTGATTAAATCCAGGATGAGACACACGGGACAGGAGTGAAGGAGGGAAGGGAGCCAGGCAGAAAGCTAAGGAGGTCAGTCTAAGACCAGGCTAATCTCCTAACCTCTAAACGGGGTAGGCTGCCAAGGCCCTCTACTGTGACGTCTGAAACAATCCACAGCAGCTTGTACTCTACATGTTTACATCCTGCTGCTTCCTCTGCTGAAGCTGACACTGTCTCATGAGGGTATCTACAGAGAGCAGAGCCCTCGATACTGATCTATACAGAATTTTTTTCCTTATCATATAGACTAAACAACACATTAGAATGGTCTCTTTGTGCACAGTCACGAGTATGTTTTTTTTCTTTGTCCCCTAGTTTTAGCTACTCTCTTGGCCCCTCTGGCAGCCTACCACAGGGTTTTTCAGCATGTTCTTGTGAAGCTGGAGCCAGCCCTGCAGCGGCTGGACTTCAGCGTTCGTGGCTACATGATGTCAAATCCTATTGATAATCAGTGTAAGCAAATTTTTCATATTAATGTGACTGGAAATAAATAAAAAAAAAAACCTACATTTGAACCGTAAAAAAATAAACTGTTGTCATTCTGCTCTGCAGTCCTGCGGAAGCCAATCCATGGGGCATCCTCAGGGGAGGCCAGTGACAGTGAGGAGGAGCTGGCTGCTTTCTGCCCAACAGTAAGTCTGTTTAAAGTTTTTCACTGCTTTAACAAAGCTGTTGTAAACATGCTCCCCTTGTTTCTGTGCTGTTACTGAAATCGACCTTTAGTCAAGCCAGACTTAATTTGAGTTTCTCTCTTACCTTCACACGCATGCACACACACATGCTTAAAAAACAAACAATATATAAATATTTTTGTATGGTACACTTTTTTTCCCAAGTGTGTCTGTGCAGAAGGTAAGCGAGCTAATAAACAGAAAAATTTTGCGGTCCTTTGATTGCAGAGCAATAAAGTAAATGTTTTTCCTTCATTTTTACCAACTAAAATCTAAAAACAAACAATGATTTCAACCTAAAAATATTTCCCCTTTTGAATCTTGTCTCTCATAGTTTGATGACCCTGTTGTTGCCAAGGAACTTGCTTTGACAGACTCTGAGCACTCTGACGCTGAGGTGTCCTACACTGACAATGGGACATTTAATCTGTCGCGTGGCCAAACCCCCCTCACAGAAGGCTCTGAGGGTAAGTAAGAAGGGATTTTATTTTCCATTAGCTGGTATGCTGGTGTGTTCTTGTTTCTGATCTTATTCGTGTCTGTGTTTTGGTCAGACCTTGACAGACACAGTGATGCTGAGGAATCTTTTGCTCAAGACCTCCCAGACTTCCCCTCCATAAACCCAGATGCCACCCTGATGGATGATGACGACGACACGAGCATCGGGCTGCCTAGCCTGGGTACATCTGGACTAACTAGTCACCGGGCTTCAGTGCTCGATGTGGATGCTCATTTGGATTCTGACCAAGATGATCTGGATGCTGAACTTTCTCTCAGTGGCCTGCCACCTGCCTCTGATTTCACTGGAGACTTAGCCGGAGTCATCGCCAGCAACATGATCCAGGCAGCATTGGCTGGAGCAATGCAGCCTCGCCTGCCCCCTTCCCACCACAGAGAAGGCCCTCCCAGGGCCAGAGCCCATCGAAGCTACCGCAAGCAGTCCAGCTCCGAGCTGGACACAGACTTGGACGGGGAGGACTTTGAAATGCTGGATCAGTCTGAACTGAACCAGATGGATCCCCTCGGAGGGGGTCCTAGGCGGGGAGAGAGCCAGGGGTCTAACTTCTTATCTAACCTGCTTGGTAAACCTCAGTAAGGTGTGCATACGGCAGTGTGTGTGTGTACATGTTGATGAGATGTGAATGCGTGTATGATGGAGTGAAAGATGACTTTAAGTTCCAGCAGCCCTGCTTCTGATTGGCATCAGTTTATCACTGTGAAGTATTTTATTTTTCTCAATCTCTTCAAACTCTTCCTTTCCTACTTTTAACCCTCGATCACCGGAAGACTTTTTACTTTGTAGGCTGAGCAATAGGAAAATGCAGCAACAAAAACATGCATTCAGACATTAAATAAACCAGCATTATTGAGCCTTGTCGCAGTCTTTAAATATATTCACGCACCCATCAGTCTAAAGGGTTGTTGTGAAAGAAAATGAAGAACAGCAGTGCCCATAAAACTTTTTCTACTTGTAGGTCCAGACATACAGGGCTATTTAACATGGGACCAAATGTGACATTCCTGTTGGTCGAGCTGAACCAAGTTGCTTTGATAATGCCATTTTGGAACAGAAATTCATATTTTAAGTTTCCTTATAGAGTGGAAAAATGAAAATGGATAAATCAGGCTCCACTTTCCGTCACATTGAATCAACTAAACATCAGGTTGATTCACTGATAATGGTCCTCAGCTGTCTTCTCAAGTGGCATGTTACTAATCTGTTAGAAGATAGCTTATGAGATGTTTCAGGGGAATTTACATTTTAGTCAGCTATTGAGGATTTGAACAGTAAACTTCTTTCATGAAGACAAAAACTATTAGAGTGAAACTTTGATTTACTTTCCTGTGTGTTTTTTTTTTTTTCCTCCTTTTCTGCTGCCTACTATATGACAACTTAATTATACATTATTAAGAGCTAAATAACATAATATCACGTTACAGTCTTAAGATACCTGACCCAGAAGGCGCATTTGATGTTGTTTGTTGTTCATTGTATTTATGAAGTTGTGCCCCTGGGTAGGATATGTTTATTTTTCCTAAATAAGGTTGGAATATTTTTCCACTTGCCCTTTATTACAGTTCAATAACATATTGTCCATGTTTCATTGCATTGAAAGAGCACCCGGCGTTCTGTGTATTCTTTTGCAGAAATAGTGTTTGAAAAAAATTCTTACATGTTTTATCATCTTTGTATTTCATGTAGTTGACAGTCATGCTGAAGATTTCAAGAGAAAAATCGATTGGGCAGGTCATGGGTCTTTGTACTATTTTAACGGGGGAAACATGTTTACATTGAAATGGGGTTTGAAAAGTCCTATTTTTGAAGCGTAGATGGCTTTTTGTGCTGGTGAGCTTGGCTTCCTGTTGATGAACACATCATGTCAGTGTGTTATGATTTTACTGCAGAAATGGCACTAAAAAGATAAATAAGCCTCAGTTGCGATTTCTTAAAATGATTTAGCAAAGAGCCTAAAAATGCTGAGTTTTAAACAGAGAGAAAAAAAAAAGAAATGCTCGCTTTCATTGTGTTATTTCTAAAAGAAAATCGTAGAAGCGAGATATTTAGCACAATAGAAAAAGCTGCTGGATTCAGACTAGTGGAGGCGACATAAACGTTTGTGCACTTACAGAGAAATGCTGGGAATCAGAAGAACAGGAAGGGTCAACACCATCTTTTTGACCGCCTCAATCAGTTAGAAAGCGGATCATTGCTGCTCCAGTAAGAGTCAGTTCCTCAGTCTGACTGATCTGTCGTCAGTCTGATAATGTAATGTGCATAGAAGTGTATTTTCTTCCCTGTGACTGGTTTTGATATGTTTTGACGTGCAAATTGTATGGAATAAAATGTTTGCCATTACATCTGTCTCTGGTGAAATCAATCCTGTGATCTTAGATAACATATGAAACTGTTTGGATTAATACAGGGTGTCCGATTTTAAGGAAGCAGTGTTTCCAGTAAAGCCTGTGACAATTTCTATTTGTACTTTGGGCCTCAGTTCTATCTTGGATGAATCACAGCTGTGGACTTTGAAGACCCACTGAGCGAATTTAATGGACCAACTTGAGCACACAGCGGGTATCACTGGCCGAAATCCTTTCTCATGAGAATGAAATAAAAAGAACTTAAAATGACCAATTCATATTCCTAATGGCACACAGATCATGTGGCTCCACATGAAAGACCCATCTCCGATCCTCTTTCCTCATGCTGTTTTACTGTCACGATGACATTTATTTGTCTCTCATTACCAAGCCATT
The DNA here is from genome assembly GCF_900963305.1 of Echeneis naucrates. Classification (NCBI taxonomy): domain Eukaryota; kingdom Metazoa; phylum Chordata; class Actinopteri; order Carangiformes; family Echeneidae; genus Echeneis; species Echeneis naucrates. Next base: position 5,504,851 of record NC_042518.1, read on the forward strand.
TTGAATCTATTTAAAAATCTTGTATTATATTAAATATATAAAAATGTCTAAACAACCCTGAAATTACTCAAAATTAAAGAGCTCTCACTCGCCTCTTTTTCCCGAATACAATCAAATAAGATGTACATATGTACATCTAAACGTCTTTAAAAAGTTAATGTTGGTTATAAATATCAACAGTAAAATAAAATTGTTCAAGAGTGCTGTTAAAATGTAGGAATGCAATAATCAACCCCCAGGTGTTGTTTTCGGAGACCAAACGTTTTCTCAGTTTCGGCGATTTCAACGTGTGCGACGCACCTTCAGGCAAAAACGATCTTTTCCGTGACGCATATTTCGCGCGAAACTCGGTTGAGAAAAGCTAAAGTGAAGGTGAAGTGGCTGGAAATGAGTAAAAAGGACAACGGTAAGCTGGGATTAAGTTTCATATGAGCATTTTCTGCCTGCAGCCAGCGAGCTAACGTGTCTGACAGCCGTGTTGACCCGACCGAGTCCAGTCGATGAAGCGTTTTGCAGCTTAGCTAACGGCTAACGTTAGCAACGTTAGCTTAAACGACGCCTGATGTGCTCACTCTTTATTTTAAAGATCGGAATCTAAATTACATCTGATAGATGTTATGCATACGATCACTTTGTTGCACCGAAGGACACAAATATCTAACAAACAGACAGATAAAATCAAAACAAACACGGACTTATTCGGTTCATCAGATGAAAACTAATGGACAGCTAGCTGTCCTGCATAAAACCACCTTCCGTCACACTTTATAATGTTTTTAGTTTTTAAGAGGTGATGACTTATTTACCTGACAGTTTAAATCGGTGAGGATGAGGCTGAAGGCCAGACTCGGTTCGATCATCGAGTTTCTGCAAAAACATTACGGATCGCATCTGTCATTTCACGTCTTAAAAGCGTGTAAAACATCTTTTACGTTATCTAATTGATTGTTTCCACATGTTTAGATGGCTTTGCCCACTTTATCTGTTTAAAGAGCCTGACGCGTGTAGTTTAATTATTAGTATATAATTAAATGAATCAACGGATATATGTGCCTCTTTATTGTGAACTCCTTTTAAATGATTGTTGGGGGATGCTGTGCTCCTGAAAATGGGAATGAAGCTCTATGAAAATGTCTTTATTTTATATTTATTTTTTCATCAAAAAAAAAACCACAAAACAAATTCCCAAAAACTGAACATTATAATTCGAATGAAATCAGATTCTTCACAGGACCATTGTCTCAGGTTATATGATCATCTTTTTTTTATCTAAGTGTTCCTGATATCTGCATTTGATGATTAAAATATATTGAGCCTTAAATAGAGCACAGGGGTGGCTCTGGCTACACTGAAACAGAATTTGTGAATGCAATGCTGCTTATATCCATCCATCCAGGCACTTCACTCATCCTGGCCTATCTGAATGAAAAGAACCGGCCCTACAGCGCCCAGGATGTTTTCTGTAATTTACAAAAGCAGCATGGATTGGGCAAAACTGTAAGTTAATCACTTAATTCATTACATGCTGTGGTGCGTGTGGCTAGAATGAATGAAAGAATGTGTTTGTCCTTCACCAGGCAGTAGTGAGAGCCATGGAGCAGCTGGCTACAGAGGGCAGGATAAAGGAGAAAACATATGGCAAGCAAAAGATTTATTTTGCAGACCAGGTTAGTTTGAAAATGAGTGTTATAAAAAGGGACATGTTGAAACAGTATTTGTTATATATAATAATCTTGCATGTTTAATTTGAAACTGACTTCTTGCTCTTCGTACAGGCTCAGTTCAAAGACGTAAATGATGCAGACCTCAAGGCCATGGACTGTCAGATCTCAGAGCTCAGTGCAGAAGCACAGTCGCTCACACACAGCTGCAGACAGCTTGACTCAGGTAGACTTGTACTGACACTGTAAATGGGTCTCATGGTGGTTTCTGTTTACCAAAATATTAGTATTTCACACTGTTACTGGCCACAGTCAATGTTTTTGCACGTCTGAACGTAGATGACAACAAGTGTGCTATTTAACGCTGTTTGAAATCTGTGATTACAGAGCTGAAGGAGCTCAACAGCTCCCTGACAACAGAGGAAATGATGTCTGAGATACGAGCTCTGAAAGAGGAGTGTTCCAGGTACAGGGCACGTTTGGAGAAGATCAAGTCGGCCACAAATCATGTTACACCTGAAGAGAAAGAGAAAGTGTGGATGGTTTTGCTTTTTTTTTTTTTTGTTTGCTTTCTAGTTACTTAGAAAAACAGTAAATACACTTGCTGTTCCACCTTTAATGTGACAGTAAAGTTACCATTTTAATTAACAGGTTTACAAAGAGCGGACTGTCTATGTGAAAGAGTGGAAAAAGAGGAAGAGATTGGTAATGTATACAAAGATAACCAATTTGATGCCAGCCTACAGAAAATCAGGCTACGATTTTGATTTTCTATATTCAGTACATTGCAACTAAAGCCTGAAACTTTGTGTTTATTTATTTTCAGGCCTCAGACATGATGAATGCAATCCTAGAGGGATACCCTAAAAGTAAAAAGGAGTTCCTGGTGAGTGGCAACTCCTAAAATTTCACTTGTGTGCCAATGTTTTCTGCTGTATGGATAAATTAAATATCTGCTGTTGCTCTTACAGGATGAAGTTGGAGTAGAGACTGATGAGGACTGTAAAGTAGTTGTTCCAAGTGCTTAGCAGAACAAGAAAAGGCTTATTTAGCTACTTGAGTGGCATAAGTCTCTGCATTGTTTTGGTAAGAGACTAAGCCACTTCACATTACTTTCATTTATTTTGAGAAAGAGCACATTGTTAATAAAAGTTAAGTAGAAAAACACTTTTAATTCAAATATATTTTGTACAGATATCTTTTGTTTTGGAGATGCTACTAGGCAACATTTTTTTCAAACCATAAAGCCAGTCCTAAACCTACAATTAAAATGTCAACCAACGATTTATTATAGCTTGACAGGTTTAAATTCTTTGTTGTTATTCTCACGTTTGTCAATTCTGCTGCCATGTTTTTCAAAATGAAAAAAAAAATATATATATATATATATATATATATAAAACATGGTCTTTAAGGTGTTATGGTTGTTCCATTTTTCCTTCTTTTGTTAATCAGCCCTGTTACCGCTCTATTCACTCATTATTGTTGTACCACCATCAAACACAGTAACTTTTGCTGAAGTTCAAACACAATTACCCAAAAAAAGGAGAAATCACTTAAATCAACTTTAGCTGCAAATGCTGTCCAACTCACTTTATTACCAAATTGCATTTTGGGCTAAGTTAAAAGGACCCCTGTGCAGGAGAGTTTATTAAACATAGAATAATCTTTTCACATCCACACTGAGAGTGGATCCTGGCATATTTGTACTGGAGCCCTGAACAAACAAACCAAACACTGGCTCATGTCAGGGACACGAAGGCCTCCTAGGTGTTTGAAAAAGGAGAGGTAGTCATTTCTTGCTATTTGAAATTTCACAACTCTGAACTCACTAAATTCTGCACAGTGGAAATCACTTTTTGGATGAAAATATCTACAACTATGAAGGCTAATACAAACCAAAACAAGTCTGCTATAACACTTTAGTAAAGGCATAATTCATAGCTGAATTATTGTACTGGACTGCTTTAAATTGTACAGGTATACCTTAAAAGCGTTCATAAAGCGATCTAAAGAAAATACTCTAATCAACTAGACAAAATCAAAAACGTGTGTCCCTGTGCATGAAGCAACAACAGTGAAGCAGTTTTATGCAAAAAACTTTCAAAGCTGTCAAGATAATAGGGTTTATGTGCTTCATTTAAAAATCCCCTGTCAGTACACACTGGGTTTAACTCTGTGTACGGTCTGTTCTGGGTCCACCTGTGACTGGTGGAGGTGCTAATGAACTGCTACTGATCACAAAAGCCACAGACAACCAAAGCAAACAATTATCATGTTGGCTATATAAACGCTCAAGAGTCACTTAACTTCAGCAGCAGCTCAGAAGCTACAATCTGACATCATCATTATCATCTATTAATATTTCACATTCACTTTCAAATAAACACATATTACTGCAACTGACTAACTGCCTTTATAATAAAAAAAAAAAAATCTCTTTACAATGTGCGGCGTAGCTTAATTATTGTAAAAGTCAATCGACAATGTATAAACTAAACATTCATACATTTTCGAACTGGTTGCTCCCTACGTTAACACCTGTCACCCATGGGATTTCAGCATCATCACTGCCTTGCTACATAAAAAAATACAAGTTTTTAAATCAGTGAAGCTGAAAGAATAGGTGATAAAAAATAATGATACACCCGAGAGTGTTCCTCACAGCACATTTAGTTGTCTTGCAATGGAATAGGAGTGGATAATTCTCATTGTCTGCTCTGGTTCATTATGGCTGACCCTTTGGTTCACCGTTAAGCTGCAAACTACAGAGGGGAATACCATCAATTTACTCAATCTGAGGAGAGCCCTGCCGATAAAAAACTCCCAGTAACTGCAGGCAACGACACAACAACAATATGCACGCTGCTGTCTCGCCTTTCTGAGCCTTCTAAGATTCACTTGCATTTGCAAGCTTCTTTTAATTTGAAATTATGAGCTTCTGCATTTTCCCTGGATTTCCTAGCAGAGCAGCACCAAGAAAATTAACAGTCAGCAGAGGCTGCAATATACTGAGCAATCCATGTATGTATGCTTACCATCAAGAGGAGACCAGTAATCTCACTGAAACATGAAACTGCTCAATATATAACAATGTTTCATCTCTGCCCATAGAGTGGGTTGATGTAATCCAGAGTCATGGATGAGCTGAATTGAGTATAAATACTGTGATTTGGCCTGAGGCAGACAGAAGTTTTTGCTCTTTCCTTAGAGGTCAGAGCGAGCCCAAAGTCTGAGAGTTCAGTCCAGAGGTTTCACTTAATCAATAAGGATGGCCACTGAGCTGCCGCAGCACTCCAATGACAAACTCCCTCAGTGTCTAGGAAAGAACAGAAGAGGTAGAATAAACTCGAACTGTCTCAACATTAACAAAGCAGCATGTATTATTATTCCTGTATCTGATCTGCTGTCTGCATCACAATAAAATGACTGTACCTGTGGTTTGCAGTGCTCCTCAATCCAGCTAAAAACACAGGCAGAGAGCTCTTGGAAGCTGTTCACTGACACAGAGTTGCTGAAAGACTGGAACAAGGAATCCATGATGCTCTGAAAGATGTTGAACTTGACCTGGTCTGACACCTGATCTCCCTGCTGTGGGTTGTCCTGGTGGGCCTTCACGATGTGCTCATAGTTCCTAAGGGAAAAAAAAAATCAATAATTAAAAAACACTTTTGACTGCTATAACAAAACTAATGTTCAATTGAACACCCTGCTGCAGCATTTACAGCCCCTAGTTCAGGAGATTTCCTTGCAGCTCTGTTTGTTAGATCAGATAGTAACTTTATGTAATGCTGTGTAAGGGCTGCTACTGAAGCATATCTAGCTGAAAAGTTTTCTTTTTTGTCCATGCTCAGCATTTCTATTAAAATCCATTGATTTATCTGCCTCCAGATTCAGAGCATTCATGACTTTGGAATGCAAATGAGGCCAATATCTTTTCAGGTTTTGTGAAACACTTTCTCTCACGTTTTCATGATCTTCAAGGCCATCACTTCTTTCCTCAGAACAGAAACTTCCTCCTCCTGTTTCTTCTTTTCTTTGTGAAGAAAATGGATGTAGTCGATTGCTGAAAGAACAAAAAACAAAAAAAAAAATGCACGAGTAAGGGATTTCTTTACTGTGAACAGACTGAAGTGCTAAGACGAGTTTCCGTCTTCCCTGAGGTGTTGTCCCTCCTAAAGCATTTGCCAAATACTGAAAGTTTGCAATCTCCTTTTTTCTCTTTTAAAGAAAGCCCAGCAGATAGTGCAAATATCTCTGAACTGCAGGACATTTGTCTCCAGCATTTTTCAACTAAATCTGGGTGATCAGAACAGCCAAATTATATTTATGTACAAACTCAACATTTTTGGAAATATGCTTGATAATATTGTTGGGCTAGAAAATGTCAAACTCTGCCCTTTAATGACCTTCTTCTAGTTAGTACCTCACAATGGAAAAAAAAGTGGAATGTCAGCTTTTTCAGTAACTGCTTCCAAATATGAGTATTTGAGTGTCCATCCTATAAACCAAGATCAAATCTTACTTTTCTGGAGAATGGTGGCCTTGCTGATCTTCTGTGCTCCCACTGCGAATTCGGACTGCTGCTGGCAGGTTGGCACTATTGACTGGAGGTCATCATAGCCTTTCTAAAGTTAAAAATAAGAATAAAAATAAGAACACACTACTCAAGCTTTGGTTCACCCTGCTGTATACCATACCTTGATAGCGTCCCTACGCTTCTGCTCAGCCTGTGTGTGCGCTTGTCTCCGTCGATCTTTGTACTCATCCTTGTATGATGTCTCACGTCTGTAGTCGCTATCTTCATCATCTATGCAAGAATATATTTTCATGAGATTAGTTAAATGCCTCCAACACTGACTGAATATCTACTTGGTCACCAAGGAAATCTACTGTCAACAAGTGAAAATCATTTTGACGGTTATGCAAACTTCAATCAATAAAAGATATATAACTCTGCTGACAAAATCGAAGCATAGGCTAAACCACTGAAGCACTTTGGACTTTAGCTTTTTAAACATAATTATGCAGTTTGTGACGCTATCTATCACACCCTGCGTGGGTTATTATGTTCAACTACATTTGGCCAGTTACAGTTCACAAGTGCAACCTGTAATGAGCGGCAGAACAGGGTTTCCCTTTCATAAGTAGCAGGAAACAAAATGACAAAAAGCAGCCTCTTCGTCATCCATTTTACTTAAAACATTAACTTTGCTTTTACAAATTCAAATTTGTAGCATGATGAGAAGCTGTCACAGGAATTTACCTCAATAGGAGGTGCAGTCGAACATCACAATTAGTATATATTCAATATGATTCACCATATAATCCTTGTGAAAATGTCAGATCTTTTCTTTTACAACAAAAATACCTGTATTTGGTACTGAAGAGGCACTTGTTGAGCCAATGCTGTTGGCTCTAGACACAAGGGTACCCTTTCTGGTGGCATCACTAAAGAAGCCTACAGAAAAAGAAGCACATGGTCAAAATCACATAAATATCTATTTATCAACTAATATGACAAACAGGAGGATAGGAACTGACTCTATACTTACTATGGTCAAAGCCACCGTCACTGAAAGCACCATCCGTCTGCCGTGCCATCACCAGACAACAGAAGATAGAAAAGGGAGAAAACTGAGGGTGAGAAGTTGGAATAAAGGGCGCTAAACGGTGCTTCCCTAAATAAACTGACAATAGACCAACAGCTGACCTTGATAGATCGCCTAAACCCCAGTGAGAATTGCCCTGAATTGTCCTGTTCTGCAGAAGGTAAAGAGGTGGGCCAAATTACCTCTCCAATCACAGATCTGGGCCACCATCTCACAGAGTTTAGTTCAATTAGTGATTTCCAAAGTTGTAAAGCTTTCTCCAATGTTTCAGAGCAGTTAAAAAAAAAAATCTTGCTGTAATTACTATATGTTTATAGCCATTTTCACTGGCCAAAGGTTTCAGAGTAATAACAGATAACCAGATAAACCCTGTAATAAATGTCAGCCTCTGAAAGGAATTGGAAAAAAAAATTACATCTTTTTACATCAAGGCTGCTTATTAGAAAACGGCTTTTCCGTATTGCCAACTTCATTTTTCTTAATCATATAACAGAAATTATGATTACATACAAAGGAAAGCTTCAGCAAAGAAAATCAATTTCTTGATCGATAAATCAACATTTCCATGTTTTATTTATGCGGCGACTTTCTAACGCAGCTTCCAATTGTTCGGCACATTTCTGACGTATTTACACAACCACAATCCACACTTTTCTCTGTATATATATATATGTGTGTGTAATTTTTTAATAAACAAATGCATCGTAACTGGAGCTCATGTTGTTTACTTTTTAGCAGCTAGCTAAACGCTACCGCTCTGGAAGCTAACGTTAGCCGCGGAGCTAACAAAGCCGCGGCGCTCCTCTCCGTGAGCCAAATTCAACTTCCAGACAAAACAACATCTGTCACTTTTCTGTGCTGTCGGGGAAAAGACGTACGAGTCCGTCTCACTGCAAAGTCGAGGTGAACACATGCGTGCTGCTTACTTTCCAGTGGCTTTCTGGAGACGTTGACGGGTCCGTCATTTTGGAATGTGCTATCACCGAGCAGCCCCGCTGCCTTCAGGAACGCCTCGTAAAGTCCAGATTTGATTCTGTGCGAGTCGTTTTGGGAAAAACGGCTTTCTTTCCAATTCAAAACAAATACAAATTTAGAAAATCTCACGCGCAAAGCTTTCCTTTCCAAAAACTAATTTCTTCATTTTCTATCTCAAGGGAATTTATATATGGACCTAAGAAAAAAGGATGAAGCATCATCCTATATATATAAACCTATTACATTTTTGTAACAGGATTTATGTTGACGGCACTCACATTAAATATCTTGAATATTATTTGACAGACCCAAGTGTGGCAGTAAAGTACAACTGTTGTTTGCCAACCATCATTATTAAACAACACTAGAAGAAGGAGGAGGACGCTGAAGATGAAGCCTAACATGCAGTGTTTGACTTAAAACACAAGGGGGAGCTGTTGTTCTGCACAGCTTTGTTACCCAGCAGCCCTCTCTTCACCTGACTGTTAAAACAAACTGGCCTCAGTTGGAGGGAAATGATCGATGCAAATGTAAACCTAGGCCAGTGCAGGTTATGATGGGTTTAAGAGCATGAACGACCCCAATGTAGGCGGAAGAAAGTTCCCTGCACTTAATATCACATCTACAGCTGGTTGATTCGTATGTTTCCAAACTCCTGGACTCACCAATTCCTTTTGTTTTGTTTATTTATTAATTTATTGTTATTCCATTGCAACCTGATCTGCCCCATCATCCGCCTATTGCATGTACAGTTCACCTAACAGTTAAACTGTTTATCTATCACCCTGTACTCCGCCCCAGGTTCTTTTGCTGTCATGCACAGGAAGTGCCTCTTCTGCTTTTGTGCATCTGCGGTTTTTGTCTGTGTCATACTCCCCTCTCCTTCCTCTCACATGCACAGCACACATCTTCACTAACTTTACTAGAGCAGTTTTTGGTCGACCACTGGAGAGAGCAGTGTTTTAGGGTGTAGGTGGGGCATTTTTTAGTGCCCTTCAGGCTCCAAAAAAGCTCGTTATCCTATTCTCAAAGGTTCTCGTTAAAAAAGGGTGACGGGTCGGCAAAAGGACAGATATGAGGACAAACAACCATCTTTTTTCACCCACCTTGTCCTCAGGACCAAGGCAGAGGCAGTAGGACAGAAGCTTGATGCCCTTCTCACTGAAGACCCAAAGACTTGGTTTACTTTTGTCCTGCTTATTCTAGTCATTAGGAGTGACCTGCAGTTGCCACTCTGCTGAGGAGTACACTGATTTCTCAGGAGAAGGGGTTTGTGTAAAGCTTTCCCCCTGGATTACTTGTGGAGATTAGTGATGGGGAATGCAGCTGCGGGGGGCTTGGAGCAAGAACCGACTGAGGGCCGAGAGGCCAGGAACTCAGTCGGGGCAACTTCAGGAATGAGTGACCCCACACCAACCTTGCAGAAGAAGCAGCCGGCTCCCCCCAAACTGCCCATGCCCTCGGAGGAGGAGCTGGAAGAACGCTTCAACACGGTGCTGGTGAGTGTCTGCGCTGGAAACAACAAGGCACACACCTCAAATACACATGAAAACACAGAGATTATACACTTGGCGTGCTACCAGCGTCAGCTAGGTTTTGTAGTATGAGAGAGTTGTACAGGAGGTGTGGAAACAGGTCACACCAAATTTATCATCTGTACCTTTAAAGTTCTTACAAATAGCAAGTATTCTTAGTCCTGTTTTGAACATCTATGCAGTGGGACTCATTGTGGCTGCCAAAAAAAACACCTTAAAATGAATACAGACAAAATATGATGTAAACTTTTTTGGTATTTGAGTTTCTCAAACTTCTAGTCCATCTGATTGTGTTTGTGTGCAGAGCGGCAAACTTCGCAAAACGTCTGCTTTCCACATGCTCTAGCAAAGAGTAACCTGGCCTTCTTTTTTCACCCAATCTCATTTGCATGAAGGTTATCAATAACGTTTCCATCCAAAAAGAGATAGCACAATAAACACAATGCTTTTAACAAGCTAACAGCTGCCTCGCAGCGCTTCTTTCCTTCTCTATTTGATCTGAAAATGTCATACTAGGAACTGGGCATGCAGTGAGCCCCAAGAGGAAGTTAGGCAACACATTTACATGAGAGAGGCCATAAGACAGGAAAGCAACTGTTTCACCACTCTTTCAACAGTCTTACAACAAGTTGGAAAACATAAAGCATTACAATAAAAACAAATTTACGTACAACTGTAACAAGTGTAAGCTGTTTAATGTCAGGAATGCTGGAGCTTTTAAATCTGATTCAGTTTTTGCTACATTACTGCTGTGGAAAACACAACAAGAGTCCAATTTATTACAGAACAAAGGCACTCAGTTCAAGATTATGGTTCTTTATTTGAGTATGAAAAGCTCCAAAACTGACTTGAGAACAACAAGATCATCAATGTGATGTCATACTGACACACTGAAGCCTGCGACATCAATACGCACTCTGTCAAACTCTACACTTTGTCTCAAGTGTGAAACTTAATTTACACCATGCTGGTGGTTTTGTTATCTGCTCCCAGAGCAAAAAAAAAAAAAAAGTCTCACATTTTTTTTTATGATGCTATAATAAAGTGTCAGATGATGTATTATTAGGAGGGCCAAAAACTTTCCCTTTTTGGTGAACAGCAGCTGTTGTCCTCGACAGCTACAGCAGTTTAATAGCACTTGATTTAAGGCACCAGAGAAGCAATTAAACAAAACAACACCAGCCATGTTTCCTCCTTGGAGTATAGTAATTATCCACTTTACAGAGAATCCTTTGTCATTAGTTTTATAGGATTTTTTAAAAGAAACATGCGATTCTCAGTGGTATTCATTGTATCTACAATGGAAAAAGGCAAACAGGTTTTTTAGATGGTAATGTAAACATCCATAGAAATATTCACATGAATGTCTATAGTTTGTCTCAAAATTATTAAAACAAAAAAAAATCTTAAAAAAAAAAAAAAAAAAAAACAACAACAAAATAAACAACATTTAAAAAGTAAATGTCATATTAGCTGAGGTTCATATTTCACAACATGTGCATGGAATATATTCTGTATGACCTCAGTTCCTCTTTTAGGTCAGTCTAAATATCCAAAAGATGTCATTCGGTACTTTTCAACAGTGAAAAAAACTTTAAAATTATGCTATGGTGACGTGAACCAGGAAATCAGAAGTGAGCTTTCTCCTCCTCTTCTATAGTTGACATGTTTAAGAAACGCACACGCTGATGTAAGACAATGCAAGTGAACATGTACACAAAGTGAGAACATTTTCTAAGCCTGTGTTTAGACCATGAAAACCTCATTGAGGCAACTCCCTTGCCTCCACTAAGGAGGAAGCTCTAACTACCGAGCCCGAAGCAACAGGCCTTTTCCGTTTCTTCTTCTCTTTTGTGTGTGTGTGGTGTTGTTTTTTTTTTTTTTTTTTAAAAGGTGTGAAATGGAGACATGCAACAGCTGAATGCACACACTGACAAATTTAAGGTCTGCTCCCTCAAAGCCATCACCCTGTGTGTGATGTGTGTGCCTGGAGTCTCGGATCAGGTGCATGGGCAAAGTTGCCAATGTTTCGATCTGTCGAAAAATGTTTCTTGGAGCAAAAGTGTAATCTATCCTTTAATCTGTCACAAAAGCCTTTTATTTGGGAGTAAATACATTTTTCACAAGAGTTATTGAAAGCTTTTTGTGTACCATTTTTTTTATTTTGCATTTAGCTCTGAATCATTCAAAATATGAAATCATTCAGCTCTTAAGCTATTTGCATGGGTAAAAGGCCAGACCAGTCAAATGTTTCACTGTAGGTTGAGGACACTAACTCAGACTGAAACATTAAAATGTCATTTTCTCAGTAGTGTTTTGTAGGTAGGAGCTATACCTCTTTGTAAGAATTTCCACACAACTCAGGGGATTGAAGATATTAATCTGTATCTATGCTCATTTAAAAAATGGCAGCCTGTTTCATCAACGTTCTTATTTTTATGATAACGCATAAAATGAAATTTGACATTTCATCACCACATGTAGATGCTTCTTTTCATATTGTAACCCATTTTATTTATTGTTGCTCATTGTACCCCCTTGACAACCATCAATACAGACGTACACACTGAGTCATCTGAGCTTCCGGCAAGTAGTGAACACCCCCCTGCTTACTCCTGAAAGTACATTTGTGGTTTTAATGATATTAACATAGTTGCGTGAGCTGGAACGACAAAGGAAAGAGAAGATAATGATATTCATGGGCTGAGTGACTGTGGAGGTGCTACAATGTGCTGTAATGTCACAAGTATGAAGCATATTGTTTCTTTTTACCCCCTTTTATCGTCTTTCACCCAAGTTTCTTTAGACTGAAACAACCTTTCTCTACTTTCAGAGCTACATGAACTTGCCTCCAGATAAACTGAAGCTATTGAGTCAGTATGACAATGAGAAGAAGTGGGAATTAGTCTGTGATCAGGTGAGTGCAATTTTTCGTTGATTTCACATAATGAAACTTCATCACACTGAGCATGATCCCTGAATCTGCCCCTTTCACTGCGGCACAGTTGGCACAGAGTACGTAGACGCCCTCAGATGATCTGCGGTGTAGGGCAGAGTGCAGTTGTGAAAACCCTGCAGTAAAGTTTCTGCGACAGCGAGAGTTTGAGTCATTAACATGGAAACAGAGAATGTGATCTATTGACACGCAGTAATGACACAAAATGAATGAACGAATTAAATGTCTCCAGTCTAGTTATTGTTGACGGAAGATACATTTGACTTTTGCCTTTTGTCAATATTTCATTCTTCTCCCCCAGGAGCGTTTTCAGGTGAAAAGCCCCCCATCCGCTTACCTGGCAAAGATCAAGAGCTTTTACCAGGATCAGGGAGGGGTGACTCGCAGGGTCAGTGCAAACAATCATCCTCTTCTTCGTGTATGCCGTATTTTCAGTTTTCTCCCTGCGTAATGCTGATTCTTCTGCTCCCTTAGCTGAAAAAAAGAATCCAAGATGCAACTCAAGTGCTTAAAAATTTGGAGATATCACTTCGCACAAATCACATTGGGTGAGCTTGTTGTTGAGTCCTGCTTGATGTTTATTTGATTATTTGACGTGTAATGTATTTGTAATGATGAGGATTACCCCAGAATACCTATATTCTGCTTTCAGGTTTATTTTTATTTTTAGCATGTGTTTTAGTCAACGTTTACATAATTTAAGGTGTTAATAGGAATGTTCATGTCTAGTTATTAAATGTCAGTCAGTGGAATAGGAGGTGAAACCAAAATGATTCAGTGCATCTTTAAGATAGACGATAAAGAAACAACCTTTTAACTTCCTGCATTAAAGTTTATTTGTTTAAAAAAAAAAAAAAGTGTTGGTGTTATGAACTTGAATTCAACTTTTTATTTTAGATTTTTTTTCCCCAAAGTTTCCATTGTGTTGCTTCAAGGCCAATCTCACTGTAGAATCTGATTTGTAATTTTAAGTATTTCTCTCTCAGTGCCTAAGTCTTATTTTATTTTGGGCCTTTTTGTAGATGGGCCCAAGAATTTCTCAATGATCAAAACAATGGTTTGGATGTTCTGGTGGAATATCTGTCCCACGCACAGAGTGACGCCTCGTGAGTATCAGCAGGGAGGGAAAGCAACTTCAGAGTGGAATGGAGCGTTTATGATCAAACTTCTTTGCTACCATGGATTTTTATGATTTGTATTTCTGTACTTTTGCAGTTTTGAAGTGGAGAGCGTTGAAAATGGCGGCACCCTGTCAGAGAGAGGGAAACCAGCAGAGAGGTCGATGGAGGACCTGACGAAGAGTTCCAGCAGCTCTAATTCACACGGAATGACAAGAGCGGCTCGTGCATTGACTGTCAGGTAAGAAGCTCTGGACAAGAAAGACTTTGGACGGCGTTTACGGCAAGTTATTGAACGTAAAATGAACTCAAAATCATGAATTCCTAACAATCCATAAGAACTGACGGTGACACACGAACCAACCCTTTAAATGTTGCAGCAAATCAGCATGTTTGTTGTTAATGTGTTTTTTTGATTCACTGCTGTCATCTGTAGTTTCTTTAACATGTTTAGGTCCAAGTCGTCATTAATATAGTGACAGCCCTGAATGACTGAACAGTTGCAATAACTCTAAAATATGTACAAATATGAAACAAAAAGTGCAACAGGTTGTATACCATTCTTACATTTATGTCTTCATTGACACATTCCCCTCTCTTCTTGTTTCTAGTTTATTGCTTGACAGTAGTTCCTCTTCAAACTGAGATGTCCTAGCCATTACTGACACACTAGTTTCTCATTCTCTCCTCATTTAACTGAGTAGTTTATCCTGGCTTCTCTCTGACCCATGGCATATTTACAGTGTCAGCCAGACACAGCGGATGTCTAAAACAGTGCCCGAAGTTGTGCTATAATTAGCTAGATGCAGTGACTGATTTTTTTTTTTTACAGGACTTCAACCTGAAACTATCTGCACACAGTAAAATCTTAAAATCTTTTTTATCTAAATTTCTGCACACTTTTTTTCCCCTTCCACAGAATAAGCTCCACTCTGGTGAAGGGGATGCATAAAAAGCCCAATTCATCCAACCAGAGAGATGATGTACATGTTTGCATAATGTGCCTGCGAGCAATCATGAACTATCAGGTACAGTTTTAATGTCCTCCTCTTAGCTTACTGTGGAAAAAAAATGTTGTTGAAGCAGATTTTTCTAAATTTTTTATGCTGTAATTCCGCCTTCCCACCGGTGATTCACTAGACTCGATCGCTCTGCTGGATTGAAAAACAACACAGTTTTAACTCAAACACAAACACATCTCCTTCATCTTTAAACATATCAGCTCTCAGGAGAGGGCAGCTCTTTATATTATCCTTCTTCCCTCAGTCTGGTTTTAACCAAGTGATGACTCACCCACGATGTGTGAACGAGATCACCCTCAGTCTCAACAGCAGGAATCCCAGGTGAGTGCTTTTGTTTTTGTGCGTGGGACAAAGTTTGTATCATCTGTTTGTTTGCATCCAAATCTCATGATCGTTCTCCTCCGCCGTGTCAGGACCAAAGCCCTCGTGCTGGAGTTGCTGGCTGCTGTGTGTCTTGTGAGGGGAGGGCATGACATCATTCTCTCTGCTTTTGATAATTTCAAAGATGTGAGCTGAATTTTTATGCGTTTCTTTGCCAAATGATGTGGGTCTATTTGACACTGACTGCTGCTCTTTCAGTCGCACCATTGCTTCATACATCCTGTATTTCATTAGTCATCTGGTGACTTCCAAAATCCACTTCTCACATGCACAGTAGTCATAATTTTAGACCACTTGGAACAATGTGTGTGTTTTTCTGTGTGTATTAAATAGTGCAGTTCTAAGAATACAATGATGGATTAAGCTAACAGATATAACACATATGCAACCCTTCATTCCCATGTCGGCAAAATATTAAATGCATATTTTTAAGTTGCTATTTTTTTCCCAGGTGAGCAAAGAAAGGAACAGATTTGAGAAGCTGATGGAGTATTTCATCAATGATGACAGCAACATTGACTTCATGGTGGGTCTGATGAATATGCTGCCTATAGACTCTGTGACTGTTTCCCAAGTAAAGGGGGAATTGTTGGGAATTGTTACATTTTCACTGTACTTGAGCTCTATCCATCTCTCTGTCCGTTTCCAGGTGGCTTGCATGCAGTTCATAAATATTGTGGTCCATTCAGTGGAGAACATGAACTTCCGTGTCCACCTACAGTACGGGTTCACCCACCTTGGTTTAGACAAATATCTTGAGGTGAGTGAACTTACAACAACAAAAATGTTAAGGGTGCTATAGTTTATATATTCATAACAAAAATGTGTAAGCCAATTTTCAGTGAAAAAGGTCTAAAGACCCATTTTACCTCAGCTCAGTTTAGCAGCTAGAGAGCCAGACATTCCCCCTCCAGAGGGGTAGAGAACAAAAACAGAGCTTAAAGAGAGGTTACACATCCAGCAGTGAAGGAGCTGGATCTTTAACTGAACCACTGTTGGTCAACGAGTTGACCATCAGTCATACAGGATCTCTCAGTTTGCAATTCAGTCGCTATTCTTCCTCTAAACCTGCAACAAATGTCATATTCAGTATTATGTGTGATATAAATGTGAGCATAGTCCGACAATACACCAGTTCTGTGTGTGTTTGTGTGTTAGAATCTGAGGCAAACCGAGAGCGAGAAGCTGAAGGTCCAGATCCAGGCCTACCTGGATAACGTGTTAGAAGTTGGAGCCCTTCTGGAGGACGCCGAGAACAGGGGAGGGGTCCTGGAGCACGTCGATGAACTGCAGGAGCACAACATACAGGTAAGCTGTGAAATTAAAAAAAAAAAAAAAAAAAAGAGAGAGCGAAAGAGAGAGAGAGAGATCTCAACGAGGAGGAAAAAAAACAACAAAAGCAAAACTTTGTCATCATGTTATATGTGTGTTGTGTGTTGTGTGTTGTGTTGCAGCTGAACGCACGGCTGGAGGAGATTGAGAGTCAGACAATGGGGCGAATAACTGAACTTGAAACTCAACTCATGCAGGCGACCAAGGAGGCTGAGCTGCTCAAAGTAAGCGCTGCACCGTGACATGTATAATGTTTTAAAAATCAGACTGGGGAGAGGTGGCGTCTGCTGTAATGAGATTTAAAGAGTGGCACTTCACTTAATGTGAAGCTGAAAATATACCGTCTTCCCTGTTAGCAGTCAGTCTGTCCACCACTGTGGCCCAGAATGAAATATCCCAACCATCCCAAGTCTCACAACAGACTGTTCAGTTGTGTCTTTGTGTTACCTTTTAGGAAAGCCTGCGAGATTCCTGCTCCCAGGTTAGCTCCCTGCAGCAGAGAGAAAGGGAGCGGGAGCTGGACAGGGAGAGGGAGAGAGACCGGGAGCGCCTGAGCACCTCCGCCCCTCTGGCCACCTCAGAGCTGGAGCAGAAGATCCAGGAGCTGCAGGACAAGGGGCTGATCCGACTGGGCCGAAGCCCCTCAGGAGGTCTGGACATCCAGGTTTTGCCCGTCACTGTGGTCGAGTACGTCCAAGCCCCGGCCTCGGCCTCAGCCTCAGCCTCAGCCTCAGCCGCGCAGCCCATCACGCCCCCCCCAGTGACCCCAATCCCACCGCCTCCTCCCCTTCCTGGTGGTTCAGGGCAGACTGGCGCTCCGCCTCCCCCACCACCCCCTCCACCTTCTGGAGGATGTGCAGCACCTCCTCCTCCTCCTCCACCTCCTCCACCTCCCCCACCAGGAGCTGGACCACCACCTCCACCCCCACCTCCTCCACCGGGTGGTGGGCCACCACCTCCACCTCCCCCACCAGGAGCTGGACCACCACCTCCACCGCCCCCACCAGGTGGTGGACCCCCACCACCTCCCGGAGCCCCAAATGCTCAATCTGGTGAGGAGTTTGGCAGCCGGATCTGACTTAGAAGTGAATGTTCTTTAATGATCATATTTATTTAATCCTCCTCCTTTTCTGCTTCATCAGGCCTCAAGACCAAGAAGCCCATTCAAACCAAGTTCAGGATGCCGCTGCTTAACTGGCAGGCCTTAAAAGAGAACCAGGTGGCAGGGACCGTCTTCAAGGAGTTAGACGATGAACAGATCCTCGGGGTAAGAACATTCCTCCTCCATTTTTCAGGTGTACTGTCCAGACCACCCTGAGACAAAACTCTGAAGTGATAAAACTGTTTTTCTGCTTTAGGAGCTAAACATGGAGATGTTTGAGGAACAGTTCAAGACGAGGGCCCAGGGTAATCCAACGGACCTGTCCAATGTGAAGAAGAAGGTAGTCCAGAAAGCGCCTAGCAAGACGTCCTTGATTGAGGCCAACAAGGCCAAGAATCTGGCCATAACTCTGCGCAAGGCGGGAATGAACCCAGCTAGTATCTGTACCGCTATAGAGACGTAAGTCTTCCTCCTCGTCATCTCCTCTTCAGCACCCTCTCTTTTCTCCACCGATGCCTGACGTGTCACCGCCATTTTTTTACAGGTACGACCAGCAGTCTCTGGCCATAGACTTCCTGGAACTGCTTGAGCACTTCATACCATCAGACTTTGAGATGAAGCTGCTGCGCAACTACGAGAAGGAAGGCCGCCCGCTGGATGATCTGACCAACGAAGACCAGTTCATGCTGCGCTTTGGGAAGATTCCTCGTCTAAACCAGCGGATAAACACTCTGACGTTCATGGGCAACTTCCCGGACTCTGTGAAGCGCCTGCAGCCGGTCAGTTTGTCAGATGCTTTGTGGCTGACTTTCGATGAGACTGGGACTTAAACCAGATGTAATGATTTTTGTTTCGCCTTCGTCCACAGCAACTGAACTCCATCATCGCTGCGTCCATGTCCATCAAGTCATCAACAAAACTGAAGAGGATTTTAGAAGTGAGTAAAGGACAAGACAACAGGGGGATGTGAAACCAAAATGTGTGTTTTAATCATCGTTTGTGTTTTCTTTTAGATTGTTCTGGCCTTTGGTAATTATATGAACAGCAGTAAGAGAGGTGCAGCATACGGCTTTCGGCTACAGAGTCTGGACCTTGTACGTATTTTTTGTTTAGACCTTTAATTCCCTTTCCTTTCAGTCAAAACCAAATAGCCACTTTTTCAATCTGGACTTTTCAGCTGTTGGAGACCAAGTCCACTGACCGCTCACAGACGCTGCTTCAGTTCATCACCAATATCATCGAGGAAAAATACTCCGACTTGGCCGACTTCCACACTGAGCTACACTTTGTGGACAAGGCAGCGCTCGGTACATGCACACAGCCTCACAGCCAGCTATGGAGCACGTTGGAGAAATCAGGAGTGGTACTCACCTCGTTTCTCTTTATTTGCCAGTATCCCTGGACGGCATGCTTCAGGATATCCGCATGTTAGAACGAGGCATGGAGATGACCAAAAAGGAGTTCCTGGTGCAGGATGACAGCCCGGTGTTGAAGGAATTCATCAAAACAAACAGCGAGCAGCTGGAATCTTTGATCAAAGACAGCAAGACAGCGCAGGTTAGCATGCAGCTCATTTCCACCTCGCTCACATCTTAACATTTTCTTTTCACATGACTAATACACATACACATCTCTCTGCCTGGCTTCCTGCAGGAGGCTTATGGCTCTGTGGTGGAGTATTTTGGAGAGAACCCCAAAACCACACAGCCGTCTATGTTTTTCCCGATGTTTGGACGTTTCATAAAGGCCTACAAGGTGAGAATAAGTAGCAGGTATTTCAAACGTATCCATCTCCGTGTGTTGTTGTGAATGCTAGTGGGTTTTTATTTTTTTTCCCCTCTCCTGAATTGAACACAGACTGCACAGCAAGAACTTCAGCAGAAGAAGAAAAGGGAGAGCGAGAGCAGCGAGGAGAAAGAGCAGTCATCTCCCAACAAAGTTGGCCTGCAGAAGGTAAAAGAATTATGGGTCTTCGTAATGTCTTCATACAGCAATAACCATCATGTATAGCAACCTTGAAAACCACGAAAGACATTATGATCCAGTTATAAATGTTTTTAGATTTCAATTGGTTTGCATTCCAACCTTCACTAGGGGCCCATGATGCCCAAGATGCCTCAGATGGACCTCATAGCAGAGCTGAAGAAGAGGCAGGTGAAGCCGCAGGTGCGTGAGGGGAAAGACGGCGCTCTGGAGGACATCATCACAGGTACAGTTAACACAGACTTTCCTGGAGGAGACATGTGGCGATGCGTTAATATCGTACGTGACACATTATGAATTTCTACCTTTATCTCCTCTTCTTTGCCTCAGATTTGAGGAACACACCATTCAGGCGGACAGATGGTCGATGGCCAGCGCAGCGCCAGGACACTTGAGCTGCTTCTGGTCCAAGCCCCCCCCCCCACAAACAAATGTTACCAGAATCACATTGAAATATATAGGAACTTTTTTTTTATTTTTTATTTTTTTTTACAGGGTTCTGTATATACCATATATCAAAATATATACTTGGCTCTGTGGCTTTGTAACATTTTGCTGGTTAATTTGTTCTGTAAATAGAGTTAAGTTGGAACTATTTGATATTTTAAATAGTCCATTATTTGGATTTCAAATGTTGCACAAAAAATACTATTATTACTGTATTACCTTATGTCCATCTAATTACATTTTAACTTACCTAAACCCTAATCCTGTTTGAAAATAAAACAATTTTTCGTTTTTTTTTTTTCTCTATTTTTGTTCCAAAATAAGAACATCAAGCATCTCCATCACTTCCTGTCAAGAAAACATAAA
Source organism: Echeneis naucrates (assembly GCF_900963305.1). Classification (NCBI taxonomy): domain Eukaryota; kingdom Metazoa; phylum Chordata; class Actinopteri; order Carangiformes; family Echeneidae; genus Echeneis; species Echeneis naucrates. Next base: position 5,525,341 of record NC_042518.1, read on the forward strand.
GCAAGTCAGCATGAAGCAAGATCAGACGCTGCCACTGTACAAGAGAGCTGCACTTTATTGGACACACAATCACAGCAAATTATGTACAAAAGAAGGCCAGTTCAACTGCCTACTGTCTTCTCACAGGAAAAACACACACATTTCTCACAGAATATCATGGCATCCACACTGATAAATTATCATCTCCGGTATCAGTAGGCTCTTAGATTTATATATTATATCATAGATCTATTTTCTGTATTATTTTTGTTCTTATATCACACTACTCTGCATATGGGAGAATCACTCTGTGGAAGAGTTCACCATCACTTGTGACTTCTCTGGCTGTGGTGCGTTCAAGCGATCCGAATCCCTTCTAGACATCCAACGCTCTCGGCCACTATAATCTTCATCATCATCATCATCGTCGTCACATAACATAACAAGACTGAACATGCCCGTGTTACACATACCAAAATAACTATCTCGTACTTTGTGTTTGTATACTTCCACATTTATCTTTCTCTCTCTCTCTTTCTCATTTTTTCGAGAAAACATGTAGACAACATTTTAATCGACTGCACCGTGCGATTGCTTGAGACTATACATGCATTATTTTGTATATACCTTTGTACCCATCGTCATAGTTTATTAATAAAACGTCTTCTTATGGACATAACCATTTGTCGAACTCGCTAGGGATGACTCAATCTATTTACATGTCAATTTTGTTTTTCTTTGTTTTTGATGCCAAGATTTTTGAACATCCACACATTCATGTAAAAATCTCATATACATACTATAGAATGTAGGTTCATTATATATATTTATATATATAAATTAAAAAAAGATACAATGGTAAAGGAAGAGATAAAACTTTAGATTCATACAACTTCCCATGACACCCTTAATTAGCCATCTAGGGTGGTTTTAACATCTCTTGTGGTTGAGCTTGACTGCTACTTAAAGCCACAACTGGAGCAGAATAAGCAACAAAACTGTATTTCCACCTATTGTAACGACTAACAGGGCGTTGTCTCTGAATGCTTCTGCGCGGAGCATCCACATTGCTACTGTTCCTGTTTCAAATGCAAACAACACAGAAGCCAAAAAGAAAAAAAAGAAAAAAAAACATTTAAAGCCATCAAACTTCTGTCAAAGCAGCAAGGCTCTACATGTTGATCCTTCATGACAAACATCTGTGTTTCGGACCAATATCACTAAAATCCAGCTGAACCACAAACAGGATGAGGTGAAACCAAAGAGCAGACTGAAACGATAAATCAACCCCCGCCACACACTTCTCGAAGGGAAAAAGAAATAAAAATAAATCATCCATATAGTAGCAAAATAAGCCCCTAAGCACAGGCACTGGTCCGACCTCTTACACCTCGATGTGACTCTTCACATGAGGAGGCAAACGAGCCGGGCGAGTGTTTTCAAGGATAAGCTTTTCATAAGTCAAAAGTACATCAAGAAAATCCTAGAATTCAAAATGAACTTCAGTGTATATTACAGAGGCTAACCGTCATCTATACAGATATTTTTTTTAAACAAATATAAAAATGTTCTGCATATGAATAAATAATTTCAGTGTGAAATGTTATTGTCTCTCTCAATGAATTAAAAAAGAAAATTTCTGTACAAAATGGTCACTAATATATAAAACTGAGGAGATGATGACATTTTACAGAATATAATTTAATCTAGGCCTATATATAATCACACTTTTCTTCACAATTATAATATCATACACAAACATCTCACTTTGATATATTTATATATGTATATTTCTAGTTTTCATTTCAAGTTTGCATGAGTTTTTCTGATTGCCAGGGGCATCAAATGTGAGTGTCTTCAACATGCCTGCTAAGCCTCCAACCATGTTGAAATCGCAGCCCACTAACACTTGTGTTTGGAAAGAAAAAAAAAAATAAATAAAAAATCATTCCAGAGAGCACTGTCATGCAATTCTGGGAGGGTTTCATCTCAGACTTTACTTGGGGAAAGCAGCCAAGCATGAATACTTCCTCCCCAACGCTCACCAGACGCAAATGCAGCAAATTTAACTCGAAGAGTTATGGATTTGAGAGTGTAACAGCATGAGTAAGTGAATTTCTTTCATTTGACTTCACTCGATATGAAACTCGGGGCTTGAACCTGCCTGGCAGAGCACCCAGGGCGAGGCCTAATTCACTGTGCTGTCAGCTTGAAGTTTTGCACATTGTCAGAGCCGGGGGAGCGTTTAGTCAAACGCCATCGCTGCAACCTGAAACACTCTGCATTTCAAGACGCCTTTTTTCTTTTTCCTGCAAAACACGTGGAAAAGCCGATTTTCGTGGGCTCTTCTTTGGGCAAAGTGGTTAGTTGTGTCTGTGGTTGATCTAATACTGTAACACAATTTTAACTGGGGGCTTCTGGTAAGAACAAAGTCTCGGAGGCACTGGGGGAAAAAAAAAACATTGTTACAGGTCCCTGCAGGCAAACCAGCAGGAGCGAAAGGGTGCTAATTACATAATGCACACACTGTTCATAACTGAGGCCCTTGAAATTATTTCCTAGCAGCACCCCGACTTGGTGGTTTTTATGTTACAGATGTTACACACCAAAGCAAATACAGAGCAAAGTGAACGGGGCAGCGGCTGAACAGCCACTCAACAGCTCTCCGACTGTCAATCCCTTTCCCTCATCTCTTTGGGTCTTTTATATCGCAAGTGCTCTCCATCAAGATAAGGCAAGTCCTAATCAAGTAGCCTTCAAACACGTGTCCTCACTAATGTCCCTCCCCCCGAGCTGAGTGCTCTTTTCGACACGAGCTCCTTTTTACTTTTATTCTCTATGCCACAAAGAATGGATTTCTTTTTGCCTTTCTGGTGACTGTCCGCTCATCTTCTTGGGGAGGGGCAGCCTGGAGGCAGCAACTCAGTGAAAGGGAGTTTTCACAATAGTTCCATGCGTGGTGTTAACACTTACGGATTCACTGAAAGGCCTTTGATGTGCTTAAAACAATGATAACTTCAATTTGTGTCACAGAGGCACTAACATTCATACACATTTCATCTTGATAATGTAGTATGTGGTATGTTAAATGTGCTTGTCATAATTAACGAGATTCATCAAGTCAAAATGAGCGGAACGTGTCGTGTGCTTGATAGGGAACTGTGCTCAATTTACTTCTCCATCTTCTCCTCTCACACCCTTCAAGAGTCAGGCTGCAGCTTAAGGCGTGCAAACTGAAAACTGAAAACTTTAACGACACAGCTGATCCACCAGACTCCTTATGGGGTGAAATTGTGTTCTGGTCCATATGGGATATTTTACCAGATTGCTCTTTTTTTTAGTGGTGCAACAGATGTGACCGAAAAAAATGATTCATCATGAAAGAAAAATAAAAACCAAAGACCAACCAACATATAATAATAATAATTCCAAAAAAAAAAAAAAAAACCAGCAGATTTTTTGTTTCTGCAAGCAGGTTGGCTTTCTAAGTGCATGTGTGACAGAATGTGTGTTAGTCATCACTGTGTGTGCTTGAGTCTTTGGGATGGTTTGTTATGTCAGGTGCTGAAACGCCACAGATCAACCCGTGAGATGCTTTTTGTGGAAACATCCTGATTGTCATAATTAACTAGCTTGTACACACCAACAGAAATTCAACATTTGTATATAATACACAAATTGCAGTTTCCCTTCTGTTTGTGTAACTGTGCCTCCTGGTTCCATTTTAAATAGAGATGTGCTCCCAACAGTGTGCTTTTGTTTGGCGAAATTGAAATTTTTTGGAAGGATTTCTCTACTTCATTCCTATTAATACTACTACTAATATTTGAGTAATATGCAATAAAAAAAAAAAAAATCAAAGCAGAAAGTGGAATATGATCTGACACCAAAGTGTGGGTCAAAGATGAGGGACTGTTGTGTAAACTCCTTACACAGTTCGTACAAACAGAGGGGAAAATATAGCACCAGTTCAAAGTTTAAAACACGTGATGTGAGAAAAGCCACAAATGCCCTTTTAACACAAAACAGCTTGAATCATCACCTTGATAAACTTTTTTTTTTTTTTTTTCTCTTTTTTGGAGCAGGCTCCCACTCTGCCAGGTGATGAAGGTAAGTGAGAGCAATATTATCCAGAACACACACAACTACAGGAATCACTTTGTAATTATTGCATTCTATTTTCTATGATAAAAGTCACAGTCTAGATATTATATCTACTCCACTAACAACTCATTGCATGAGGATAAATATGAGACTGGTGCTGTCAGTAAATCCATCCAGACCACATCAGCTTATAGCAGGTAGCTGGTTTGTGTGCTCTCTTGCTGGGACACTGGCAGTAAGACTCTTTGTGAGAACTTCAGAGAAACTGTGGAACCAGATCAGTGAGGGAAACTTGTCCAAGAAGAAGATTGTGACTCCAGCTTACAGTATGGCACTTCTTGCCATGGAGACATGGAGAATCTGCAGAATGGAGAAAGTACAGAGGAAAAACAACAACAACAACAAAAAAAAAAAAAAAAAAAGTCTCTATGGTTCATGATGTGGTGGTACAGTACATGAAATTCTTCTCCCCCGTCAGACTCTTTCTCCTCCTCTTCATCACTGAGAGCTGCCACAGGTGAGGTCCTTATTCACAGGCTTGCTGCCACCCTCCTTGCAGCTGTTGAGGCTGGAGCTGTCAAGACTACAAGTGTTGGGCTTCAGAACTGCAGAGGGGAGGGCGACGGCGCTCAGAGGGGTCGGAGAAGGGGGGGACAAGGACGGAGTAGAGGTGGTGGGGGAAGAGGAAGAGGAGGAAGAGGAAGCGGTGGGAGTCGGGGCGGAGGACTGGCTGCTGGGCAAGGACAAGGAGGAGGCTCGCTGCTCCCGCAGAGGCCGGTGATGACGGAGGGTGGAGGAGAGGAGCAGGGCCTCGGCGCTCAGGCCAGACGATGACAGGCTTGCCAGCAGGGCCTTGGCTTGGCTGGTGGAGGCTGTCAGGGAGGGCACTGACCCCACCTGGGGGTACTTCCTCAAGCCGGGGGCAAACGCTGCTGCAGGAGAGGGCACTCGGCTTGAGAAAATGCCCGTTTTGATATCAGAGAGGTATGGATCAATGCTACTGCTGGCACTGTTGGTCCCCAGAGCCTTCAGGTGGAGCGGGGACACAAGAGACAGCAAGGGGGGGGGGGTCAAAGAATCAAAGGGGGAAATCATAAAAAATTAAATCTTAAAATTGGTTGCGGCTGGGCACTGCCCCCTGCAGCACCTTCCCTTATCATTCTTTTCAAACATGCCCAGGCACGCATGCTTGCACACACACACACACACACACACACACACACACACACACACACACACACACACATCAACACATGCACACAGAGGGGTGGGGGGGCTCAATGGAGATTTTGTAGAAAACACTGGAGATGTGAAGGTTGTTGATGAAGTTAATGGGGGGGTGGGGGGGCTGATGAATGTGTGGCACTTTGAGGCCATGTGGACACGGGCAGGTCGCTCACTGCTGCAGGGTCACAGGTTCAGAAGGCGGGCAGGCCCGGGAGGTGCAGGCGTAGGTTCACAGGGGCGGGGGGGGGAGGGGGTGATGGGGTGGGTGAGGTTGCGCCGCAGGAACAAGTGCCAGAAGTACCATGTGGCGGAGGGGTAGAAAAAGGGAGACAGGCAAAAACAGAACAAGAGACAAACACAGATCGTTATTCAGGTTGGTGCCGGCATGCCTGACGTGAGCCATGAGGCCGCCATCTACACATGACGACCGAGTTGCTGCTAAACACAACTTCTGTCACTGACCATCTTTATTTTGACACTCGTTTTAATGATCGGTACTCATTAAAAAAAAATGCAAAATATTCTGATGGACGGACCCCATCGCACCTTCAGTGCCTACGTGTCATGCTGGACTGGGCCAGTAGGTGACACTGTTCCAACGTCTGAAAGGTGGGCAACAAATTCACAACATATTTGTCTGTCCTTAACAGGTAGAGCTCAGCTGAACGTGTCTGGCAGAAACAGTTTCTGTGTTTCATGTGCAGGGAACAGGCTGAGCAAAATGTACCAGCATCCTGACAAGGTGAGGGAGAAGTTAGATTTATTTTTAGTTTTTTTTTTACACTTTGGAGAAGTTTTATTTATGCTTTTAATAAGAAGCAACAGGAAAAAAGTTTTGTTGGGGAAAAAAAAAAATCCAAAAGGTCTTTCTTTGGGGATTACAGGGATTCACTCTGTGTGAAAGGAGAGCAGGCTTACTAGTCTAAACTGCTCTGCTCGGAGGCTTTCACCTGCTCAGTTGTAGTTCCACAGCCAGCGAGGCCAAACATCCCCAGAGTGCCGGGCCGTTCCTTCTGCTTGAGAAGCTCCTCTCAAGCCCGGCCGACACATTTATTCTGGTCTGTGGATGCGCCTGAGCAACTGCCCTTCATCTCACGCGCTCAGAGCCTCCTGCCAAACGACTGTCTCCCAGGACAGGACTTCACAACCTCCACCTCATGCCCAGCACCTTTAATTAGCGCGTTTCACTGGCAGAAGTAGCAAAAGGCCAAATGGGAAAATAAAAATTGGGATTTGTGACATGGCAGTGGTTCACATTGTCATGCCCTCCCAGATCTGTGCCAGAGCAAACACAGAGAAACTTCAGTTTTTTGAACGGTCTATTTTTATCCAGTACATTAAATTGAAGGATCATCATGTCTAAAATGATCCAGTGCCTCCGAGTCGAGCGCTGGTGAGCAGACAGCTCAGGGAAACAGTGGCACCACAGACTCTTCAGAAAGGCTCTGTTCATTTTAACACAGGCAATTAGCACACTGAGAAAATACCGGAGCATACACGGCCAATGAACCTGGAACTGTAAAGAGTGAACTTTTTGTTGTTGTTGTTGTTGTTGTTGTTGTTCCGATTATTTGGGTATTTTCAAGGAACGTGATACAGTGTAACAAGGCATAACACCTGCTTGAGTTCATTCAGCCGGGAAATTTATAAATCCAAATCCAAAAAGCGATGCTGGTGGATCTCGTTTTATCTGACAACAGTGATTTACCTCCAGCTGGCTTTCACAGCTTGTGAATCAGCTGCCTTTCATTTGAATTTCTGCAAACTGTCACGACTTTATTCATTATTTCTGTCTCCTTTTTTTTCAAACTAATACACCTTCTGTCACTATGTGGACAGTACCACTAATGTGAACACTGTTTATTTTTGGATCTACCTTTTGGAGACTCTTTCCTTGAGTTTGCGCTCTGTTTAGAAATGTCAGTTGTGATTTGGTCGGAGAAGACAAAAGAGAACAGTCGAAAACACCAAAGAGGGATTTGACAGGAGGGTAAAAGTCTGGGGTTACATTTTGGGAGTAATGATCATGAACAGATTTAAGAGAAGAGACGCCGTTACCTTTAGCTGTGGGCCAAGTAGAGATGTCACCCACGGTGGGCACGTCTGATCGTCAGAACAACAATATGAGTCAAACATGTGATCAGTAGGTGTGAATTTGAGGGTGAAATGTGGGATTGAGGGGGAAGTTTTTAAATTGAGGCGGTAAGTAAGTAGTAAGTAAGTAAGGTGTAATTTGTGGATCCTGGAGAGACAGATACTTAGATGACTACAACTTGTTTCCCACACTCTACAAAACCTAACCTCCTTCCTTCACTTCAGTAATGGGTAGAAACACTGAGTGAGATGAATAAGAAGTTGGTAAAAAAAATTCTAATTAGCTCTTAAATGCTGTATGCAAATAAGCCAGCCAGCACACTCATTTCATGAGATGAACTGAAGATATTCAACATGCTTTTTCCAGCATAGTCTGTGTTCAGCTATTGCATTATCCTGAATTTCAAACCACTTAGGAGACAGATTTTGGATCTAGTAGATACAACATTGCGCTCGATTCTCAGCATTGTGACTCCGTGAAGGTTTTAATTGGCCGAAATGCTACAGTCAACGGCAACGCATGAGAAAGGGCTCAGTAAGGGACAAATAAACAAGATAGACTTGATGGTGAGTAATGATAGAAGCTCACATGCTTTTCAGGAAGCAGCGGCCTTGTTAGTAAAACGAAGCATGAGTTTCTGTGCCTGTGTTTACAGATATAAAGTTGATTCACAATTACTTTGCCATTATTGGTACTCTGGCTGGCTGCCAACATCTGCTTAGCTGAAGGGAATGAAATAAAAATTGGCATAACATAAAAGTTTCATTGGGCAAAATGGTATCATGAAACAAAAGCGGATTTTTAGAAAAACAGCAATTTTGAATAAGAATAATATCAAATTAAAATGAATTACCTTACAAGTATTAGAAAGCAATCCTAACCCAATGCACAGCTGGCTTGTCCTTAATAATTTAATCACCAAGTTTCAGTCAGATGCTTTATTTTCTACTGTTTGGCAGCTGCGTATTTAAATTGCTCTATTTTGCAGATGAATGTCCTGCTCTTGGTTTTTGTACAACAAATCTCTACCTGCTGGTGAACACAATGACGAACTGACTCACGCCTACTCACTGTACTTCATACTTCAACGAGGCCATACATTTTCATTGTTACTGGCCAACAGTGACAGAAGCCAGAGCTCACTGTTGAATGTCTGGTTTTGGGTCAGCTGGCTCTTTGTTTTCTGTTATTCTTCAGGCTGTTGCAGTTTTGTTGCCACCCTATACAGTTCGGCACCAGCTTCCCATGCGGATAATTAGCTTTGAGTGTCGGCCGTCCCTTTGAGGATAGGACTTTCACACATACAGTGTCTTTTCACAAGACACCAAGTGTGCTGTGTGTGCGTGTCATACTGAAATCATGGGATTAATTTGGCTTTAATTAAACATGTATACAAATTCATTCTGCTTGCAAATCCCTGTGCATAGAGATGCTGTTGGGGCAAAAGAGGGAAAAGCTCAAAGGGCGTAGTGTGTAAATTGCGGGGTATAGACTGCTGAAGACAGAGACATAGAGGAAAGGAAATGTGAAAGAGTTAATGGCGGTGACAGAACTGTCCTCTTCACACTGAATATTCAGTGATTGCCACCAACTCGAGGGGCGATTATTTCATAGCACTGCAGATATTCCTTCCAATCTTCTCTCAGGCTGAAGCAACCGAAGCTTCATTACTCCCCACTCCACCTCCTCCACCACCCCCACCCCCCCCCCATCTCTCAAATCTCTCTCTTTGTGCCTGATGCATTTATTTCTCTGCAATCTTCCAAGACTGAATTTGTGTCTGAATGGCCTGTCGAATTCTGCGCAGTATGGAGGTTTAGGTGCACTTCGATGCTCCTGTCAAATAATATTGACAATAAGCTTTTTTCCCCCCAGTCTGCGTGCAGGCATGATGCAGAAATCTTCTTTTGGTTTTACTAGTATGATATGCTTCAGTGGTTCAATTTTCTCACCTCCAGAGGCTGTCTGTCCAGTCTTTTTTTATGGTAAAGCTCTAAAATGATACTTAATAAACCAAATAAAATGTAAAGCCAGTGATGAGGAACATGTGCAATAAAAGATGTATAGAAGGAGGGCTTTTTATAAATTAATACTTGACTGCAGAAATTAATATTCTTGAAAAACCCTTTTTTACGTTACTTAAGGGCAAGTTCTCCGATTTCACACAGATGAAACCAAATTCAAGACTTATATCAGTATATCATAGTACTATATATAATACTAAGTAATGCTAAATAAAGGTCTTCTCAACATTTGAATGGATGAGATGCTATAATTTTAGACTTTCACTGTTCAGTGAAGTGAAGTGCCAATCCTCCACCAATTCAACATGCTCCATTGATCTGTCTTAAGAAGCTATCATGATAATCATAAAAAAAAATCTAATCAGCAGCTTCTTCAGTTTAAATTTCCTCATCAATTTATCACCATCATGTAGCTCTAATGCATTCTAATGCAGCTCATTTATACACAATAAGTGAAATCTGAGAGTGCGTGGGGAACATGCAGTTTAGCTTTAGATGTAAAGAGGCACAGTAAAGGCCTAATCACGCTTTATGTGGAGGAGCAGCGGGGCAATTCTGGAGACATCAGCAGCTTTTCGAGGCTCAGGCGCACATATTCTACTTTTTAAGACGTCTAACTTTCAAGGCCTGACAGATTTAGTTTTATCATGACATTGTTCATCATGCTAAATGTTCTTTATATTTTGGGGGTGTTGTTCAACATCTAGAAAAATAAAAAAAAAAAAAAAAACACTCCTGTTCCATCTGTCTTTTTTAAAACATGGATCATTACCTTCTTCCCCAATTGCAGACCAAGGGAACAGTAACATGCACTTCTTTCTCTATTATGAAGCCAAAACTGAGAATCTTCAGAGAGTACCCCGAAGCCCCATCTGCAGACATGCTGCCAGTTCAAGCGTGAGTCCAAATGTGCTAAATATAAAGAGACGATACCTGCTGCTGGCCCTGGATCTTCAAGATATCCTCTCTTTTCCCGCTTTTAGTCTTGTCTGTGCTGTTCTGCTGCAGGTGCTTCAGCTTGGATGTAGCTGAGGAGTGGAGGATCTTACCGACACTGGAGCTATTTCCTCCCTGAGAGGAAAAGAGAGGAGAGGAGAGAATCAGACTGTGAACACGCTGTGCATGATTGTTCTTTCTTCAGAGCCTTCAGTTTATGCTTCAGACACACATAAATGCCGCCAGAGTCTGATTCCAGCCAACAGGCTTGTCTCCTGAGACCAATGAGGTTTCTTAAGATGAGCGCTTGTAGCCAATACAAAAACCAAGATATCCACTTCATAGAGTTTCACCATCTATCAGAAGAAAGTGACAGAGACGGGAACATAGAAATGGCGCATCAAAATTGACGTTGCGTAGCCTATCCTCACTGCAGGCAGTGTGCTTAATGATCTTTCCTGCTGCGTTACTATGTCAGCTGTCTCTAATGCGCACATAAACAAATACACATCCTGTCAAATTTCCATCCAACTGTGCCTCCGCTGCACATAAAGACATTAGCTGAGGGGAAAGCAAATGAAAGATTAACTGCAGTGATCTCAAATAGCTGGTCTTTCTCCGCTATGCTTGTCTTCTTTACTCAGTTGATTGTAAAAAAAAAAAAAAAAGAAAAAGAAAAAACAAACTAACTAACTAAAAAAAAAAAAAAAAAAACGACATAGAAAATCACTTCCCAGGGTGAATCTGGTGAGTGCACAAGCAAATGATGGTTTAACAGAGTAGACGAGAAGGAAGAAGGGGTCATGCTGAAATGATGAATATAGTTGAAGTTGGAGTGATGAAATAATGCGTGAGGACTCTGTAATCCCCATCCACACCCGTGGGAATCCTCTCTGGCTTCACATCAGAAGGCTGAAGCTCACCAACACAGCGTGACTGCCAGCCTTTGCAGCCCTGCCCTGAATGGGAGGCAACGGGGAATACTACGCAAGCTGTCAGGACACCTCGCCGAAGTGGCAGCTGACACGGCGGTGAAATAAGTCCTTTGATTATCACTAATCTATTGTTGAGCTACGGTCAACTGGAGGTGAGCTGGAAGGAGGCTACTGGCAATGTCTTGTTATAGAGATAAACACGCAATGTGTTAGTAAGCGGTGTATTGGAAACGATTTTGGCTTTGGTGTAAGAGATGTAGAAGTTTTTCTGTTCTCTGAAAGGTTTGTAAGAAGCGAACTGTGTTCTGAAGACACCTGGTAACATTTGTTGTGTGCAATCATGATGTGACACAGTACATAAAATTTATATAAATTTATGGCGCTTTAAATACAGAACAAAAGCTCCCATGATCCTTGAAAGACTTAATTTCAAGAGAAAACTAAGATTAGAAAGCACGTTAATTTAATGGTGCAAAAGGAGAAAGAAGAAGAGGAAATTAGTGACTGAATTATCTAAGCAACTTTTTATTGCCTGTTTGTTGTAACAAAGGTTTCACTTCAAGTGACTGGGTTTAAAGAGTGAAAACAGATGCTTTGAAAACAGATCAGTAAGGAAACAATTAACAACTTGTTTGCTCAGCAGGACAGCAGCGCACATCACAGAACAGGCAAGAAGGGGGAAGAGGTCTGCTATCTGTCCCTTCTACATATTTTCAATTATAAATGCTATTTGATGTCGATTTAATCAGGGAGCAGGCATCAGAAGCTTGAAAGTGAAGTTCCAACAACCACCCAGAGAAAAGAAGTGATGGAAACAGAGCATGCTGCTTTAGAGCAGGAATCTGCAACAGCAAGTGTATGCATTGAACCTGGTTTGATGCTGGACTCAAAGATGACGGCTTGGGTGGGACTCGCGGCTTCTGGGTCTCTGAGGTCGAAGTACCGGTCATCTGTGCAGGAACATTTTGGGTACTGGCGTCAGTGTAAAGAAGTTCTGCAGTTGGATGGCCACAGATCTCTCTCAAGGTGTTCTCCAGCTCTCGAATCGTCTCCTCCAAACTGTCCAGCCTCCTGTAGGTGCTGCGTCGAACATCCTCTGTCGTTCTCATCTGATTGGCAGGACTGTCCACAGAACTGGTTGACCCAGTGGGCTCAAGAGAACCGTTCCCTGAGCCCCTCTGTACCGTCTCAGCCTCAGTGTCGTTCTGAAGTGTCACCATCCTGTCCCCTGTCTCTATTCCTCTTCTCAGAGCGTCCACAAGAGAGCTCCGCTGACCCGAGTGAAGGGAGGATTTTATTCTGGGTTTGGGCACTGGCTTGGATGACCCCAGAAGGGAATGCAGCAAGCTGTAGGCCTCTCTGACGGTTTTTTCCTCCCTGAAGAGAACTAGAAGTGGCCGATCGCCCAGTTGAACCTCACAGACTTCTTTTGTCTGTGGGAGGATAGTCAGAGTCTGTAAATCTTTTCCTGTTGCCTTGCTGAACTCCTGGGCCTCAAGAGAGGTCATCACCCGCACCTCCATCTCTGTTAACAGCAGGGCAAGCTCCTGTTTAGAACAATGCTGCTCTTGTATTTGCTGTCTCTGAGGAGAGCTCCTGGATGCGTCCCTCTGCTTTGACATTTGAGCCTTACAGGCCATGCGATCCGCCGCCCGATCTCGTGACAGACTCTCCTCCATGAAGTCATTTGATAAATCTCTGACGGAATCTTCTGAGGCAGCGGAAGAGCACTTTGTCAACACGATGTGAGGGACAGGAGATATGCAATTTCCCTACAAATGAGGAAAGCACTTGAACTTTATATTCAAACACAATGAATTTAGCTCGAGCACAACCTAAAAACTTCAAGTGAGATTGATGATCACTGCATATGAAAACAACCAAGCACGACTAAAAATGGGGGAGAGAAATTTGTTAGTCACATTATTAACTTGTCTGCAGTGTCTCTCTAGATAAATTTATTAATTACAAATTCAAATAATTAGCTGTCACACACAGCCCATCAGCAACAACTGTAAACCTGTAGACAGCACCCATGTGAGCAGGCCTGTTTGCCGAAGATGACTTCAGTCAGGGTTGCCCTTATGACTGACTGTTCTTAATTAACACTGAAATTGTTTTATGCAAAGTTTAATCAACATCAGCCAACTTTCTCAGTGGTCTCAATGAATATTAATATATGAAGGACGTTTGGTGGTAAAAGTTTGTTCAATCTTCAATCGCTCATTCTTAAATTATCATCCAATTCTGCAGGTCTAAGCTATAATAACTTTGGAGAACCTTTGTTTTTTTATTTTAGCCTATTGTTTTGAATTGAAACAGATGCAGTTTGAACATGTGGGACATTTTAGATACTTTTCTGAGGTGCTGGTGGCCACAGTATGAGAGCAGAAGGAGAGCGATAAGACATCATTCACAAAAATCCTACCAAGTCATTCCATCATTGAGTCAAATCCAGCCACATTATGTCATTAAAAAATGCTTTGGTGTTTTGAAGAGGGTCTCGGAAGTATTCACAACAGAAAAGAAAGAAAGTGGTGAACAACTACATCCACCATCGTTAATTTCAGGTTTAAGAGATGTGCGAGAGTGCATGAGTGGATGTATCCAGAGGCCGAGCGGTAGCTGTGGTGGGGAGGTTTGTGCGTTTGTATCTGTAATAGAGGGGTTAAGATGAGCTGACATTGAGGTGTAAGGGGTTTAATCCACAGCGCTCCGGGGTCACCCAGAGCGTTACCTCAGCCTGAGGCTCGAGAGGGCCACAGGTCCCGTCCGCAGGGTACTCTTTTCCTGCAGCAAGAGCTAACAGGCAGGGAATGGGGAGAGGGCGGCGTGAGCCCGAGCTTGGCTTTCTCAAACAGCTGGGGAGGGAAAGGGGAGGTTCAGAAGCTATCATAGCAGGATAAAAAACATAACAGCCACTGGTTAATCCAAGTCAGGAGAGTCAAGACTCTTTGTTCAAATCTGATTTCAGACAGGCCATCTCAAACAGTCCAAGCAGCCATGAGGGTCCAGCTGTCTGGCTGTGATCTGCGAGCCCTGGGTGATGATGTGTGTGACTGAGCAGTATGTGATCTTTGGGCTCTCCCACAGCCACGGGCAGGGAGACATATGGCACCTGCTGCTTGAACATGTGGTAATGATGATGATGAGCATATCGGCACAGAGCGCACGCACAGACTATGTTATGTGTGTTCACAAGACCCGGTGGCAGAATGTGGATGCGACATGAAGAGCGCGGTTTTCCCCACTAGGTGAACATCATACCATTAAGAATATGATGAACAAAACGGACCAGAAGGGTTTTTGTTGTTGTTGTGGTTTTTGTTTACCTCCAGCTCAGCAGCAACTTTCTCGTCCTCCCCCTCCTCCTTGTCCCCAGAGGCCAGTGTGGGGGGTGTAGATGCAGGGCGGGGGTTTTCAGATACAGTCCTCCTCAGCTTTACATGGGGCTTCTGGACTTCGGTCTCTTCAGATTCTGATTTCTGCAATCAAATATTTAGTTATTTAAAAATGTGTCTAAAGCCTGCATCCTTTACATTAACAAGCAGACAGCGATTTGATGTGGGGAAAATGGTCCTTATTCCAAAAAGTGACAGGTTTGTGCCTGCGAACTTATCTCTGTGATTTATCAAAGGATAAATGTCACGCATGGCAACAATGCCAGATGGAATTACTTTCATTTAACAGTATAGGTGTGTTTTTCTCTGCCATACCTTTATACTTTTTCCAGGAATGAGGGGCTCTCCACTGCGGGTGGTCAGGCCTGGAGAAGACGGAAAACTACGTCTCGGTGGTGGTGGAGGAGGAGACTTGGATGGTTTTTCTGTGCGATATCGAGGCACGGTGAGCTCATCTGGAAAAAATACAGGCATTGTGAATAAGGTGTAATTTTTGCACAATCTGTTTAATAAGTTGGGGCATTTTTTGCTGCGATATGTCTAGTGTGCAAAATTTACTTTCCATTATACCAAATGCAATGAATTACATTTACAAAACCACCTACGATCCCTCTTTATTGCCAGTTTCGGGAGCACATGATTATTTGATGATCTGCAGAACTTGTAAGCATACTGTGAAACTAATTGGACTCATTTAAAAATGTGTTTTCTTTAACCCTTCAAAAGTTGACAACTTGATGAGGGATGGTCTCTCTTGAAAATAGCATGTACAAAATGATGCCAGCTTACCAGAGCCACGCCTGGATCCTCCCTCTTTCCCAGAAAGCTTGTGCTGCGGCTTGCTGACACGGTGCTCTGCGGCCGCCGTCCCACTCTGAGGGCTCTGACAGGATGTTGGGTTGGAGTTGGGCTTGATCTGCTTGGCAGCAAAGTCCAGATCAGGGATGGCCTTCATCAACTCAGCCTGGGTCTCCTCCAGCAGCCGGTTGATATCCTGCGCGCTGTACTGGGTCAGACTGGCCCGTTTCTCTTCCCAATCCCGCTCTGCTGCCTGCAGAGTAGAGACATGGAGCGAAACACTTTATCAACACACACCCACCATCAGGTTGCACGGCTGGTCTAACTAGGTTATGTGATTTGGAAACCAATTATGTACAGTGGGTGGTTGAAAAAGAGAGGAAAATGTGGAAAAACCGCAGAAATCGTTCGTACCAGTCGGACCTCTACGGATAAAGCTTTGTCAGCAGCAGCACGGCGCTCCAGCTCCTCCAGGGCTTTGCCCTTGTGTGGAACAGGAGGATAATTATCCTTGTGGGGGCCGGATGGGTTCCCGTGGCCTCGGCTGAGGCTGGAGTGGGGACTCCAATTGGCCAGGCTGTTACCCCCCCCAATGTCATTGATTGTGAGCGGCGGGCTGGTGGGAATGTCAAAGTCTGAAAACTTTCGCAAGTCATCGTTGTGCTTTGCTGAAGGACTGGAGAAGTCCTCTTGCTTCTTCCACACCCCCTCATTCGCTTGCCTGGCAAGACAGGGAGGATGAAGTCATTATTCAACTGAAATCTAAGACAAACTAGAGCATGAATAATAATCTACGACTGGATACAAAAAAATCTGAAAAAATAAGTCAAAAACACTGAGGGGCTCAAACCTCCACCCGCACAGCACGGCTTTAGTTTGGCCTCCAGTTCCATTGGAATCAGTTTTGATCAGGACATGTTGTTTGTCTGCTGCAAAAGCATTCACAGGAACTAGAAAAAGAGTTCACGCCTTCATTGGCTCCCAATTCTGTATAAATTTTGAAATCCTTCTCCCATCGTACAAAGCTCTTAATGACAAAGCTCCATCATTACTCAGAGAGCTCCAATCTCCTTATTGTCCCAGGAGGTCACTTCACTCTCTGGATGGAGGTATTTGTGGTTCCCTGAGTCTCCCAGAGTAAATCAGGAGGCAGATCTTTCAGCTGTCAGCCTCCTCTTCTGTGGAAACAACTCCCAGTATCGGCCCGGCTGTTGCAGCTTTCAAGATCAGTCTTAAAACCTTCCTTTGTGACAAAGACTACAGTTAAAATTTAAAGTTGAATTACTCCTTTTCTTTTAGTTGTGCTGCTGTAGGCCTGGACTGCTGGGGGTTGTAACTCTCTCTCTCCCCTCCATGTACACAACAACCTGCTCAGTAACCTTTAGTTATCATCACACACTACTACTCACTTCCTGTTGTAACCTCTTCTTCTCCCCCTGCTGCTAACATTAACTGGTGCACATCACTGTATGTTTTCTTTGTATTTTCCACGGCACCTGTTCTTGTTCTCTCTCCATCACGCTCGCTCTCACTGTGTCTCTCTCACTGCTTCTCCACAAAACACAAAAAGTGTAGTCTAGCCCTGCTTTGGTGCTATATAAATAAAATTGATTTGATTTGATTTGATTCTCCCAACTTGCTGAAAGATGAAAGAAAAAGCCAATTAGAGGAGTTCGTTTTAATAGTGAGGTTAATTGGGCTCGAAAATTAGGTCTTTACATAAACATAACAAGCTAAATCTAAATGGTAAATTTTACAAGTTCGCATTCGCCAGAAAATTATAAAGACCATCAGGATGTATTCATCCAATTATGCCAGATGGTGCCAATGAATACTAGTAAAACAAAATGGATCCTCAAGGACAAAAGTATGTTTCAGAACTTTAGCTAAACAGTGACTGTTTGATGATAGAAATTTATGTTTCAGATCAGCAACAATATATTGCTGCAATATCACAATCAGTTTTCTTTGGCCTAAAGTCTGTGTGTCTGCCGCATTCCATGAGAATCCATAAAGATTTGCTGAAATACAAGCAAAGACGAGAGAGACATCATCTCTTTGACAGATGACCAACGGAAAAACCTTCCTTGTATCGATTATAAATAGGCAAGCTTCTCTCTTGGCTAGTGCGAGACATATTTCACTGAGTGTCACTAAGTAAAAATTTATTAGACATATACTTCCATCTGCATTTATAACATTATTCAAAGCTCTTCAATCCCCTAACGGCAGTTTCAGTCTTCAACACACAGTTTAGTGGAGACGTTTGAGTAAAGCCAGTAAAGATGAACTGCAGCTTTCACATGAGCAGGTTCATACTTGCGCATCGTGGCGAGGGTGTCCGTTATACTCTTGCAGCGTTTCAACAGGGCATCCAGCCTGTGCGGCTCTTCTTTCAGGAATTTGACGGCTTCCACCTCCACCCGCAGCACCACTCGCATCTTACTCTGCAGGCTCGGGAACTGATCTGAAAGAGGAAGCAGATGAGTAAGGCAGTAGGAAGGCCATATTTGCCTCCTCCAAATCAATTCTACTTGTTAGACGCTGAAAGCGGGCAGCAACGCGGCATAGTGGTTAGCACTGTTGCAGGTTTGGTTCCTGGGCCTGGGGCCTTTCTTTGTGGAGTTCGCAGTTTCTTCCCGTGCTTGCGTGGGAGGATGAGTGAATGAATGAGACGTTGAAAGCTTTTTAATGTAATCAAGCAAAACATTTTCTGACCACTGTGAATGTTCAGCTGCTCCATCAAGACAATGCACAAAGTAATCTGAGACCTATTAAATGTTTGACAGGCTGCCTGTGTGTGACTAAAAGATAATCGGTGCCTTAGTGAGTCATTACTGCATTATAAACTGTGAGCGAGAGAAAAGACTACAAGACTGTGTGCCTTTTGGTTGTTGTTTTGTTTTTGTTTTTTTTGTTGCCTGTTCACAGAAAATGAAATGTGTGCCAGCATGACTCACTTTTCAGTTCTGTAAGTGTTTCCCCCAGCTTTCTCAGAACAGAGGCCTTCTCTTCCAGCTCTTGCACTGTCACGAGCTTGTGGTTGACAGATGATTCCTTCTGGATCTCCTCCACCGACTTCTCCAGGTCGCTGGGATGGAACAGACAGAAGGCTGAACACCAGGGATTCCTCTGCTGCACTTAAACATTAATGAACATTTATCTCAGACTTATTCTGCTTCTGGGTTTTGGTAGAATTTCGGCCAATTAACTGCCCCCGATCAACTGGCAACCAGATTAACGTTTCTTAACAGCTGAACTGGAGGAGTACAAACTGGTGTCTAAAAATTTCATGCAAGCAACTGAAAATATGGAATCGAGAATGCAAGCGTGTTTTTGTTCAGCTCTCATGGTGAGTGTATCTGAACTGGCCCGACTTGGTGTTTTATATATATATTTATATATATATATATTTATATATATATATTTATATTTATATTTATATATTTATACATCTGCCTCAAGCAAAGTCTATTCTATGTGCAATTAATCCAAATGAATTGCCTGTTAGGCACGCTGAAAAACAGACGACGATTAGCAGAGATCACAAAACTGTTCCACCTATTAGACCATGATGAAAATGCAGTGAAACTCGGGAGCTGCTCAGAGAGATCCAGGAAGCACCGCTGCGGTGAACGCTTTCGCACGTGAGCTAGAGACAAGTTATCTGATTATTAAATCTCAAAGGTAGCTCTCTGCTCTAGGTTTACAGTCTCCTCAATTAGGTGCTGGACCGTCTCATGCCTCAGATCTTAATGAGCATCTTGCTCTGTGCTTGGCTTAATTACAGTTACAACTTCATCCAACCATTGCGTCACCCCATAAGTCATCTAATTATAAAGCAGATAGGGACTTTGTCACGCTTAAAGCAATTATCAAATACATGATAAATTCCCATCTTAAACCACATAACTGTCACTTTAAATGATGAATGCTTCAGCCAACAGTCCACCAGTGGTTTTTGAAGAGGGATTATTGTTTTAGAGAAATGCGGTCATTACCATTTTGTTTGAAACATTGCTTAAAAGATTTCAACCACCATTTACTCCTCGACTCCTCTTATACTGTTACTGACTGTAGCTGCTGGATGATGAGCTCCTCCTCATTGAGGTACTTGAGTCTCTCCTCCTCCACCAGGAGGCGCTGCCTCTGCAGAGGATCCTCCTGCTTCCTCAGGGCGTCGGCTACACGCACGGTCAGCTCTGCCTCTGTCCGCTTCAACAGAGTTTTCACCGAATCCTGGTTCTCCATCTGCGCAAACACACACACACACACACACATTCAAACACAACATTGCACTGCAGGTGTTTGCAGGTGTCTGTTCTGAGGATGTCTGGAAATAAATTGTATCAATGTGAGTTTCAGGGGCCTCAGGAAAATAACTTGTTGAAGGCACAGGATCTGCTTTTGCTGCCATCTAAACACAACAATGGGATGATGGAGGAGGGAAGGAGATTTTTGCCTTTTTAAAAAACAATCTCAGTGATTCACGTCATCTCCCATCGTTTGTATCGCAGTCCAAGCTTCACTGCTGTGTTATCTCCATCCTTGTCTATTTATGTTAGCCATCACGCTGGCTGCCTTGTTCTTGAAGGTGCTGCTAGATGCATCCAACAGTTCAGTCTGCAGTGAGTGTGCATGCATGTGTGGGTCTTTGTGTGTACTGGCGTGTGTATACAGTAATATTTTCCTTTACACAGAAAGCCGGGAAGCCCTGAGGAGCTTGAAGGATGTCCTTGACAGAAGCATTGCGCGTGAACTCAGCTCAGCTCACAGTGTTATGAATGGAATATTCTACAGGACTACTGGATGTAATACAACTCCCTGAGATGAAAGCACCTAGTAAGCAAGAAAAATTAATAATTAATCCGCCTCATGTTCCAGGAAGTGAAGCAACCCAGCAGTTTTTTAAAGATTTAAAATGACCCAATGTTCCCCATTATACCGTGGTGATGGCTGAAAGCATGGTGTACGGTAACATATCATAATAATAAGTTCTCGTATGTGGAGGAGCACATTTTTGGATTTGTCTTTTATCTTTGGTACTGGGAGCTTGTGTCCAACCTCTCTCCCAGTTACCTGCTTCTCCTGCAACATCCTTCTATATAATTCATGCAGTACATGTAAAATTTAAGGTGCTGGCCATCGCTATGGGCAACAACATGGGTGCATGTGCAAAGGTTGCAGCCGGGCAAACAGACAGGTAAAGTGCGTTGGAGAAGCCCTCGTGGCTGCTGTTACGGAACAAATAAGAGCACTGCATGCCTATCATCTGCCACTGCCATTACGATTGCTTTTTCTCTACCCCAACAAGACACTTAAACACTCTCCTCTGCCTCTGAAAGCATTCAAGTCTTTTCTGTGGAAACCTCAGCAACATTTTTTTTTTTTTTTTCCCCACCCGTTCTTTATCTGATCCTGCATCCACTGGCAAATCCTGTGTCTGTGTAGAAAGCCAATCAATGCGAGCTGAGCTTTTTTTCTTTCCACTTCATTATCATTTGCTAAAAGGTACGACACTCTCAGAAAAGCACGTGGTTCGCGCACATGCTGTGTAATGGTCGTGTCCTGACAAATGGTCTTAGGCTGCAGATCATTCCTCCCTGTTTGCTCTCAGTCTCTCTCCCACATAATGTCTGAAATGGAAAAAAACAAACTCCAATGCTCTCAGTGTGTCACGTCGGTGTGCGCTTGCAGGTGTTATTTACAGTAGGAAGAGCATTAAAATGAAGATCACATAGACATCAAAGCCACTGATCCTGTATTCATTAGTGTTGAAATGCTGGATAATTATGCTGTTTTCTACAACTTGGTGGATCTCTGCACCGAAAGCGGAATACATTTAGTCTCACAGTCTGTACGATCTGCTTCAAACAGACATTATGGAAGGATCAACAGGGAGACGAATGACTCTTTAAAACTGATAAAGCGAAAGCATCTTAAAGCAGTAAAACCACTAACACCACTGAGTGTAGAGACGCCATCTTTGGTAGACTGCTCAGCGGCCTGGGGATTTTTTTACCGAGTGAACTTTTTCCATGCTTCGAACACTGACGAGGAGATTGAAGAAAAGCAGATTTGTTCCGAATATCTCTGCGTTTCCTGGCTGTTTGATGTTTTATACATTTTGATGGAATTTTATATCACCAGACAATACGTCTGTTTTTTCATGCACCAACAGACTGACATCATCCTCCGGGTGGAAATAACAGTGTGCACAATGACTTTAGATTTTGGTTCTTGGCACTCATCTGCCATGTTCTCTTGAAGGTGTTATGGCTATGCAACTTCTACTGGCACATTGGATCATGGGATATGAGAGGAGCTGAAGTGCTCATGTTCATTATAAGCAACTTACAGTGTTTATTCCTGGGGCTCCTACTGAGTGGGTTTATGTCAATATAGAAATAACTGTGTGGAAGATACAGCTCTTTAAATACAGTGACCAAAGTTCAGGGAAGCAATTGGATAGATACTCCAAAAGTCAAGGATCATTTTCAATATTTTGTGAAAAAGACTTTGCAGGAGCTGACTGCCAGAAATCATTGATCCAGCCACATCAGCAGGCACTCTGTATCTTCCCTGATCTCCCAGGCATTCACTGCAGCCAGATTCAGCTTTTCACTGTTGTGGGCCTCAAGTCTGGTTTTCAGCAACTCCGCAACTGGCTCTTGAAACGTTAAATGAATGTGTCTTTGGTCTCTGAAACTTTGTACCAGCACTCCTGATGTTGTAGCTGCTGTTTTGTAAAAAATAATTGATTCAAGCTCACAAAAAAAAAAAACTAACAAAAAACAGTACAATAAATGGCGAAATACGTTAAGTCAACACAGTAATGTTTTTTGCATAGCAATGGAGGAAACAGATTAACACTTGTACTTTAGTGTCCACATAAGGACAAAAACAGCTTTTTGCAACAGCCATCTTAGGATAATCTGCAATAGCTGTTTGCACCAGCATTTATAAATACCATCTGGCTGATCAAAACTATACAAAAAGAGGTTTGAAACACTGAATGGCAAAACAAGGAGGAGAGAAATGTTAAAATTGGGAAAATAGCATACCATTATCTGTGCTACACTTTAAGCAAATAAATATGCATTTATGGCAGAACAGACAATTCAAGAAAGAGAAATAACTTAAAATGTCAAAAGGATGTTATATACCTGTATCTTGCGCAGTTGGGTGAGCTGTTTACGCAGGTCAGTGGCATTTTGCTGCAGGCCTTGCAGGTGGAGCTGCATTTGCAAGCGGACAACGCTGTTCATCTGGTTTGCGTTAGAAGGCGGCGGGGGCATCAGAGCTAGAGGTGCCGATGGTGTATGAGCTGCCAATCACAGAGCAGGACACGGAGGGAAGGGTCACCGAGAGGTTGTCGGAAAACAAACAGGTTAGTTTCCTGGGCTATGCTCAAGTGAGATTTGCAGTCTGCCAGCATAACATTAAGTGTAAAGAGTAACACACAGCATACAGGCTGGGGAAAATAAATAAATAAATAAATAAAATAAAAAAGGCTCACATAGAAAATCGGGGGACACACACTTGAACCAATACCGTGTGTGAATGCAAAAAAAGTGCCATATTCACAAAACTCTAATAGCCCACTGGGAGCAATATGAGCTCATGCAATTAGTAACCTATATAAAAGTGTAATTAGTCTTTTCAGTAGTGTCACGCTTTGGGATAGCCATGCTCTTATCTTAACATAGGGCTTTGTGAATATGGCCATTGACTCCCCAGCTACTCTGGTGCATGTACGCCTCTTCGTGGTACACAATCTCAATCGCACACACTTAAAAAAAGAAGTGCCCAATCTGTGACAAAACCACCGCCTGAAATCCCCGACGGAAGAACCAAGCAGAGATTGAAACGGCACAGACAGAGACAGGACAAGGGAAGGTCTGCTCTCCATGAAACCAACCCGGAAGAAAACGTGAGGATAGACACCACCTGCTACCCAGAAGCACCACACACCCGTACAAAGGGCAGAAAGGCAGAGGAGATGTCTGATAGGGGAAATTAAAAAGGAAGAAAGAGTAGGAGATGGCAACTACCTTTCTTCTTCTGCCGTCCAGCTGGAATATAGAAAGAGTGAGCAAGTTACAGAGAAATTAATAGGAGAGCGACCAGCAAGAGAGCGGAAAATCCTAAAAGTTCATATTTACAGAGTGATGATTCTGGAGAACATTTTTATTCACTGCAGCAGAGAAATTTACTCCGGTGATGGCTTGGCCTTTTGGTAGTGGATCAGTTTGTGAGGAGGATTCAAGGACGACTGTGTTTGTGCAAAAAGTGCTCTACAAATTTATACTACTGTGAGGAAATTATAAGCAGGGTGGGAAACCAAAGAGGAAAACAGAAGCAAGGAAATGAGACATAAAAGAAAAGAAAAGAAGTTCAAATGTATCATTCAGTATATAAAATCTACAGATGTTGAAAAATTATTCCTGTATGTATTTTGAAAAATCTATACAGAGAAAATGTTTGTTTTGTAAATTAAATTCTCCATACTGGACAAATTAAGACAAAATAAAAACAAATGTTCTCATCTGAATTGCAGGATCATCATCAAGTTCTTTTCCCAGACTTAAAAAATTTGCAAATGCTTTCAACCGTTCTGTGAAGGGGATCTTTAAATGGCAAACTAATCATTTGGAATGGAACTCTTAAACTTCAATAAGCAACAAAACATAGTAAAAGAGAAATAGACAACGAATTAAAGATGAATGGATTTAAAATCCCAGTAGAGTTTAAGAATGCTTTCACATTCAACACGTTTGTATGGGCTGTATGAAAAGTCCCATTAGAGCAGCAAAAATTAGTCGGTATTGCATTTCTGTTTATTTGATTAACTGATTGACTATTTTGATGAACAAGCAATATTTTTACAAATTTTTGTGTGCAAAGATGAAAAAAAACAACAGACAAAATCCAATTCCCAGAGTATTTGATATTCTGTCATGCATGTATATTTCTTTTCAGTTAATTTAGTCTTAAATCAAAAAAATTTGAATAATCTACATCTTTGTATGTGTAATCTACTCGTCAGACTTCATCTACTCTTCAGATTTCTGAAGAATTCTAGTTTGTTTAGAGAAGCTGTTATGTCAGTGTTTCACAATTTTCGCACATTTTACAGACAAAACTGTTTAGATTCATTAATTTAGAATATAATTACTAGTTTCCTCAAACATGACAATGATTGGTGGCGATAGTTCCGCAGTAATCCCGCAGTAAGTAATTATTCAGAGCAGGCGGTCAATATGCAGTCTACAGTAATAATACTACCCACGCTCAGTGCTTAATGCCTTTGTTTGTTTTCTCTCATTGAAACCAGAGAACATTAACTACATATTCTCAGAATTAATGTGCTATATGTGTCCATGTAGTCCTGTTGATGCAGGATGGAAACTGTCCAAGTGATCCAATCATATTAGAACAACAGGTGTGAAGGCAACCTTAACCAATTTAAGACCTTGACCCTGAACCACCTGAACCAACGCTGAGGACAACAGCCTCCTGCCTGGATCACATTTTGTCCTCAGCACTGTCAGATTTACTCTTAAAGCCAGGAGATCACCATTTCACCCTTCTTATCCTCCAGCTCTGGTAATCCAGTTCATTGTTAGCAGGAAAAACAAACAGTCTAAAGACTCTCTGGACAGTGATTAGACAGCAGTGGCAGTGTTATTAACAGGTAGGCTAGGAAGGGCGAGGTACACAAGGTCACAACTGCGCTGCTGTACTCACTTCCAGTGGCGGAGCCGTCACTGTTGGTTTCGGTCTTCTCGCTGGAAGAGAAAGGTAATGGCCGTGAGAACTCCGTCCCTTGGTCTGGAGGGCAGCCCGCCATCATGCAGAGACGCAGCAGGCCGCATCTGAGGATCAACGGCCACAGGGCAAGGCAATTACAGTGCTAACGCTAACAGCACATCCACTGGACACTATCAGACTGATGACATTAACAAGTCGTTGTCTTGTTAATAAGCCCCTATTGTGTTCACGGGGGTGAAGTGTCATACTACTATTCAGTGTAAATGTGGAGCCAAAAATCTCCCTCCGAGCACTCCTAGACGTCTCGCTGTATCAATGCACGAATCGATACTCTTCTGCCTTACAGTTAATGTTTAGAGCTCTGTACTTGTGCTGTCCTCACACACTGTAATGCTCCACTTCACTTCTATGGAGCTGATAATGGCTCTGATAATAGCCTGCTACTGCCTCTGTCAATAATACTGCGCATGTGTCTGAGCTGAAGCTGCATCTGTGAGTTTCAGAGGGTTAATGGGGTATAATGGAGAGTCTTACGTGCTGTCACTGTCTGGGGCTCTTGTCAGTACGCTCTGGACTAGACCAGTCAGGCTGGCTATCTGCTTCTCCATGGCCTCCATACGCTCCAGGCGATGATCCCTAGGAAATTGTGTAATTTTGTAAAACTTTATGCACTCAAAGAGAACGTTGGGAAATGTGGATTAAATGGAATTGGTTAGATAAGAGCTTATACGTTATTAATGCATTTGTGTCAGCACTAAAGCTTTTTTTTTTTTTTTTAAATGCCGGAAAACTTTAAATTAAGTTTGTTTTTTTTCCCCTCATTTGTGACAAATAGCAACTATCACAGTTGAAATTGGAAAAACTATTGGTAGATACAAAGTAATTTTGTGGTATAATAGTGGTAAGACTCGTACATGATACACGATTCATATGAGGCTGATTTAGACAAAAAAAAAAAGGAAGGGGGTCGTTTCCAGAACTCTCCTCAAATAGGATGGCACATTAAAGAAACTCACCATATGGACTGGCACTGACCTGCTGGTGTCAGAGTCCTGTCCAGACAATGAAGACCCAAAGCCAGGGGTGGCTCTGCCGGTCTCCCCAGGTCCCGCTGTCAAACACAGAGGCTCTGAACCGGAGCTGGGCCTCGACTTCGGGCTTTCCACAAACACAGAAGATGAATCCTTGCGAAAGGTCTGTCTGACAGGTGAGGCTCTGCTTGGTGAGCTTGAATATGAGTCCCTGTCCCTCAGCTGCATGTCAGGGATTTTCTGTGGGGATGAGGGCGGCATACGAAAGCCCATGCCCAGAGTGGCTGAGGAGTACGTGTCAGAGTAAAGTGAACCTCCTGGCTTGTAGAGAGAGTCCTCCAGGTCTCCCTGAAGAGCAGCAGCTGAGTAGGTGCTGAGTGACCTTACAGAGCCACGGCGGTACAGGCCACTGGAAACAGGAAAGCTAAAAGGGTCACCGATGGTTGCAAGAGATTGAGTGGAAGCGATGCTGAGGCGACCCTCGTGCATCAAGCTGTAGGGATCCGCATACAGCCCCTCGTTCTTCATTAACGCCATGTTTTTCGCGGACACCTCCTCATCAGGCTTGACATCACGGCGCTCCAGGATGGCACTGGGTGAAGGGGACAGGCCCGCACTGGCAGCGTGACTGGCTGAAGGGTGGTGGGGGTGTCGGGGCTGTTCATGCTGGGGATGGGACCCAGAGAAGGAAGGAGGGCGACCACCGCTGTAGGACAGGCGTGAGCGAGAGGGGGAGCCAGAGGACCCCGAGGCCGTGGAGGAAGGGAGGGTGTTCAGGCGGCGAGTCGGGGAGGAGTCGCGAGAAGAGTATACCATCTCCCTCTGAAACGAACAACCAGAGCTGAAAGTTACCATGGAGATTCTCAAGACAGTGCGGTCTTTGCCAAATGTCAGTCTCACCAGATTATGACTTCAAACTGACTGACACTAGACAGTCTGTTATGAACTGCAGATGGCAATAGCTGAAGTCCTCAAATGACCAATTAGTGGCGAAGTTTAGTTTCTAAAATATGAAGAGTTTTTAAATGGGAAAGGGGACTGTGTGGGCCAAGAAGGAAAAAGGAGGAGAGAGAGAATACAGGAGACAAAGCTACACAGCTGAATATATTTATACCCACTACTTTTATCTTAGCTTTTATTTTTCTCTACCTGCCTTTCTTTGTGCAGCATAAAAACATCATTAAACATGTCCTGGTGCTTTTGTTAACCTTCCTCTGCCTCTGTTTTCCTGCTGTGGGTTTAGGCCTGCTGTGTTTTTTCTCATTTCTGCGGCTTTCAAAAAGCCAAATATTCTTTTCCCTTGTCTCATAACTACTTTCTGCTTGACTCAATCTCTGTTTTCCTTCAGTTTTTTTTTTGTTTGTTTCTCAGCATTCAAGTTAACCTTGTTTTGCTGCACTATGTAATACACAGATAATATTGGAGCAAGACAAAAGAATTTGTTCTGCTGAGTCTTTATGCCTAGGGGTACATTCATAAACATATTTTTATGGCTATATGAGATGGTGTTCCTTGCACGAACTCGGACACAGCTTCAACAAACATAAAAACACAGCACCGCAAGAAAGAGCCACGCACACTACACGCACAAGAGCACATGCATTGCAAGATGCTTGTTCAGATGCAGCCAACATTTAGTCTCCAACTGTTATAAAGACGACACAACTTCTCGTACTGTGGACTGTGCATCTCACATTGACCGTGAACGGTGATAGTTAACGGTGATGATTGTCTGTACGGCTTAATAAATGTGCCGCTTAAATCTTGCCTGTGGGATTTCCTGGCATCCAACTCAGTTTATTAGTGCATTAAAAAGTAGATGTGCTTCTGCAGATTAAAATTGCCGTGCCGGGCATCCAAAACACAGATCAGAGTACATGCACATACAGAATACACAGGCATAATTGTCCTTTTGCATTTCCTGTTTGCATCATTAATAGCTGGGCTGTTGTGTGAATAATAGAGATGGCAAGCAAGATTTTGTGTGAAATAATTAAAAAAAGGTTTCCCTCAGGCTTTCTTGATCTTCACTGAAGCAGAAATAACTTCGGATGTTAAAATATGCTCATTTCACAGAGGAACATTGTTCTCTGGTGTCTGCACAGCAACAGATGGCCTACTTGAAGATAAGAAAATCCATTTCCTGGAGGAATACCTGTTAAATTACCAGCCCACATACATATACTGTAACAGCCTGTTAAAGTTACTATTGATATACAAAAAACACTATTAACTTGCCAAAAAAAGCGCCCTGCGCCTCTTTTGTAGAGGCCCATCACTATAGTTCTCACTAACAACTTAGTTGTCAGAGACCAGACAGCACCCTCCTCATGTCCCCACTCCCCAGCTGCTTTGTCCTCACCCTCAGGTCCCCATTAGACAGGTGTGCAGCAGCAGGATATGAAGCGTAGATGGGTTCTTTGCGGTAAATCTTGATGATGCTTCGATCCTGGATGTCCCGGACGTCCTCCAGCTCGTAGAAGACATTACGCGCCTCATCCTTGATCAAGATGGCCGTGTTGGGTGACTTCAGCATACCGGCCGTCAACTTCTGAGGGAACATGTGGACGATGAGGGCGTGCAATGTGTCCAGGCTGCTCAGCTCATGGGTGATGTGCACGCGGCGTGTCTCATCCCCGTACTGCAGGAACAGCACGCCTAAATAAGAAGGATAGAGGAGAGATGGCCGAGTCAGAGGGTAATGGATTTCCTGAATAGATAAAACAGCTTGAAAATGAATTCTGTCTAATCTTGTGGCATCTTTTACCATTTTCAAACTACAAGGTTGTTAATTTTTTCCTCCCAAAGTTCTATCTCTTGTTACAGAAGCTCGAGATGTTAATCTTTTTTTCCATAAGACTTCAGACTGAATGATCAGTGACAGTGTAAAATCATTTCTCTCTTTCAGAGTGTGAGAACATGCCTGGGAGAGTGGCAGTGGAAAATCCACAACCAAGGTCTAAAGATTTATCTTTACTCAGATCGAACTCGTCTAACTTACTTGCTATCAATAATTAAATGGAAATGGTGAATACTAGACTAGCCCCAAAGAGCCACACTTCACAGAAAACTTTGCTGCAAGCCTTGATTTTATAGGAAAGACGGGTCTGATGCCTGACTAACCTGAATATTCATCTTCATACACCGTGGGACAAACAAAAAGAACAAACAAAGCAAAGAAAGACCAGTGATTAAAAGTCAAGCAAAAATAAGTGAGACACTGCAGACGAGTTAGGGAGAGAAGAAAACAAAGACAGTGGTTAGTGTAAATACATGGAGTGGAAAGTCTGGCTGTTCTGCTCAGCCACTGCCCCTTTAGTTTAACAGTCACTCTCATTTTATCTCACAGGGCCTGATATAACACCACACCTTCGTCTTTATGAGTGTGAACTGGCCTCACACTAATTCTCCTCACACTCTCAAGGTCCTATTGTAGTAAACCTGTTTTTGACCCTGATGCAGTTGCACATAAACATGTCCTCAGTAGTGCAAGGCTAAAGCAGGTGTGCAGTATTACACGCAAATAAAGAGTCAACATTACCTGAGCAAAATAATCTACTTTAATAACCAGCACAGACTCTGGGATGGTTTGCATTTATATATATATAGATAGATAGATATTGTCTATAATGCAAATTCTATGGCGTTGGAGTGTTATCTCTTCCCCTTTCTCTATACATAAAGTGGTTTTTGGCACCAGCTGTATTGAGGAAACACAGAAGTGCAAACTGCCCAATCAGCTTGTTGTGACACAACCTGCCAGAAGTGCTTCAGATCTTAACCTGGAGATCGCAGCTTATTCTGGCTGGCAGAGCGGGACAGTGGTAGGCTCTGGCGAAAACGGTTCATCCTGTTGAACCCGAGGGGGATGTCGGCTTCTGACATGGTCTCCAAGGATTCGGCGGAGGCAAAGGAGAGCTTGGCCGCCTGGTCGGCCAGCCCAGACTGGGTAGACTGGGAGTGCCGTGGACTGCGGCTCTGTGGGAGGAGAGGTGACACAGAGACACACATTTATCAACTGAGAGGTTAAACCGGAGCGGAGAGAATGGATTGGACGTGGCCAATGGAGTAACACCAACTGAAATAGAGACAGTGAACACACAATGAGGCTACACACAATGAACCACATAATGAGATTAACCAGACCTTGACAATGGTTTAACTACTAGTCATTCACTATGAATTACCAGCTTCACAATATCTGACATCAGATGAATGCTGCAGCAGAGAAACACAATATAGTTGTACTCAAACAGCCCAGCTCTCCAGGGCATCAGCCTGTGTGAATCACGTACGGGTGGGAGAGGAGCAAAATTAAGCCGGAAACAGTGCTCCAGCTTAGCATAAGTTATGTCATGTTTACTCAACTCTGCACGCCTCCCACATGCCCTCATCCAAACTCTTGTCCCTGTGCAGCTACAAACTTTAAATGAATGCTTTTGGGATGGGAGGAGAAGCTCATGCAAATCCCGGGCTGTCACTGTGGGTTTATCCTGCTAGCCTATGCCCAGGTGTCTCTCACTGAAAGGCTGTTAGTGCAGCTGGGGCCGAGCTCACTGAACTGGCTCCCTGATCCCCCGCTGCTGCAGCGGCTGTAATGAGCTCCCAGAAAGCTATCTTCAGATTGTTTGGATGGCAGAGGCAGACACAGTACGGTGGCTGTGCCTGTCTCCACCTCCTTGCACCATTAACATTTTTTCCTCTTTTCAAGGATTTCCTGCTCTCCCTCCTCCTGTCTGAGTCAAACGGCAGCGTGGCTCTGCTGTGGGTTATATTAATGTGCTATTTAATTAATTTGAGATTCACAGCCGGCCGTCTCTGGGCTCACAGCAGTAAGCTGTTCAAATTCATTCATACACACACACGACACAAAACAGAACACATTTGTACATCCTTTTGTAACTGGGTATGATGCAAGGAAGCTATGCTGCACTTACAATCCAATCTTCTTCAATTAATTAATCATTTAACTCATAAAATATAAATAAACAAGTAAAGCAATAATGTTAATAATAAGTCACAATACAGCGAATATGGAAAACCCAAAACTGGCTTATATGACATAACATTTAGCTTAAAGAACCACTCTGCCCAAATACAGCCCCACAGAACTGCCTGCATGGCTGTAGCCAATTAATTGTGGAATGCATTTTCAATGAAAACTGATTATTTCTGATTCCCCATGGGCCAGTCCATTAAACAATAAGTTGTTACAGCACTACTTAAACAGTAACTAAACTACTATCATGTGTAATTTGCAATTCAAACAATCCCCAGTGCGTTTACAGGGCCAGCTACGAAACCCCCATCAGATCTGAGAACAGGAAAAATGCTATATATAGTGTTCCTCCATCGCTATCATACATAATTCATTTACACACACCCACGTACAGAATAATAGTGGTGGTGTCCAGTGATGGTGGTGGGAGACAGTGTCTGAGCACGCAGAGGGATGGGGATTCTGACAGATAACACCCACCATGTTTCCTAATAGGGTCATTTATCCAAACTTCGACCACACTGAACAACAATAACTCAGTCAGCAGCAGCATGAGCTGCAGGAGCCTCATGTCACATTCTGGTAAACTACCGGAAGATATACGACATTAGGGCCAAATGTGAACATATAGTCTACACATTCTTCTTACAGGCCTCACCAATCTGATGATGTAACAAAAGTTATATTTAAAAAGGATCGTATACATATGTACACACATATACACACTTACAGACACACACAAGTTGTTGCCGGGCAACTGGCAGACAATTGAGAAAGTTACCAGTTACAGTCAATAGTCTGACACATAAACCACCATTAGAACATCACTTTGTCTCTTTGGATTGAGTTTGGGTGGAATCAGGAAAACTTTTTTTTTTTTTTTTTTTGATATTACACATCACAGTCAAAAGACTATTTCTCTCCATCAGTATCTCCACTTGAGAGCAAATCAGGGCATCTTTCAAAATGTCAAACTAATCCTTAAAGACCTAAAACTCAAAACTTTCACAAGCTACACATCGCACGCTTAAAACTAATGAAAGGGTGAGGGGGAAGAAGTTTTGATATAACATCTGTTAGACTCGGAGTTGAATAAATCCTGGCATATATCCATCTCGGAGAAAGCACTGTAACGGAACAGCTGTCTAATTTCAACCCCATAACTCAGTAAAAGTAACCGAAATACATTTAGCAACGCAATTACAGCTTTCAGTTTGAATGGAAATGGCATCCATGTCTCAAACATCAGAGACGATTTTTCCCGAGAATATCTGTTCATTTTTTTCCTGCACAGCTGAGAGGGGAAAAAGTGAGCAAGTTCATGTTCCAAAAATCTTGAGATGTTGTACTGCTGCATGTCAGAATTTTATCTCAAGGCTAAATAACCTACTTGGAGCTTTCTATGAAAAGGAAAGTGAGTATACTGTGCTGCTGCAGATGACTGACGTTGCCTCTCACAATCACCGCATTTTAAATTTGTGAGATAGCTGAAAATGTAAAAAAAGAAGAAAGAAAACAACAAAAATAAAAAACAGCAAAGTATTCTCTGTAGGAAACCTGTGTATTCTTGCTGTGTAGGAAAAGCGATATAGTGGTGCTTTCAATGACTATGATGAAACTGCAGTTTCTAAATGTGCAGCTTCACCAAAGACGGTGCTATGTTTTCTCTTTTTGAGCTCGCCTTGTTACAAAAGCCCTGCTAAAACATTGACTTCCATATTGGTGGTTTATGTGAAATGAAAACTAAAAATATCTCTCTGCAGTGATTTTGCATTGTAAATGCTACATGCGAATCCACCATCTGGTCATACATCTGGCCCCGCAAGACACGCCAACGTTTTACATGCTGGTGTTCTCGACCTCTGAGGGAAACTGGTTCGATCTCCTTCTCCATTTCCTCTGCAGTCCTCCCATTTACACCTCAGCCTTTTCTTTCACTGCAATCCATACAGCACTCAGTTACTGTTCAAAACTCTACACTGTTGCGAGGCCTTGGCAGTACTGACGAAAAAGGAAGGAACAGGATGATCTTACAAGGAACATGAGCGAATGGAGTGGAAAGCGGGACATGGCAGCCTGACAACAGACCCTAGGCTACAAACTCCATTAGACTCAACACAGCCGCCCACCATGCCTTTTCTTGTTTGTGTGCCTGCAGACACAGGCATTAACGTGCACACATACACAAACACACACTATTCTCTTTTAAGGTCACGTTAACAGCAGATTTTTTTTTTTTTTTTTTTTAAATACCTTCTTTTTTTATATCTAGGAGAGGAAATTTGATGAAACACTACTTGACACTCCCCTGGTGTCTCACTAACTCTCCGGATCTCTTAACCTTGCTCAACAAGTTTTTTTTTGTTTTTTTTTTTCCCATCTTCACTTCAACATTAGTTGGCATTAAAAGTTATTTGCTCATCATCCACAAAATGTTTTGAAGAAAATTATTTTTAGACGAAGTGTATAGTTACTTTTCTTTCCTTTTGTGAGCACTGTTCAGAATGTGGTTGAATCACGTTTATCAGAAGTGCCAGAAAACTGCCTGCAGGCTGCAGTTTCGCTGTTGGTGTTAAAAAGTCCACACATGATATCCACTTCTTGCTAACCGTTTCCCCCGAGGGCAGAATTCCTCTGGACTGGAGTAAGAAATTAGTGAAATAAAAGAAAAACAAACATCTTTGGCTCCAGCGTATCAGATGGAGACAGTTGTTACATGGTTAAAGCTGCATCAGGGTAGCTTGCTTGTCATGCTGCTGTCTGTGTTTGAGAATTTTTAAGTACTTCAGCGATTACACTTTTATATGATTGGGAGATTGTTCCAGGCCAAGTTACACGTAAACGTGTCCTTGGATTTTTTTTTTATTTTTTTTTCCCCAGAGGTGTAAAATGAGTGTAGTTCAGTCGCTGTAGTGGTGCTGAGTATTTTCAGTAGGCAGCGGTATTGAGCTCAGATTAGAGGTGGTGGGCTGGGGGAGTAGGACGGTGTTTTGAGAAGCTTTACTGCCGAAACTGAAGGAAACTGAGCAGGATGAGGTGTCAGGTGTGTGTGTGTGTTGACAGCAAGTAGCTTTAGATCTGGAGCCACATGGAGTATTTTGGTTCTTTCACTTAATGTTTTACAACCACTGTAGCACCTTGTGGTGCCAATAAATAAATTCTAAGCCTTGCTGTGTGGTGATGAAGCTACCTCACTTGATGGATGTTTTCGGCTGCTACAGAGCCACGTCAGGTGATAAACAAACATTTTTCTTTTTCTGGGAAGTGAAAAGACCCACATCAGAAATAAGAAATGATGTTTTGGAGTTGCAAATATTATATGTTAGTTGATTATCACCGAAACTATTATCTTTTCTGTCAATTTCAAAATGACTCATGATTATCATTATGTGTTTTGATGTTTTAAAGGCTGAATATTTTCTGCTATTCCATCTCATATCCCTCTTAACTAAATGGCTGTGAGGTTTGGCAGTTTGTGAGTCAAAAGAAGACATCTGAACTCATCTGAGCTGAGATTAGAAGTATATGAAATGATAACGAAAATGATTATCAGTTTTCATCAGTAAATGTTTTTCCATTTCCTGCTGTTTTTCTACATTTCCAGTCTTGCTAGAAATGTGTCTTTTTTTTATGTCTGACTGCTTTATTAAAAACTTTAATTATTTGACACCCATTCTTCACACACCCACATACTTACCTACATACTCATACCTACAAGGTTTTGCAACCACCCCGCAGAATTAAAAATTAAAAATCTTGCATAACAGATTTGTGTGACAGACAGGGCTCTGAATTACTTTTCATTTCACCCTTTCTTAAGGTTAAAGTACTTGCGGGAGTGAAGGACAAATTGCTTTTCCTTCTTGGAGGGTCAGGGCATTCAGGTATTGATATTCAGTAACATTTCCACTCTGTCTAAATGATACTGTGAGCAGGGATTCAGTGAAGACTACACCACAGATAAATTCTGCGCCGGTGTCTCGCACGCATGCACATCAATATGTTCTGTGACTTATTTAACCTCCCCGCCTGCCTGTGAGCTGTGGTGCCACAACAGAGTAATTCCCTTTACAATCCATGGCCAGTTAGCAAATACACTAACTCTTTAAATTAAGTATAAGTTATAGGCACTTTCAATATGCCATCAATTCGTCTGTCCTACCTGTGAATAAAATCCATTCGGCAGCCCAGCCACTGCTTGAGAATTTCTGCTAATGTCAAAGCATTATTTCAATAATGTCTCAGTGGCATTTCTGAAGTGTCTTCTTAATGTCTAAGTCTGTCTGAGTAATACTCACATGACTTCTAGCCATTAATGCTAGCTGACTGAGGTATCATAAATCCTGAGAGAATCGTCTTCCGCAGATTAAATGGAGCTGGAGAAGTTTAAGCTGTCTCTACCCCTGACACCTCTGTCACCGCAATACACACACACACACACACACACGGCACAATCGTACACTCGCACAATGCCCAGAGAGCCAAGAGATATCGAGTGAGCTGGCTGCTGCAGGAGCCAGACGACCGGGGAGATAGGCTGGTGATGCCTGAGGAGTCTGGTGTGATCCCACAGCACAAATGACACACACTGCACACACACTGGACATAAAGAATGACAAACACACAGTGACACTTAGACACGGAGCACTGACCTTAAAGCTCCAGTAGTTAGGCTGTTGCTGTGAAGTTTCATGAAGGGGGGGAACAAAAAAACCAAAACAAAACAAAACAAAACAAAACAAAAAAAAAAAAACAGGGAAAGGGGGGAGACAAAGTGAAAAGTTAGATGGTTAACAATGGTTTGAGTTTACTGATATAAAAAAGAAACTGGAGAGGAGACAGAAGTTTCAGGCCTTTGACACGGAAATTCAAAACATCTTCCACAAAGAAGCATGGTCATTCACATTTTCTAAATTGTTTGTGTGTTACTACTTCTCAGCACGATCGTTAAAGTGTGTTTGGTTCTAATGCGGGGTGCGGGGGCTGCGTTTTGCAGGTGTCGGGTTACAATGCACCTGAAACAAGACTGCACTGTTGGCTGCAGCTGGTGAAGGGGAGGAAATGAAAAGAATGAAAGAAAGAGTGACTCTGTTGTTGTGACACTGGCCTCGCTCCCAGACATCTCCGCCATAGGCAAGCAACAACCGCTCCGTCTCCTCCTCGCTCTTCGCCTGTCTCTTTCACTCTCCATCCACCTCTTTTCCTCTGAACCGTTCTACCTCACCTGATTTTTTTTTTTTGGCCGGCACATGGCTGTATATCTCATCTGTCCATTCGCTCTCCCTGCTGCTCTTCCATGTTTGAAAAGGTGCCTGCATGTTGCCGGTGGCCTCAGTAAGTCGGCTTTCCATTAAAACATAGTTACGTTACAGTTAAAACCCGGCTGAGCCACCGATGGCCTAGAAATACCTCAAAATGACAGGGAAAATTAAAAAAAAAAGGATTGGGGAGAGTTCATGAATTTTAATTTTAATCCAAACTCTTATTCTAGTTTTTATCCTTATCTGCAGGCAATTTTCAGTCCATTCTGTGTCACTGCCAAAGGACCCACATTACTCTCCAGGCAGAGGAATAATAAAAAAATAAAAAAATAAATTAAATAAAGTAAAAACACTGGCAGGTTTTGATTCATGATAGGAAGTTTTTTGTTTTTTCATTATCAGCCTTCCACTTTAATACTGTCTCAACAAACACTGAGATGATTTCAGTAAACATAAGCATCAGGGGTAACATCATCCCTGATTACAACCTTATTGTAATCTAATCTTTCACTTAATCTTCTCTCATTTGGCCTTGTTACCATTCTTCTATTCTTTTTCCACTTCACTCTCTCTTTACTTCTTCTTTCTTTTCTCTCTCTTTTTGGAACAATCTCTTGTTTGATACAAATGTGTTCTACTTACAGCAAACCAGTGTAATATGTCCTGGGCTAGAGAACATGTAGTCAAACCCAGGCCAGACAGGTCATAAAGGCTGTGTCCTACTTTCACACAACGCAGAAACAGTATGCAATATGTGCTGCTTGTTGATAATACATGCACTTTTAGTAGGTAAAATTGGAAATATCATAGCATTTTATCATTTTAAAATAAATAGGAGAAGACAGAAGCCTGAAAATACTAAATACTAACTGTATTGATGTAAGTATTGTGTACTGCCCTGCAGGAAAACCAACATAGTTCAATCACAACTTTGAAAAAACACTTCACAAAGAGAGCTCACTTACAAATTATTTAATTATTTATTTTTATAATTTTTAAGGTGTTCAACAGCTTTTCGGGCACTCCCTGAAATTACTTTCCAACTTTAAGCAACAATTGTTTTGGGGTTTTTTTTTCTAATTTTCTCATTTAATTCTTAACTTTAAGAATAACAAAACAACCAAGCAACAAAAAGGCGCTCCCTCGCTACAGGAAGTGCAGCTGATCACTAAAATAATTTTAGATGATCCCAAATCATAAGATGTCAAAAAACTTTATAACTCTAGAGAGAGACAAGGAATCGTTTCAGTAAGCCACTTCTTAAAACAAGCATGGAAGATATATTTACATTATCCCAGAGTGACACCTTTAGTAAAGAAATATGAAAACATGCTAGATCCCAAATGGCACTTTTAAAGCGAGCCAAAACAGGAGGCACAGAGTCTGGGGTCAATTTGTCTCCAAATAATTATACCAAACAGGAAAAAATCCTACTCATGCGGATGAGAGTTTCTGTTTCCTTGCTAGTTGCCCTGTATGTTTATATAAAAAGCAGTATGCTCCTCAGAACGGTGAGTGATCAGAAGCCATAAATCATGCACAGGCTGCTTAAATGGAAGTGGTAGTTGGTCAGACTCAGGAGGGAGGGATCATGGGTAAAGTAGGTCGCAGATATGGATAAGATAACACATTTTGGACCCGTGCTGGCCTTGACCCACTCGCTGTGTGCCTGGCACTCGTTCAGCGTGGCCGGCCTCTAAAGCTTCGGTCTTGACAGCCCGTTGGACTGCCAGCGGCTCAGGGGCAGCGCCTGCGCATCGTAAATAATTGCTGCCCACTTGCTCAGACATTAATGATTTTATTTTTCCCCCCACAAAGCTAAATGACTCCAAGAGCTTCAATGGTGCAGAAGTGATGTGTGGTCTTTTGTGTCTGTTAGTGCTGGTGTTTCACTGTTTGTTGATTTAATGAGGCTTACTCCCAGTTCTCAGGTAAAGTAAACACAGTCATTCTTCACCACCTCTTGTTGTTTTAAACGTTGCACTGTGGGCAGCTGCACATATCCTGAACTTGGACTTTGAGATGCAAATATTGCTCTTGAAGGGTGTGAGAGCGACTGGAACTGAACTGTAAAGCAACAATTTCATTTGCCAGTGACAGCTTTAATCATCCAATCATCAGTGCAATCAATGCAGCTGTCCTGCATGGAATATTTATTCATGGTTATGACGCTGATCCCTGATGACAGATCAAACTCTTGACTTACGCTTTACTGTTTAGCTCGGATGTCCATGTTATAATTTTGAACCTCCAGTTGGATTAAATATGCTGCCAGGGGGGCACACAAAGAAACTGAGATATGTTTGTAACGTTAGACTAAACTTGGGAGTTGACCACAGAGCTCCAACACACGGACGTTGCCTCGCAGAGTGGAGCGCTGCATTACCTGACCTGCATGTAAAGCAGGCTACACTCACACCACCCCTCCTCCACCTTATCTCTTTCTCATGTCGTCATCCTCTTTGCACCCCCCGCCCCCCTCTCAATCATTCTTACTCTTTGCATCCTCCGGTCCAGTTTGGTGTCTTGGTATTACCGCAGCCTTTTTCCTCCTACTCCCCCCCCCCCCCCCCCCCTTTCTGTATTTTACAGACACCCACATCAGTCTGTACGGTGCGTTTAATGCTCACTCAGACGGATGAATAAAAGGCTCTGTGTACAGTTTATAATATCATCCACTCAGCCAACATCTATCCTGGGTTTCTGCTTTCTGAGCATATGCACACCATCACCACAACAACCACAACAAACATAACAGGCGTGGAATCTAATCCCAACTGGCACATCTTCATCCTACATGCGCACACACACACACAAACACACACAGAGATAGAGAGAGAGAGAGAGAGAGAGAGAGAGAGAGAGAGAGACACACAGACACACACACGCACTCACTCTATACAGCCTCTGGCTTCCAGTTTCAAGCTCTCAGTCCTGTCTCACCTGCAGTGCACCTGTGCCTGTCCACCACTCCAGTCATCCCAGGCTGTCCGTCAGGTGCAGCGAATCCTCATCGTGTTTTTTCCCCCCCGTCTCTCCCTCCCTTTGCTTCTCTTACCCTCCCTCCCTCTCTCTCTCTCTCTCTCTCTCTCTCCCCGTCAGTCAACCTCCCTCTCTCTCACCCTCTCTCTTGCTCTCGCCCTCTTTCTCTCTGTCTCGCTCTCGAGTAGCACATGCGGCGGAAACTCTTTATTTAATTCATTACAACACCAGCCGATTAACTCCTTCGCAGATGGGTGCCTGCTCATGCTGGTGCTGGCTAATTGAGCAGTGGGCTGCTTGAGTGGCTGCTCTGCTCCTCCCCAGCTCCTCCCCCTGCTCGCCCCTTCCTTCCTTCCATGCTGTCCATGCCTTGAAAATCCACAAGATGACAAGGATTCCTGGGTTCTGTCACTTCCTCCCGCATACTGAGAAGATGCCCTGTCACTTTAGGACTGTCCACTCCTCCAGCTGCTGCCTCGATTTTTCTTTTCTGTTTCTTTCTGTCTTTTTTTTTTTTTTTTTACTGTCTATCCTCCACTTTGTATTCTCGTCTCCGGCTTATCGTACAATCCCTCTGTCTCCACACAATCTGACCTTTGCAATGTAATATCCCAGTTTGCCATATATGGAAGAGGTTTCCAAGGCAACTACAGACTCCACTTGTCTTTCACACGCCTTCCCTCTCTCGCTCCCTCCCTTTCATTGGCTCCAGTCTTCCCTGATGTGCTTTTCTGTCACGTCATTGTGGTTTTTGTTTGGGGTTTTTTTTTTTTTTATACATACACAGCAGCAATGCTCAAACAAAAGGAGAGCATGTTTGTGTACAGTACAGTTTTTCCATTCAGTCTAAATGAAAGAGAGGTAGGGAACAATATCGATCATTAGTATATTGTGCGTTCAGCATGTGCATGTGTGCGACTTTCTGCCTCCTTTCATATCTCAGCGGGACCAGCTTTGCCATTTAAGTTCTGCACGAAGACAAGTTTGGCCGTGACAGCTTGATGACAACTTCTGTGAACACAAAGACCACCTGACAGCCTCCTCTAACGCATTTACTCTCCCTCCATTATCTCAATGAACACAATGTGAATCATTGTGCTGCTTTCACTCTAAATGTTATCTGACAAGAGCCTTATTGTTGCTTATTGATACACATGACTCCATCTGTCTCTCCATGTACAGTAACATAATTTGCTGGCGCAGTGACAAAAGAATAACCCCTATGACATGCATCAATTAATACATGTCAATTTGACAACGACATTTGGGTGTTCACCAACAAAAGATACTGTGCACAGCCACAATTCTGTTGAAGAGCATACCTGCTCACGCGCAGACCTCTCTGAAGTGCCCCTCATGCTGGCGTGGGAGGGTGAGGGCGAAGGTGGGTTGTGGTGCGGGCTGTGGTGCGGATGCTGCAGTTGCTGCTGCTGCTGTTGCTGCTGCTGCTGCTGGTACTTGCTCTTCAGATGATCCATGAAGGCGTCCCGTTTGCGCTCCATGTCGGCCTTGTGCAGGTTGGTAAGTGCCTCCAGGCTCTGGGCGGCGCTGACAGTGTGGCGGTGCTCCGACGTGTGCACCAGGCCCACATTGGAGAAGCGCCGTGCGCTGTTCCCCAGCGTCCGGTATTCCCGCGGATATTCCAAGTCATCTGTCGAGATCATGTGAGTGCCACCACGCTCGGGATCTGAAGGGTAAGGACAGAAGAGGAGAAGTGGGGATGAAGGAAAGAAAGGAAGGGAAGAAAGAAGGAAAGGGTAGAAAGGGTGTAAGAAAGAGGTGAATCGCCACCCACACAGGCATGCAGAGGGAGTTAAAGGTGGAGAAATACATACAGACCGGACAGACACACACAGGTAGGAACAAATGGAGCAGAGAAAGGAACGGTGGAAAAATTAAGGCACAGAGGGGATAGGAGAGAGGGAGGGAGAGAGAGAGAGAGAGAGAGAGAGAGAGAAAGAAATGGGATGGGATGTTAGACTATTTGCCACCAGGACAGAGCAGTTCCCTGAAGAATTATTGATTTCAAGTTCTGAAGGGAAGGAAAATGAGAAATGTAAAATGCTTCTGCGATAGATCAAAGGAAGAGGCTCAGACTGAATTTGTTTTGCTGGATATTCCATTGTGATAGGCCTGCTCGTCATCTTAAGGGGCTTTTCTTTTTTTTTTCTTCAGAAACAGATGAAAACAAAGTGCTTAAACTTGAGTGACTGAAAGTCAAGTGAGAACATATTGGAGCACTTCTTTCATTTCTGTCCTCGTTCTCTTTCACACTCACTCCTGCCCTTCTCTCCAAGCTGTCCCTCCATCCCACGATGCCCTCTGCTACGTT
The DNA here is from genome assembly GCF_900963305.1 of Echeneis naucrates. NCBI lineage: Eukaryota > Metazoa > Chordata > Actinopteri > Carangiformes > Echeneidae > Echeneis > Echeneis naucrates. The sequence goes on from NC_042518.1 coordinate 5,567,219, forward strand.
CTTTACATATCCTCACCGTCACTCATCTCTGGAGGTTTACTGGTTTGCTGTCCATTTTTAAAGAGGCCCATCACTCTGACAGCTTGCGGCCTTTAATCAGTGCACTAACTGACAGACAACACAGCCAGAGGTGGAAGGCACACGGGAAGGGAAGGGAGGCAGCCGGCAGGAGACAGCATGGTTACACAAAAAAAATATGTAACTGAAAAAAACAAAACAAAACAAAAAAAACAAAACAAAAACAAACAATAAACGTGACGCGTGATAAAAGCAGGGAACCATTGGCCCGGTCAGTTACCTTGCTTAGGAAAACAGGCCCCTGCGTTGGCTAGAAGAGAAACATGCCAAGGGTTAATTTGTGTGTTTGTGCACAAATGTGCAAACAAACACACCACAACATAGTCACATGACCATCAGAAAAGTGCCATCAGGCCACGATAACACTTTCTCTGAATTACAATTAGTTAATGCATTATGTATGCATTATAATGTATTCATAAGGTAGCTGTGGCAAGATGTCTGTAATGCTAATACGGGTAAAATAGCCTGAATGGGAAATGACAGTAGTCATGCATTTTACACAGTAACACATGTAATCATTAACAAATAAGTAATTTTTGAAGTAGCAAGAGACTTCAGAAATGGATAATGATAATAATTCTAAAAATAATAATAATAAAAAAAAAACTGTCAAACAAAAGGAATAAAAAGTGCAGAGGCTTGATCGGGCTGAATGAAGAGGACCACCTGTATATTAAAGACTCATCAGCATCATTAGGATGAACTGAGCGAGAGCACAGCAGAGGGAGGCTCTTTGGGGCAGAAGCAACAAATGGACGGTTACTGAACGCAGAGGAAGAGGATGAGGAAACTGGCCACATGGAAGCTGCAATGCTCTCCAGTGGACAAACCTTAACAGGGAGGGAGTCTGTGAAGGGTAGGTCTGCGCCGACACAGCCGCAGTCAAACGGCATGCTGGTCATGAGCCCACATTCATTCTTGCAGAGATACAGCACCCGAGTGTGATCAGCTGTTTCAGCACCCTGCCTCTACATCCCATACATTATGAAGTGCTGATAAACTCAGTAGGGGTGAGGCGAAATAGATTGACCTCCTGTTTAATAGCATTACCATCGAGCTCTCGACGGCAGACCAAAGCCGTCGGACATGTTCATCTGGCCCCACTTGCAGCCTCCCAGATCTCTGCTTTACACTTCATTAGGCTGCAGCTTATTGTGTATCAGTTAACAAAGATCTGACTCAAGGGCCCCATTACAATGGCTGGCAAAACTGGGCCTATGTACTCCAGATATTGTGACTCAGCATTCTCAGTGAAAAGCTGAGTTGGCTAGTCTGGCTTATGAAGCTGTGAAGAGATCTAGAAACTCCATCAATAATAACATTATTAAGATTTTAAGTTCGATTTTGGAACGATTTGGGCACAAACAGAGGTTAAGATCATGGATTTACTCAAGTACATTTGATGTGATGATACTAAAAAAGTAAATTGCTGTATCCCTGCTCTGGAATACTGCCCGGAAACTTTCCAGTGTGCAGTATGTGAATATACTACACTGCAGAGGTGTATATAAAGTCCTCATCATGATAACAACATGAATAAAGGTTGTGTGGGCAGGAGCGCAAGAATAGAAAATGGGAACAGGTTCTTCATCTTTACTTCCGTCATTGACAGCCAATATATTTCTGCATAAGCTGGCAGACAATATCCCTGGCAACCAAAACAATCTGTGCAAGCCCACGCAACAGCAGCATCATTTCAACCTACATAAAAGGCTCATGAAGGCGGGTTGCTGGTGGACCCTTTATCACAAGAAAGCAATGTTTGTCAGGAAATCCGGGTCTGCAGCAGGCCAAATAGCAGCTACAAAGACTCCACCTCCAGGTAAAAGGTGCAGTCTGCTGGTCGAGGAAATAATAGCAGGACTTGAATGACAACGGGAGCCCAAAATCAGAAGATCTATGAGCTCAGCCAATGAGGCCTCAGCTGCACTGTCAAGATAGAGCGCGCATTCAAGAGCATTAACCTGCCTGAATAGAAAGCGCCTGCTGCGGTGGGCGTGGAGAGATAAGACAAACAGAGGGGGAGAAATGACCTGCATGGAGAAAAAGATACTGCTAGGCAAAAAAAAAAAAAAAAAAAAAAAAAAAAAAAAGGACAAGGAGAAATACAGTGAGAAACTCCTTCTAGCAGGCTGATTAAACGCTGCAACTCATTTTGTCTTTCGCTGAGTGTATGTAAAACAGATCAAGGCTAAAACCTGCCTCCGTCATTTGAGTTGGCTCCAAAGATGGACGACGAACCACAAGAAAGATGGCAAATGTATTCATTAATTTTTTTATTTCAGAATTTTAATAACTAGTGATGTTCATGTTTTCCCTGTCGCACATAAGATCTGTCCTGCATTTAACTGAGATATATATTCTCCCTAAGATTTTACTTTTTAGGTCAACAGTCTGCACTGCCTTGAGTGGGTTATTTATATTTCTATGCATGTGTGCGGGACGAGACATTTGCCAACCCTCCCACAACAATTATGAACACTTGTGTGTATTCTTTATCACCACGGGCAAATTTATACTTTATTTCCCACCAATCGCCTGCTAAACTCTTAATACTTTCAACTTTCAAGGAATGACTGCTCAACATATGCAGGGACATATGGTTTGGAAAAATCAGGAGAGCGCTTTGATGAATTTGGAGGAGGGAGGCAGAGCAGCCTCATATTTTCTGGGCAAATTAACAAGTGGGTCAGAGGGAATTGAGGGTACAGGGGAGTCTTCAAGTAGCCCAGAAGGATGAGAAAGCTGCAGACTACACTTATGCAAACAGAAGTCTGAGGTCTATATCTAAAGTCAGAGGTACTTCAAACGCTTTGACTCTAAAATTGCAGCCACAGCACAATTTGAGGATACTGGAGCTGCCCTTGCATTAATGCATAATCTGTCGTCACCATGAGGACACAAAGGTTACTTCCATTAATATCTTTTAGGGCTGCAACTATTTCTTCTATTATCAGTTAATGGGCAGGATATTTTCTTCATTATTCAATGAATAGCCTCGTGTTTAAAACATCAGAAAATAGTGAAAAATGCTGGAATAAGAAATAATAATAATAATAATAATAAATGAGTCCAATTATCCTGCTTATCCTTTCTGGTTTCGGGGGCTGGAGCCAATCACAAGTGACTTTGGGTGAGGACGGGGGTACAGCCTGGACAGGACAGTCTATCATAGGCTGACAAATCACTCCTGTGGGAAACTTTAGAATAACCACTTGACCTAACCGTCATCTCTTTGGAATTCGGACAATCGATTATCTCACTTTAAACCCACACCCATCTTGCTGTTAGGCGACAGTCCTGATCACTCCACCACCCTCTAATATTCATAGAAAAGTCAGAGAAAAAACGTTGTGATTACATTCTTTCCGAGGAACCAGACAGGCCGTTTTCTGTTGCTGTGAAGCAGTAATTATTTGTGTGTGCTGTTTAATATGAAGCTTTTTGCCAACCCCGCTGACGCATACATGTCTCTGCACTGTTAGACGTCAGGGAAATGAAGTGGCATGAGTGCATAAATAAACATGTCCCCGAATACAGAACATCATGCCAGGACAACTTTTGGAGCATGTTTGCCAGTCAGAGCCGCGCATTTTAATTCCCTTCATTTCTGCATCATGTTATAAGACGAACTGCCTATTACCAAAGACACTGCCGCCGGCTACCAAATTCCTGTGTTGAATTATACGTTAAGTAATGTAAAGACATTCTTACAATGCATTGTAATGCAATCACAGATTTAATTGTATTGTTTAATTATTGTTATATAATGTATAATTAAATGTTTATGGTTTCATTTATCCTGTTTTTGACTTATTGTTGCATTCTACATTTCTTTACCTTTGTACTAAAAAAAAAAAACATTTTGCATGTTTCCAAATCTAATTTTATCAGTTAAAGATCATATAATCTAATCAGATTATGTGATCTTTAACATTTGATTCTAAAATGATGACTTCTAAAATGATTTTTGACTTATTGTTGCATTCTACATTTCTTTACCTTTGTACTAAAAAAAAAAAAAAAACATTTAGCATGTTTCCAAATCTAATTTTATCAGTTAAAGATCATGTTAAAGATCATATAATATAATCAGATTATGTGATCTTTAACATTTGATTCTAAAATTATTTAATAGCATTATTTAACATTATTTTCCCTCTTGGGGACATATAATTGCCCAATTGTTTTCCTGTTTAGAATTTTGGTATGAAAATAGACATCTCAGAAGGTAAAGAAGCTTATCTGACCTAAATGAGGTCTTTATGTAAAATAATGTTATGCTTATAATATGCACAAATTGCACATTTCCCCTTCACTCCCTGTGTAGCATTGTCTGTATCTCAATTACGATATTTCAGCCTGCTGTGGTATGTTATTTATACGTTATTTTAGACTTATTGTACAGTCTAGATTTTTTATTTTTCTCTTTTTTAAGTATTTTTCTCTGCTCTTCTATATTCTCCACCTTTTTTTCTTTGGTTCTGATGTTACACGGTAGAAGGCAAAAGAGCAAACAAAATTTCGATTCCTTGTATGGACAGAAGAATTGACAATAAAGTTGACTTTGACTTCTGTGACAATGCATGGTCCTCACCAGACACTCTGTTTTCACACTGATACACACGGATGGGAATGGCAAGGTGAGCTCTTCCTTCTGATACTCAGGCTAATTTACTGTGTGGGAGGCTGGCCGTGACTGTACAGGGCAAATAGACCGGCTGAATATTAACGAAGGAAGAAAGAGGAAAAGGGTTTTGTTGTTGCTGTTTGTTTGTTTAAATCAAGTGGAGGTAGGTTAAAGCAGCAAACAGCAAATCTGGTGTGTCTATTAAGGCTACAGGCAACAGGAAACAAACCAATACAGCTATGGCCTGCATTTGTAACTCTACACGCTCCGATGGGAACAGTTAAAGGCAATAGAGAGACGGGCATCTAACATTTAAATATAACCTTATAAAAACCACCAATCAGCCTAATAAAAACCCTGCAGGTCACAACTCCACAAGAAAATCATTTTAAACACCACAGCTGTGGGCCAAATAACCTGCAGTCCTATTAGGGGGGTTACAAAGACGGAGATTTAAACACTGACACGAGCTCACGCTCCGTCACTGGACTCTCCGTGATGCTGCTGCTGTGACACAACGGCAAATCCTTCAGAAAGGCACAAGAGCGAGCTGTATAGCACAGATCTTGAAATGTACTACGCAGATATATTAAGACATTTGGATTGAATTGAAAAAAAGGAAACTTTGATCTTGAAAGGGGAACTTTTTCCATCTCGCTCTCTTCATCTTGTGCTTCCTATGCTCTTGCTGGTGCCTTATATACACTTAACACAACAAGGCTGTGGGTAAAAATACACACACGGCAGCAGGTACGCGCATTTCACTTTTTTTCTTTCTCCATTAAGGTAATCTCTAAAAAGCTCCTAGGCACCGCTCTGCCAGGAGAGGGAAGTTAAAAGGGGTGAAATTGATGGCAGGGCATCGGGAGCCAGCCATCAGGAGGTCGGTTGGTCTCTCTGTCTCCACTGGACGAAATAACAGTCTGAGACAATACGAAGGCTCCAGACAGCCTCGTGTAAAACTGACTGAGACAACTGCAATGTGTTGCACCGCACAAAATGATGGTCACACCCCAGTGATCATTAAAATGTGCAAAAAAGGACGTTACACACCCATCTTTTCTCCTAGTGCCTTCAACTCTTTTTTCCATCATGTGACTCCCTCCCATCCACAACCCGCCCCACATCCTCTTTGTTTTCCTGAGCGATGCTGGGGAATACTATAGAGGCAGCCAAGCTAAAATTGCAGACATTATGTGGATCCAAGAAAGCACCTGTTAATACACAAAAGGCCCATACTAAAAAAAATTAGAGAGTGATACTGCTCCTCCATAACACCTCTAGGGCCTTCTGAAGCTGAGCAAATGAAAGATGTGGATTCGAGTGGAGGAATAATTCAAGTGATGATATGCAATTGTGGCAGAGAGAGGCAGAAAGTGAGAAAGGGGAGCGGTAGTTCTCTTTGTTTCACATGCCATCCTTGTAAAAGCCGACTGTCTTTCTCAGGAATAGCAGCGGTCCAGCAGCAGGTGAAAAGAGCGTCTTAATTATACCCTGTTGTTGAGCCCTGTCAGTCAGCGCACCACCACCACTGGGTGTGCGAATGAAGACTCTCCAAGCACACCACCTCATTACATTAGTGCTGCTCAGTTTATCTCACTGGGGAGGCAGCTGATACCTCGAATAAGATGCTAGAAGGAGACAAGCAGAGATAATAGAGTTTAAGAGGTGGTAGATGCAAGGATGTTTGGGTAGCGTCGAGCCTCCGTGCCTGCCCACAAACAGAGCTACATCAAAGTGCTGCATTTACTCTGGCGGCAGCGCATAGACCTCTGATCTCCACGGGGTGCAACGCTGACTGGCAGTCACAGGTGTAATATGCTTCAGTCAAAGTCCTCCACACCACGACATGGCTGCAGAGCGGTATAAATTAACCTTCACGTGTTTTACCTGGTGTTTTTGAGGTCATGGCGTAAGGTGAAGCAATTCTGTAGAGACTTTAATGTTGTTTTAAGAAAAGGTAACCCATCATGGCGAACATTGTTGTGGAGTTGTATAGTTTGATTTGAAATTTGCAAAAAAAAAAAAAAAAAAAAAGGATATAATTTAAAATATGGCTACGTAACCATCAAAGCACTTCTTTCTCATTCAGAGTCCTGGTTCTGTCCATTGATCCAAATGTTGTTAATATGGCAGAGACTGGAGACGGCAGGTCTGAGTCACCATAATCTCACCACATGACTGTTGCTGAAAGCACAACCACCTACCAGAGAGATCTAATGAGCTTGGCCCACTGTCACCTGCAGAACATCCACCACAAACAAAAGCAAACACACCTGAAATGATTGCTGAAATCTGATTACTTGTCACTCATCATGATTATTAAACGTTAATCTGATTGATCCCGACTGGAAATGCCTTCTCCCGTCGGCATACAGAGTCAGTTACTGAGAGGTCAAGGTCAAACACCGCCAACGTCTTTTGTTCACAACGAAATGAACGAGAAAGAAATGACAGCAACCTGTACTAAACCACACCTAGTTTATTAGATGAGATGATGCTACATCATCTCCACAAGTGCCAGCCACACTGGACTTGTTGCCTTTTCATTCCCCTCCCAAAAAAAGATTCACTGTACAACATGAACAGGAACAACATGCCATCAAAGAGATAGACTCCAAACAAACAGACATACATCTGAGCAAGTTAAACTCCATGCTGCTGTCAGAGATGGTGGTGCTGCTTCGGTATGAGAGAAGAGCCCAGTGTGCCTTCAAGCTAATCTCAGTGGATTCAGCAGAGCAGCACGATGAGCCAGCGAGGCAAGTGATGAAAGCAGCAACCAAACAAAGCATAGAAGAGTGGTTTCTGAGCTGGGGAGCAGCACCACCACTGGCACCACCCGGCTCACTTCTCTTCTACGTTTCTTCTCGAGCACACTAACCTCTGACAACCATGCCCTGAGATCTACATTTGTCTTCCCTTGAAACCATTTCACGATTATTAGTTCTGTCTTTTCAACTGCAGTCATAAACGATGCATAAGCTGGAACCCTCACAGAGTAGAGTAGATCAATAAACGCCACACAGAATAACAGTCCTATTCTCTGAGAGAATACAACATGAACACATGTAACAAGCTGTTGTTTTTGATGACATTGACTTTAGGATGGAAAACAAGTAAAAACAGGGTTGTTGCAGCGAGGGCAAGAGGTAGGAGGGAAAGCACCACGGATGGAAAAAGCTGACTTTCCTGAGGGCTTGAATGTGACTCATAATCATGTAAACAGACCGAATGCAGGTGGACGAAAACAGGTGTGCTCCAGCCACATTCACATTCTCCCCTCATAAAAACATCTGAACCGCATGGAAAGTGCTGCCACTTCGTATAAGATGTGTAGATATTAAAAAGACACTTTACCTTCAGTACGGAGCTGCCCGGTCTGACCAACAGGGGGAGCTGCAGTCACTGAGTAATTAAAAAGTGAGCATGAAATGCTAAAAGGTGGAGGTCACTGGTAACAGAGATACTCATGATAGCTGCTGAGGACTTCATATTAAATCCTTCACATCTAATAGGTCCCACAGGCCCTGTAACACCATCAGCCAAGAACATGCATACTAACGCACAGCTACACACACACACACACACACACACACACACACACACACACACACACACACACACACACACACACACACACACACACACATTCAGATAAATGTTAGCTAACAAAGTGCTGCGAGGCACCCACTAACTGCGACATGACTGACAACTAGGGTGAAAATTGGTTGACTAGCACAAGAAGGCGAGAAAATCTAAAGGCATAAATTGGAAGATTGGAGAAGCCATCTCTATCTGAGCTGATACACAGAGCATCTGAATATTCATGAGATGAGTGGGGTTATTATGAAGGAGGAGGGCAACATGAGGAAGACGGAGGAAGATGGAGTCGTAAATCTTCTCACGATAATGCTCCTGTATTGTGTTTGTACAGTAGATTTTGTGTTCCCGTTACGTATTCACCGTAGAAAATTGTATAAAAACAGGTTCAAATACATTCTGGGTACATCTGGGTTCTGATCAGTGATGAAATGAAATCTTTGTGATATAAAAAGGGCTGCTTGGTAACGAACCAACATACAATTACCCTCCCCAACCCTGCAGTGCTACAAAGCTTGTTAGCCACTTTTGGTTTGTGCACTATAATGGTTGAGTCTCGCTTTTAAGTTTCTTCCCATCTCCTGGAAAAAGATATGTTATTGCTGGGTTACACATTAGCCATAATGTCAGGTTTGTGTTTCTGTCAGTTTGCAGCAAAGGAGTCAGAATAAACTAACAACAAATTGCTACCGGCAGTCAAAAACTTAAACGCTGATATTATTCTACTGATTTGTTGCAGCAATATTGACCAAGAGCAAACATAAGGAAAGAAAAAAGACGAGTCAATTTAGATTCTAAAATGTTTAAATATAAATACATATTTGAAATATCCATTTTACTCAAAAGATATAGTGAAACTAAAGTAAAATTTTATTTAAGTACAATCGGACAGTATTTCTTATTTCTGCACATCCTTGAATTCAGGTCATTACACTTGATCTGGACAGGTCATAGTTTCTGTCTGTTTCTTCCGTCAAGACGCCAACATGCTGACAGCACCAGGCTGATTACACAACAACTTTCTGCAGGCATATTGCCAAGCCTGACATTTGGAAACCAGAGCTGTCAAAACTTCCAATCTGTACATTATGAGCACAGGAGCTCGTAATGTACAATGTATCTTCTTTTTGTTGTTTTAAAAATGTTGCAGGAATTTTTAGGTTCTCAATCTGTCAAAAACACTCCCGTCAGCAAAACCACCGGGTGCATAATGAGAAGGCATATTGTAAAATAAATGAGTAAGAATATGAAAAATGGCAATTCGTGTACCAGATAGAAAGTTCAGTGTTTTCTCTCAAGTGGGAGGAAAAAACAAAGAAAAAAAAAAAAAACAGCCCATTTTATTCTGCCACAGTAACTGGACATGCAAAATGGATTACATCAATTATCTGAAGAGCGGTTGAAAAAGAATAATACTGATGGTTTGAGATGGCACGGACAAGAGAAGTTATGTCACAGTCCTGATTCAGCTAAAATTCAATTCCACCTCCTCCGATAACAGCTGAGTTACTAAAATCCACCAAGCCAAACAGAAATAACACTTAATTTTTATAGACTGCCTGCCAACAATGAAGACCTTACTCAAAGCTTTTATTTATTTTATATTTAACCAAAGTAAAAACCACAGTCTTCTGGTAGAAATGAAGGGTAACTGCAAAGCATATACAGAGCTTTTTTTGTTCTATCTAATTAAAAACCTAAGTACCACAATAATATCCATAACAAGATTACTACAAGTTCTACTCAAGTCAGTAAAGGGAAAGCCAAAACCTGATTTGTGCTGCTAAGACTGGAGAGAACTAAGGTTTCCTAACGGTCGTGTAATGACGTGTAATTTGCAGTAAATCTTGCCATCACTGCTGGTTAAGACGATCTCAGCTGGTAGGGGAGCAGCAACATGAAGGTTGCTGCTTTTAGAGGGCAGGATTACAGAGCTGGCTTCAATGCGTGGTTTGTTGCCTGCACTCTTGGTAGACGTACTTCCAAGCCTTCTGTAGTATTAGCATGCTGACAGGCTAACCTAACAAGCGCTTTCCCACAGGAACACATCTGTTGTCAGATTAGATTAGCACTGGCCATGAGCTATCAATCAAAGTGGTGAATTACATGACAAACTGAAATTCGTTCATCACTTACATCAGCTGATTAAATGATTTACCAGAACAGATGCGGGCAGGAGTGTTTGGAAGAGACGAGGGATGTTGGGAGAGGACGCATTCGGCGCCACGAGACAAAGAGAAGCCACGGTAAGCTACGAAAAGTGAGAAGAATTTGTCTGGAATTCATCTGCCGCTGAGACAAAAGCATCCCTGGCAGGAAATGTGGCTGCATTTCAGTCAGCAACTATGTAATTTAATGGGTTTACTACCTTCGCAGGAGTCTATAAAAAATATATATAAATATCTATTAAAAATGATGCACTAAGCTTGGTATTTGACTTTAAAATGCACAAAAGTGCAGTAACCGGTGACAGTTGCCTCTGTAGCTGACTAATAGTCATGCAGCAAGGCTATTGATCCACACACGTGGTGTGTTTGTCGGTGACAGGTGTGATGGGGAGGCTGGGCTGCAGAGATAGTGGGGTGCCAGGTGATTAGCACTTAAAGCTCTGCAGCACCAGCAGAAAAGCCAGGCACCACAGCCAAAGGCGAGGACCTTGGAGAAGAGTGACAAAGGGCAAGTTCACAGAGAGGCTGGGGGGGGGGGGGGGGGTGCGCACTTTCACACAAGTGCTGATTTTCTTCAAAATCACAAGAAAAACATTAGCAATTTTCCTCGTCAGTGAGAATTACTCTGACAGTTTAATTTAAGTGCTCTTACTTTAATTAAAAGAGCATCAAGGATTAAAAAAAAAAAAAAAAAGCTCAGACGAACTGAAAAAGAAAGAAAAGTGATCAATCAAAACAGCCAGTCATTATCCGTGATCAGATTGGTCACCTAGGCAACAGGTCAGCTGCTTTACAAACTGCAGCTGGCACCAGGACCCCCCACACAGCCAGTGACGGATGTGGCACGAGGAGGGCAGCAGAGATTACAAGTTGCTGAGTCAACATGGCTCAGATGTGTGTGATGATGCTGATGGTCATGTGTCTCAGTACAAACTGCTCTCTGTCAGCTGCCACCAAACAAAAGGCAAATGGAGAGAAGGATGGGGGTGGCTGGTGGATTTTCCTACAGCTGGCTCACGGGAAAATGAGTTTGTGAGTTTAGTTGAAATTATAAATCATTTTTGCGTTGACAAATATCTCCGATCTCTGAGGTGAAGTACATCAAAAACAGACACGCTGATGCGGCGTCACAAGCACAAAAATGCCAATTTTCTTTGGAGCAAGGTGGAAACAGCGGCAGACATCAGAGATGAAACCCCCACCTTTTACACTCCAGCCTGCTTGGGAGGGTTTTGTCACGCCTGTTGAGATCAAGAAACAAGTGGGGAGATGAGTGGCACACAGCAGTCCCTAGTGGGGTGTTGGAGTAATTGCTTGTTTCACTGTTCCCCAGAGGATATCAAAAAGAGAGCTGCAAGGAAGCACTGCAAAACAGCAGCCCCACCTCCTGTTTCACATCCCCCATCACCCTCTGCTGCCCGCCTCTTTGCCTGTGTCGCAGAAAAGGCGGCAGCAGAATGCCGCGACCTGAGAAATAAAGCTTCGTGCTTCACTTGGGCCCACGGTCCTCTGTAGAGTCAGAATGACTGCCAATGTTTTTTCATTATTATGGTAAAGCAGCATATTAAAGGAATTCAATTGGAAACTCATAATCTGACATTAGTCTGGTTATGGGATGGAAATCTCACCTTTACGTCTGATGTTTCGGAGAATATTTGACTTTGGAAAAGACTTGGACCTTCCTGTATTAGTGAAGTGAAATCCTTGTATGTTAATCGTATAATAAACTTGAGCTGAAATTGAAGCCAGCCTTCGCCGGACATTGTTTCAAGAAAGTAATAATATCAATAACATACAAGCTTCCACGGTAAACTCCTGCTGTTTTATTAGTCCATGTGATCTGGGCGCTTGCACGTTTATGCTAAAATAATAGTTTTGTCTCAGTCTTTAAATGCTGTGGCATTTGTAAACACTTTTACAAATTAGTTTGACACGTCTATGTTTCATTCCTGACCAGCCAAAAATGGAAAAAAAAGCTTATATCTGTTCTCAGCTTTTTGTTTGTTTGCTTTGTTGTAGGTTTTTTTTTTTTTTTTTTGGGTTAGTTTTTCTTTCTTTTTTTTTTTTTTTTTTTTGCAGCAGAACAGACATTTTTCTGTGCTAAAGAATAGTTTTCTTTGGGTTCACTGCGCTTTAATAATGAAGTGCTACATCACATCCGGCTCATTCATCACTTACTCCTTGTGTGTGTTTCATTGATTGGACAGACCACTTTAGTCCGCACACTAATGGACACGCAGTAATATATGCTGCATCATGTGCATGTCTGCGTTTGGATGCTGATTTCTCCCCTCACCATTCACATCGTCATTGATCTATGTACACATGCATTAAGGGTATTATCTCATTATTGGGCTTCTTAAGGCAACAACACATCCTCCTCCTCCTCCTCCACCTCCTCCTACCGCTCCCCGTGATGTCTCTGTCCCTCTCTATCGCATGCTTCCACCGGTGCTGTCTGTGTTTCGTGCAACTCGTTCGGGCTGGAGTGCACAGGGATGAAGGGGCGGGGCAGCCGTGCAGATGGATGCGTGGGATTCTGTGGTGATGTACTGCAGGTGAGCGGGGAAGAGCAGCCAGTTGGCACGAAAGAGGAGGAGGAGATGACGAGTTAGACATTAACAAGCTGTCACTGCCAACACAACACAGCGCCCACTGCAACAACAAAAACAAGAAAGACAGACAACCCCCTGACAAGCCTGGTGTTATAAACAACAACCAAACAGGCATGCTCTCTGTTCCACCCACAGAGGAGAGGCACAAACCGCCGGTCAGGGGATGTTCACATGAAAATGAAACCTACACGGGGAAATGAGGGGTCTTGTTGTTGTTGTTGTTTTTTTTTTTGCTATAAACAGCAGCTTTAGTTGTTAAAAGTTAAAAGGGAGAATGTGAAGTTTTCCGTCCCCTGCCAAATTAACCTCAGTTTCTCATCTCACCCCCCAAATGGCTTACTGCAGCAGGACGGGGATTAGTGAAGGATAAGATTTTTATTGATTTTTTATTTTTTTTTACTGCTGCATTCAAAACCAATTAGAAACAAAACAAAACAAACACAAATGAAGTGCATCTCGTGACAGCTTTGCTTTGTTCTCTTTTCCTCTTTTGCGATGTCAGAGATTCAACAAAACATTCAACACAAGGTCTCCCATTCCCCAAGCTGACTTCACAGGAACATCAAGGGATATTTGATCAAAATGGAGTTTTTGGTTCATAATTAATATATCGCCTTTTAATGTGTGAACGCTATGATCATGAACGTCTCTAACAACGTTCTTGTTACAAGTATATTTTTCACAAATTTTAATCATGCAATGGGATCGAAAGCTCCTGGGGATTGATGCAGACATCCTAACATTTCCCGGTGAACAATACTTAGAGCATCAAGTAACATTTAATGAAGTAACAATGACATTTATGATGCGTCCTGAGGGCTGATCCGATCAGATGTTTTACATCAGTCTTCAGGCTTCATGTTGCCAATCACACCTGTGGGAGAGCTGCCTCCTTGGACACAGGCTGTGCTTCAGCGCCTTTGGAGCTACACAGACTATCTATCATAAACAGAGGTATTAGCAAAATGTGTGTCTTGCTGCCGTAGTGATGTCGTGCTTTTTTTCTTTTTACCACCTGCTGGCAGGATGAAGCTGATATTTTACAATCGTCAAGTGCTCTGCCCCAGAACCCAAGAGCACTTGGCAAAGCAGCCTGTGCCTAATCCAGTTAGCGCCAACAGTGACTCACAACTAACAGAGAGCGAGAGAGAGAGAGAGAGAGAGAGAGAAAGGGATGTAGCTTGACAAGGAAGGAGATGGAGAGACAAAGACATCAGCACAGAGGGAGGCTAAGTATAGATGTGGATGAAACTTTGAGAGCCACAGAGAGAATATGAGAATACAGAAGCTGGCAGAGAGAGTTTGGGAAGAAAAGACAAACTGATAGTTCATCAAGGTGTAAAGGGTAAAAAGTGGGGGAACTTCAAGCAGAAGTGGGCCAAGGAGGTGCTTTTTGTACACAGTGAAACAAACAAAAAGAAGAGGGAGAGGGGAAGTTGGCATTGGGGCCAAGGGTTGGATGAGTGATGGGAGAGGAGAAAGCCGGTGAGCGCAAGGTGTCCTCCAAATCCATTTATCACCCAGAGGCTCATTAGTATTTGTGAGTGGGTGTCTGGTTATAAATAGGCCTTAGAGCGTGTGTTTGACAGGAGGGAGTCTGGGATTTGACGGTAGGACATTAATCTCAGCAGAGAACCCCCGAAAGACAGACAGAGAGACAAACAGACGGATCTCCCCAAAACAAGCACATGAAACCCCCGTGCATTCACCGGCCCGCTCACCTCACTCTGCCCTGACACTCGCTCACAATCATGTACACAAAAAAATGACATTGATTTGACAGCTGCTGTGGAAGCTAGTTCCTCATTTGAGCGTGCTGTTTTCAAGTTTTTAGAAGCAAAGCCTTCCTCCATTCTCTCTCACTGTCTCGGCTGCTTTTTGGCTGTCTTCATTTTGCCTCCCAGTTCTGACTTTAGAGCCCTTCATGCTTCGTTACATACTTGTGATTTATTTCCAGTTCCCGCTTAAAAGCTTGTCAGTCACTCACGGCACGTACTCCAAGTTCTTTGTCTCTCTTAGAATCACTCTGCTCTTATTTGCATCCTTTCCCTCTCTTACCTAAAAAAATAAATAAATAAATAAAAATGCGGCTCTCTCATCGTTTTTAATTAGGGGGAAAAAAAGACTCCAACCAGTCTTATCTGCAGCTGACGAATGCTTATATCTGGAGCACAAGAGCACATATGCTCCATTTTCTCCATGTAGATGGCGCCTCTGGCTACAGCTTTGCCCTTATGCCACCCCTTACACCATCACTTCCTCCCACAAGCGCACACACAAACTATTTCAGGCTTCACTAATCCAGTCTCCCAAAGCATCAGTGCAGATCCTCCAAAAACCTTTGTCTCAGGTCTCTGAGGTGACCAGCACACACGCACACACACATACACACATACACACACAACCTGTAAATCTTTGGCAGAATCTCGTTGTAGATCGTCGGGACATAAAGCTGTCGATGTGTCCAGGAAATGAATGACTGAGGCTCAGAGCTATGGCTCAATCATGACCTAAAGCCGTGTACAACAAACTCAGCTCAAGCTGCTTTAAACTGACAGATAACTTCTAAAGACTGGTTTAATGACTAATGGCCCCTCGCCCCTCACTGCCAGCTGATTCTGTGATACCTGACTTCCCCTGGTAAGTGGTATAATAAATACAGTCATATACATAAAAAGGTACATAATAACATCAATAAATCAAAAGACAATGTGACAATGTCAGTAGCAGAGTTCAGGCTGGTTCATTCACTGATCTTATATCAGAAAAGGCCTGGACGTCAAACAAAAAGCAACAATCAGAGAGCCACGCGTTTCCCTTAGAGGATGGTAAAGACCAAAATAAAGTTTCTTTCCTTGGAAAAAAAAAACAAAAAAAAAAAAAACTATCACAGTTTTAAGCAGTATATTCAATCAACAGAGTGCATTTATTTTGGAACTAATGTGCAGTGTAATGCACAAATGCTGAGAGAGAAAAAACAAAGATGAGCTGCCACTAAACTGGTGTGATTTATGGAAACCTGACTTTCACCCTGCATAATCAGACCTAACGGGACCCAGGGGGAAATAACACTGTTAGCTGACAGCAGGATGTATCCATTTTTTACTTCCATTCCTTCTGATGGTAACAAACAGCTAAGAAACTGATTGTGGGAAATGTGAGTCAAGATTGAGGGTGAAAATGCTGCGACTGAGATTATAAATGGTTGTTGTTATTTGTTGTGTCAAAATACTCCCTTGAGGTGCGTCGAGTGTGCAGCATGTGGTTTAAATTTGAAATAATATCCCGAACATTTGTGCGTTTTGCTGTGAGAATGAGGCTTTGAAATGTCCAAAGTACTAATATTTAGCAGCTATTGCGCAAATAACAACAAAACCTGGGCTTGATCCCTGCTGCCGGCAAAATCTGCTGAAGCATTGAAGTATCACACGTTGTTATTGTGATTTAGTATGCGGCACATCTATTAGTAAGAGGAAGGCATCATGTATTGCAATTGCATTTCCAAATGCGACAACAGAGGAAAAGGGATTTTTCAAGAAAGCTGCCACTGCTGAAAGATTCTATATATAACCTGACCACTGGAGAGAGCACATCCCCCAGAGAGCAAATGCCCGAGGTTGACTTTTTGTGCTGTGTCACCATCACTACAGAGCAGAAAAGAAAATATATGAAAGGAAACATCACTTTGGGGGTAAGATGGAAATCTCAGAAATACTCCCACAGCCCTTCCTCATCTCCTCTCTCTTCATGAGCTATTTCACCTTCACGTCACCTCACTTCTCTGTGTTTGTGACAAAGAGGGCAGATCCTGAGTGTCAAGTTCAGCGCACGCCCCCCAAAAAAAAAGATTAACAGCACGTCTGACCAAAAATGCATCTTTTAAAAGGGACCATTTAAACTTGAGTTCAGTACGGTCATGTGTGATGTCTAAAGTTTAAATTTTTTTGTACAGCATGAAGAGAGATGCTGTCTCATGCAGCTCAGCTTAGGGGCTGAAGTAATAACAGTGATCTGAGGTGATCAACGGATTTGTTGATTGACAAATGAAGCTTAAAAATTGTGGAAGTCATTTCTCGAAGAAAGTTTCTATCATTTCCAGAGTGACGATTTGCTGCTTTTCTGATTGATAAATGTAAAACTTATGGGCTTTGATCATGTAGTGGAGCGTGGAGCTTAGATCAGACTGCTGCTGATTCGACTCCCCAGTCAAGGCGCTCCTGGAAGCGACTTGCATCGCGGCCGTTGAATGACGACGGGGCACCGCGACATTTGTGTTCGCTGCACCACTGCTCTCAGCTTCAGCGCTGAATGTCAGCCAAGTGGGCTAAACTACTGGAGCAAAGGCCTGCACTTCAGTCCAGTGCGACTCTGTGCAGGTGACAAGCAGCGAGATGCAGAGTTTTTGGTTTGCCATGTAGAAATCTGCTATCACAGCGCAGATGCCAAACAAATCAAACAAAATGGATGAAAACTATGACACAACCGCTTGCTCTGAAAAATCACATTTATGTTAACCCTTAATCTCCTGATTCAGTTCGCCTGTTCTAATATCCTGCATTACACATCTACCTAATGTCTATGATCCACCACAGAGCACACATGTGATAGGGAGGTCTCTGGAGTAGAGGCCTG
This sequence comes from Echeneis naucrates, assembly GCF_900963305.1. Classification (NCBI taxonomy): domain Eukaryota; kingdom Metazoa; phylum Chordata; class Actinopteri; order Carangiformes; family Echeneidae; genus Echeneis; species Echeneis naucrates. The sequence continues at coordinate 5,584,948 of NC_042518.1, forward strand.
AGTAGAGGCTTCTACTTGAGACATAAAGAAAATCCCAGCACAAACAACTGTCAGCTGCTCACTTTTGATCTCCCACTGCCTATGTTCTAGCTGTCTTGAATCTTTTAAATTCATTCTACAAAGACAACAGTGTAGCCGTGTTTAGGATTGGAGGGAAGTCATTTATGTAGGTAGTTAGCCTTGGTTTAATCTCTGCAGCTGCTTACTATCTTTAAGTGTAAACGTGTGTGTGTGTTAGATGGTCTGAGATGGTCTGAACTCTGCATCCTGTTGGCATTGATCAAAAATGCACACACACGCACGTGACACATTGACTTTCTTTTCAGTGATGAGATCAAACTGAGGGCAGAATGAATAAATAATGGTTTAAACTCTGGAGCTTCAGTTGACTAATTAACGAGGAAAAAGATTCTCCACAAGGAGTAACAATAATAATTAAAAAAAAAAAAAGAGCAAAATGAAGCCAAGTAGAAAAATCAAGGATCACCACACAGGCTTCATTCACACCAATGTGCACATTTGAAATACATTTACACACGACATACTCACACATACACGCTCATCCTAATTTGTGATTCAGTGTGCTGTGAAAGAAAAACAGGAAAATAAGGGAGGAGAGGTTTTGGCCTCTATTGACTCAAACCCCTGTGGGCTAATGAGAACTCAAAGACACAGGCAAACACACTAAACACACAAACACACACACACACACAAACCCTCATTACTTTCCCATCCCTGTGTCAGAGTGTGAAGGCAGCGGGGTAAGCATCTCACCATCTTCCTCTGAGGTTATCTTTAAGGATTGTCAAGACAGAGAAATCTTGGCGCTCATCACTGTCCTTATCGTTTTGTGGTCGGGTTAGTGCGTTGTGGTCACCGAACTACACACACATCTCCCATCTGTGAGGTCATTAGAGTGGCATAATTATGAAGAATAGAGCCAGTCTATCTGGCCCAGCTGTCCTGCAAACATCATCCAACTGGTTTCCCTCCACAAACTGTCACTAAATATGAGCAAACACAGGGACATCTATAGTTTAAAAAGGGAGTGGCAACACTGATTGAGGAAGAGCTTTTATTCTTGCGGGTTGGCATCTCCTTGGAAACAGATGTGCTCAGTGTACAAGGGATAGCAGAAGCCCAGACAGAGGAAGAAAAAGCAGTACATTCAAATAAGCTTCAACACCAAAAAAAAAAAAAAAAAAAATCATTCTTGTAAACATGCAAATATAAACCAGCATGGCAACCGAGGCAGCAACAACAGAAATCAAATGAACTAAAACAGACTCCCTGCAAAATACTTAAAAGGTCCCAAAGGAAGCCATTGCGGAGTTGGTGAAAAAGCCTGTCATGAATGAGGCAGGGGCAGCAGCCGCAGCTTGAGTCCTGGAGGAGCAACGGAGCTCAACAGCCTTTGAACATACAGGAGCCGGGCAGACGCAGACAGCAAAGCTACGTGACTCTCATGACAATAACTGTAATCACACAACTACACAAACACACAGTCACATGCATCCAGAGAGCCCTTCAGTGCTTGCTGCAAGTTATCAAGATTAAATACCGCAAGCATCCAAGCAAATGCACCGACTGAAAAGGATGCCCCAAAACAAAGTGAGAAGGAGAGAAGAGAGAGGAAAAAAGAAAGACAAAGACAAACAGGGCCAGACCACACAAAAAGAGGAGAGGGGACCACTCCAAGGGCCCACCTGAGGGTTTCCCGGCATCCTCCATTTGCGTTCCTTTCAGCCCTTTAGCCCTCACTCTCCTTTCTCGTCTAGGTCAATCCATCCACCCATCTCCTCATTCATCCCTACCCGTCGCCACCTCACCAGGACTCTGGCTTCGGCAGAAAATTGTATATACCAAAGAAAAAAAAAAAAAAGAAAAAAGAAAAAATTTTAAGAGGGAAGGCAGGGAGGGACAAAAGGATTTTGAAAGAGGTGGGAGAGAGGAGGAGTATGGGAGGAAACACAGAAAGGGAGAGAGAGAGAGAGAGAGAGAGACGCATACATAGAGAGCAAGACAGCGAGGGAGCGAGAGAGGGGGAAGCAAGACTGCCAGTTCTGAACATTGTCTCTTTTCTTTCTGTCTGATTGTGTGTCCCTAGCTGTCTGTCTTGGTCATTCCTCTCTCTCTCTCTCCTCCCATTTCCCTCATTATGTCGATATGAGTGGTCGTGCCAACCTCGCAAGAGAAAACATGGCTTGCCGTGGCCCTGAAACACCTTGCAGACCGGCCACTGACTGTGGACCTGTGTACACTGGTTTTGTGCTGGAGGCCATGGACTGAGCAGGACTATAAGTGTGTGTGTGTGTGTGTGTGTTTGTGTATGCCTGTCTTGTCAGATAGCCAGAGCTGCAGATTACTGACGCTTCACTGGCATGTCCCACTTCATCCCTCTCTCTAGTCACCCCGGCAACACCTCCGCTCCCTGCCTAATTCCTCCATCCTTTGCTCACCGTCCTCCCGGCCTCCCCGTACTCCTCCATCTGCCTCCACTTCTCCCTACCTGCATCTTTCCTTCCCTCTCTCAATGAAAACCAGAGATAGAGATTTAGATCTAATTTCGTCCAGCTCTGAAATCTATACCATCTGAGCTAACTCCGCACGGCCCACATGAATATTAACGATTGGAAAATCTCTGCAGCCTGACCAGCTCTAATAAAAATAACCCAATCTAAGTGCACACACACACACACACACACACACACACACACACACACACACACACACACACACACACACACACACACACACACACACACACACACACACACACACACACACACACACACACACACACACACACACACACACACACACGGCCCGCAGGGTGCTTCCCTGCTCAGATAAAGATAACTAATCACAGAGAAAGGAGTTGTGCAGTAATTAACACCAGTAGGATTGGGCTTAACTTCCCTGTCAACACTCAGGAAGGCTGACAAACTACACTCACCAACCACCATGGTTAAAAACCAGAGGTGGACAGCTTTGCCCTCTGCTCTCCGAGATAACGATGATGTTTAATTAGCGTGTCAGATTTGGTCCGGACCCAGACCTGAGAGAACTTTTTAAGAAGCATGACGTCAAGGCTGCCCTGGAGGTGAAAGGTCTCCTGCCTGAAAGCAAAACGGAACAAGTATCTATACAGCGAGAGGATCTACTCCACGTGAGTGTGTGTTTACAGGATTAACTCAATTTAGCAAATTCGTCTTTGAGGTTTAAGAGTTGAAAATATACATTTGAGCAAAGTCTAAAACTAAATTTTAAATAATATTTCCCACAGTTATTTTAAGAAAAATGTTTGGAGAAAAAAAAAATAGTATAAACTTAATCATCCTCAGTTAAAATTTGTTTGGAATAATTCATTTGGACGATAATCATAATTTAGACAGAAGTAGTTAAATTAAATGGCTGATGCGATGTCTTAAAAATATACTCTGTGGAGTTCAAAACACATTGTGTGAATCCTGGAGGCGTGACAAATCTGTTTGAGGCTTTTCCTTCATTAAACATATTTATGTGAACAGCTTGCTGTGCTATTCTTCTTTACCTTTTGTTGTCGCAGAGCTTGGCTTCACTTTGGGTTACTGTGATAATTCCTTTTTCTTTCCCTCTACAGTGTTTTTCCCTGCATTTAGTTAGAGAAATGGAACGGTAACAAAAATACGTACGTGGTCCAAAAAAAAAAAAAAAAAAAAAAAAAAACTAACACCAGACAAATGTCCATTTGATTTGTCAGATTCAGGCTGTTAAAGTCTTATATCAATGTCTGCTGACAGTTTCAGCACAGTGTTCCTCCCCAGAACATCTCCATCAGGACCAAATCTTTATTTATGCGACATGATGAGACTGACATGGTTTAAAAGTAGTATATATGGTAATTGACTGTGTGGACCGAGGTCACATTGCCAGATATAATTTCTTGTATTTATGTGGTTTTAAAGGCAGATATTAAAGTCAGCTGAATTTAAAAACTCTTATTAGCTGCAGTCTTGCTGAGTTTGTGTGATAGTGAGCTGAAGGCCCACCCACCTCTTTCACTGTACAGCAGACTTAAGAGCAGAGGATGACACCCACAGATATCTTACCCTCTGCAGGGCTACACCTGCTGAGCAGTGCAAGGTTAACAATGGCCACATAGGGCTTACAACTGCTGAGCACGCAGGTTTTTACCCGCACAGACATATGCATGCACACACACACACACACACACACACACACCTGCATAATACTGCATATTATCCTGTGCACATGTATTCCATGTACTGTGCAGGTGAGCACACTGCCTATGAATGTGTAAGTGACAGAAGGGGGGGGTGAAAGGATGTTTTCAAGCTAACACGGCAAGCCATTGCCTTGCAAGGACAAGTAAACAGCAAGTAAACAAAACAGCCTATCCTTTACCTTCAAAAAACAACCCTCGATCCATGGAGCAATTTAGCACCCCCAAATACATACAGATGAGATATTAATGGCTTCCTGTGTCCTCTTTGACCTTTTAATTATTCTGACTTGTGTACAGAGCAAGCATGCAGTAATTGCATTAGCATCTCTGCAGGTTTACTTAATGTTCCAGTAAAGAGGGAATTGTGATTCAGCGAGCAGATAAGTTAACACACCCTTGTTTTTGTGTACACTGAATGAGCCACTTTGTGTGTGTGTGTGTGTGTGTGTGTGTGTGTGTGTGTGTGTGTGTGTGTGTGTGCGCACGCGCGCGCGCGGGTGGGCATGTGTGTCTGTGTGTGTGCGGCAGCAGTAAATCATTTGAGATTTATTAGCTCAGTTACCACCAGTCAAACCCCTCTGACGTGCAATTATGCTCTATCAGCAAATAAATGATTTGGCCATTACAGGCCATAATTGGTTATGGAACAAAGGGTACAATATATTGTCCGTTTCTCTTCAGTTGTTTAACACCCATCATTCCCCGTGTGGCTTGTTTTACCAGAGAACTTTTCTTGCCCTCTGTTCGGCCCCTCTTCCTATTCCCCATTTCCTCTCCTTCCTCTGAGCATTTCCCTGGAGAGGACTACAGCTTCCTTCCTTCCCTTTATCTTTCGAACGAGGCATCTGGAAAGCCAGCTCTGTCTCTGCCTCGCTCCATCCTGTTCAATCAACCCGATGTTTATACAACTCACGCGCCCTTTCCTCCTGTCCCGCCACCTTCCTTTCGCCCTCCTCCTGTCCCACCTGCCTTCCTCTCTGCGCTTGCTACGTCAGCAAAGCGTCACATATCGCAACCCAGCGTCTTTCCACTGCTATCCATCCTCCCTCAATTTGAGGGAGATGGTGGGGGTTTTCTCCTTCACCATATCTGGCTTCGGCTTAATGGTTCCTCCTCAAACATTTCCTCTCTGCCCAGAGTGTTTTTGTCCTCCAAGACGCTGTGCCGTTTCTAACAGCCGAGCAGATATTTCCCTTCATATGCGATGCTTAAAGGCTTGAATGAAGCAGTCCCCTGTAAGGGTGGCTGCGAATTACACGGGTTAACTTGTGTGTAACTGATGTACAACAAAAGTACAAAAAAAACTGAACCATAACTCACTTGAAATCATACTGTGCACTAACTTAAGGGTTTGTTTGTTTGTTTTTTTTTTGTTTTTTTTCAATGTAGAAGAAGTGTGACCATCTGTGTCAGCCACAGAATGAAGGCATTAGAACATCGTAAGCTTCTATATAGTGACATATTTCAGTATAATACTGAATATGTGGACAGGGTTTATTTGCTAGAAGGATTTAAAATCCAATTCTTTGGATGAGATTGCATCATTTAAAAGCAGCTGTGGCTTTGGGTAGTGATGGAGCTGAAGGGAACAATGCAAGCAGCAGTGAGTAATGTGGACCATCATATTTACGTCATCGCAATATTTAACAAGTCTGAAATGCCTGTTTGTGGGTAGTCTGGTAAATTACAATGAAATCACAACACAAGACCATTCTAATATTTTGTGATATTTAAGTAAGAGTTTGATATATTTAACAGTAGAACAATACAGGCAAATGTGTTTTTGGAAAATATATGCTGTTCAGTACAGCAAGAAGAGGAGAAACACTTAGTGAATAACAAAGTGACATTTTTTTTTACTGCCCTCTGAGATCTGCATTCACAGACAGACTCTTGCTCTGGTTTCTATGCATGGGGGCCAGGTGTGTAAACACCTGATGGCTCAGCAGAGTGAAAGGAGCAGAGGGGTCATCACAATACACACACATCCATTTTCGATGTGTCGCAGTTTAACTGGACCCACTCCATTTAAGTCGAGGGAGAGAGGGGAGCATCAGTTCGGTGGCCGACGGAGGCTAAGAAGAAATCTAAAAGCCATCAGGAGTGGGTGAGGGTGACTGGCACCTCGCTGTAGGCTAAGTGGGAGGAGATCGGTCTGCTGCCTAGAATGGCTCCCACACAGCAGCTAATTACAGCTGCGTCGTTCTGGCCTGACAATTTCCATGGTACAGTCTTCAACATCTCGAGATAAGACTGAGTGAGTGTGAGAGCAAGAAAGAGAGAAAGAGAGACTGTAATGACAGCACAGCAAAAACAAGCATGACATCTCGGACCAGATCTTATTTTGATGCTGCACATAAACGGTCCGTTCCACATCGAGATAAAAGAAGTTGGTGGACGAGGGATAAAGCCGATATCTCTGCAGCTGAGGACGAAGCATCTGTCTCATTATATTCAGTGTTTGGCCACACAGGACAACTCTCTACCCCACAGGGCTGGGCTATGCCTGAGATAAGAGAAAGCTGAGGAAAACATTCAGTCGATAAGAGTTGGTCTTAGAAAACACAGTCAATGACAAAAAGGAGAGCTTGGCACAAGTGCAAAGCGAAGGAGAGTTATGAGAGTGAAGAGAGGATGGATGGATGGATTTGCTGTCTAAATGGCTGCAAGTTAATCATGATACTAACAGTAATGGATAGGCAGGGCTATCCAGATTCCCTCATTTAAGGACACTGGAGTATCGTTTAGGTAATCTCTCTGACGTACTCACAAAGGATTTGAGTCATGGAGACGGGGTGATCTGGAGACGAATGGCAAAGTCTTTTCTTATACGCGTTTTGGTATTGCCTGCCTGACCTTCCCTCTGCACCCGATGCTGACGAGGTCAGTGGCATAGTAACACTGTGGCTCCATCCATCTCAGAGTCTCTGAGCTAACACGGAGTGACAGCAGCACACAGAATCAGAAGAAACTCAAAACGTGCCTCTTGAGTTTTGCCCTCCTTTGATCCTCAACCAGAGGCAGAAGAGGAGAACGAACATCAGCGACCCTGAACAACCTTTGCTGGGATATTCACACGTACACCAACTCTGCCAACACATACAAAACCCTGTTATTATTATTGCCTTTGGTATGGCCTTTTATATATTGCTGCACTCAGGCGGAGGACTGAACATCAGCACTTACTTCTTTTTCGTTTCAGTTATCCCATTCCCTCAGTGACTTTGTCCCTTGTATATATTTTCGACTAATCTGTCTTTATTTTATCTCCTCTTATTCCTGACAGCATCTAGGGTTTTGTGCCTCCCCTCAGTACTTCATGGATGATCCCTCAGAGGTGTTTCTGAGTGTACTGTGGCCCACACTGCAGTAATCCAATGTTATTGGGGGGGGGGGTGCTATAGCTCAGTGTTATGTGATCAAAGCCTTCAAATCCCTGGCTACTGCACATTGTAACAAATGACCCAAGTCAGACGTGGTATCAATGAGTCAGCTGCTCTGAAAGGCTGTGGCGAAACCAAATGCTGAAAGCTTTTGTATTTTCACACCCCCCCCCCCCCCCCTTCCTTTTTTTTTTTTTTTAAACTTCCCAGGGTGGTTGTTGAATGTGTGTCAGTCAGCGTTTGTCACTGTGTGGGTGAGTTTTTCCATCAGTGAAGAATGGGAACTACAGCGCCACATTAACATTAGATGTGATCAGTCTGCCAGGAATCCAAAGCAAACAGCAGAGCCATGTTGGGATGTTAGCTCTTTTTAATGTTACAATGTAACAGCATGAGTGAATCACAGTGCTGTCGGTTGATTCTGTTTCTTTTCTTTTTTTTTTTTTTTGCACAGAGGAAATTCCCGTCAGCGTTTCCTCTCACTTAACTACAGGCTTTTACAAAGACACAGTGCGAAAAACGCATGCAAATGATGGCTGGTTGCTCAGTTTCACTCTTGGCCAGAGGTAAGAAGGCCTTGGATTTTGTTTATTAGCATTCCCTAGCCTCATGAACCATTCTTTGAGTGGCAAACACCCAGCAGCAGTCAGGGGATTTGTAAAGACACAATGTGCTAATGCCCTTTATAAACAACTGAAGAGCATATTTTGATCTTGGATGCATGGTTGAGAGAATCGATCTGTGAGGGCAACATTAGATTGTCACTTTTTGCCCCTGCTTTTAATTCATTGAAAAAGTCCTCAAGAGACAGTAAAGGGCTGCCATTCTGCTCCGTGGCAGAGAGAAAACAAAATTTACTTCTAGGTTGCCTCTTGCAAGGACTTGCCACAGTTTAAAGTAAGCATGCTCCTTTTCGCAGTGTTGAAGATTCAGAAAATGTTCCGCTGATAGAAAGCAGAAATGGGGGGAAGAAAAAACAGCAAATAAGTTGCTGATTATACACCAGAGGCCTTCTGTGGAAAGGAAAAACAAACTGTTGGAATAGAGTGCTTTCACTGCAAATGGTATTTTTTGAGAACCAATTTTCACTGAGTTGTGTGATTGATTTTGTGTGCGGTGTTTCCCCATTTTTTTAAATTGTAAAATAAACACTAATAAATCTCTCTCTCTTTTTTTTTTCATCAAAATGAACAATGAAGGTGCTGTATGAAGAAAACCAAAAAAATGTACTAATACTAAAGAATCCAGGTCAACCATACCAACATAGACGGGGCTTTACATTAATCATGTTGCCATACTACGTCAGCACTTCTGTGAAGCTGCCCTCTCAAGGTCTATCCATCAATTCTCCGTCCCTGATGACCACCCCCTGATCTGACGAGGACAAGGGCAGTTTTCATCCTTCAAAAATCTACAAAATGCTGCGACAGAACATTGTTGACCAGATACAGGTTGTGTTACCTGTTTTCAGGTTTCCACCACACGGGTCAGTCAAAGATCTGCTCTGTTAATTCTTTCATTTAAAAAAAAAAAAAGTGGAGTTATGTACAACTATGTCAAAGGGAGTAAATAGCTGGCTAGGCCTTAGAGCAGTGGCTCCATTCTTCAGAATAATGGTGAGACGAGATGTTCCATCACACAATCTAATTATGAAACTAAAAGTCTTGATATCATGAGTATAAAATGTTCAATGCATAGAACAAACAATCATTTTCTACTACACCTGCAACTACTATTGGGTGGATGAGAGAAATCTCTTTACCATTTCATGGATGAAATTGTGCAAATTTGTCAAAAATCCTTCAAGAAAAACCACAATGTAGTTTAGTTTATTCGATGATTTTGTTGCACAGAGAACTAAGCACCCGCGTTCAAATTAGCGTCAATGAGGTTTAAAGTGGAAAAAATGGAAGGCAGTCTTCTGTGACGTCCTAAGCAGCTTTTAATGACTGTTTGAGAGAGCACATGGGCCTCTGGCACAGTGGATAAATTAGCATTCAGCAGTGGAAGACACAAAGACTCAGTGAGGTCTGAAGGGGATCTAAAGGGAGGAGGCCGGCTCTTTCAGCGGCGAGCTGGGCAGGACTATGTGACATATCGATCGGGTATCGGCTACACAGCACTGCACTGCGAGCTCCATCACCGTCACGGCTACACTCTGTCACTCCCTCTTTTCAGCTGTTAATTTGTGGGACTTTAGACCGTAACAGGCTGCCCTCCTCTAGCAGCCATCACATTCAGGAGAGGACCACTACGTCAAACAACTGCTATGATGACAGGAACAGGGCAGAAATCCACAATCATACTTTTGTGCATGGGTATGTGAATTCCTTCACATCCACCTGCTTCTCTCTACTAAATGAACAAAATCCGTCCTTCTCTGTCACCCTTCAACCACCACTCCTGCTCTGTTACGTCCTACTGAAGGACAATCATCATTGGTCAAGCCTACAATGCTGAAGTACTGCATTGTAGTAATAATACATCCATCGAGGCAAATTATGAGCGCTTCTCATTTAAGAGGCTTTACGGCTTCAGAAAGCAGCTTTTAAACTATTCAGCTAAACTTTATCAGTGCAAATCCAGATGTCCTTGAAGGGGGAGGGGGGGGGGGGGGGGGGACAAAGTGTTGCTGACAGTAAGACAAGTTAAGTTTCTGTTCCGTCTTTGTGTAGATGTTGACTTGGATAATGTGTGCGGAGAAACAGACTATGTCACTAATGAATCCACTAATTGCCTTTTAAATAGGCTGCAGTTAAAGACATCTGTATCAAACAGCGAGTTAAAAGGTCAGCAGTAATGAGCGGCCTTATTTGAGGATACTGTATTTTGAAGTATTCAAGGTTATCACAGGGAGGGCAAGATCATAAACGGGAGAATATAATCAACAGTGGTATAGGCAAGAACAGAAAAGGCTTACCGCTAAATCACCACTTGTGTCTCATACGAGATCACTGTCCGTCCTATCTTTCATGTGTGGGACAACGTGTGTGTTTTATAGAGTGTATTTGAGGGTTGATCCTCCACTCTCTCTTCTCAGCTCCCGGGCCTTCTGGGCACCGTTGATGAAATTTAATTTAGGCTCTTCAGTCCTGGCTCTGTGTCAACTATCAACACACTCAGAGAGGTACATCTACAAAGCATGAGTGAGTTTCACAAAACCATATGTTTGATATTGTCAGGGGTGGGGGGAGAAAAAAATAAAAAATAAAACATGACAAAAAGGAAAAAATAAAAAAACTCCTGGAAGGCTACGACAGCAAAGTAGTTATTGTTCAAAATGTCTGACTCAGCTACTGTAGAATGTGAAATGTTGTAATTAATTTAATTTCTTACGCCCAATTTGTTATCCTAATCAACACCAGCCTGGTCAGTAATTAAAATATATGTACACCATTCAGGTCTATTCATACTGATGGCTTTATGATAATAATCAAACCTGGCATTGTGTTTACAATACTGTACTTAATATGTTATTGTTTGCAAATTGTCCAGTCAGACAAGGACACAGTA